>NC_066585.1:234057760-234660260 GCF_024323335.1 Lathyrus oleraceus
ACCTGTATTATATATATATTTATTTATTTTTATTTTTATTATTATGTATACAGATTAATCTAACAATTTTATTCAATACATTACTATTACATTTTTATGCATTTTAATATAAATATTTGCTTATTTCTTATCTCAATAATAAGATTCTCAAATTTTTTAAATTTGTTAAAAAATTAAAATTACATGATAAATTATAATTGATATTTTTTATTAGAAATGCGAATAAATATATATATATATATATATATATATATATATATATATATATATATATATATATATATATATATATATATATATATATATATATATATATATATATATATATATATATATATATATATATATATATATATATATATATATATATATATATATATATATATATATAGATAGATAGATAGATATGGGTACTTAGATACTTATAGGATATGAGAATTTGGGGACGGATCCTATGGTAAGCTACTTAAATCCTACCCATTATAATTTTTAATTGGGATAATTTTTTTTTTATATATCTCCAAAGTTTAATATTTATCCAAAATAGTTTTGATGGTACCTTCCAAGTTGAGGTGTTTGTGCCGAAGATTTTGTATTTTGTTATTTTATGAGTGTAAAGTTCAGTGTTTGAATTTGCATACTCCATCTTTATGTTGGTTGAAATGTATGTTAAAGTATATGATATTAAAGATGAGTAAGCACGGGTGGAAGAAGGAAGTGAAGCAAAATAATATATAATAGAAATTTCAGAGTCAAAATGTCTTGTATCCCAGTATATTAATGATACATAGTAACAAATATTGACAATCCTTCGTGTTAAAATATTAACAACAAATTTACATGCATTCTTTGTGTGGTGTCAAAAATAAAAATATAAGTTATGAGATAAATGTTATTATAAACCATTCTTCGCTCAACATGAGTATTCACATTATGGTTCAATCACAATTGCATGCATTCATCTCTCATTTTCAAAAATATCGAAAATCTTGGTTGACATTAATCGTAAGTGTCATTAAATCAAATGATGCGTTAGTTGGTCCATTTCCCGAACCAAAGGCTCATAATATCATTTGTTGGGGGAGTTTGTGAGGCTTAGGGCCTGTTTGATTCAGTTTTTAAAAACTGTTTTTTTCTTTTCAAAAACTTAGAAACTAAAAAAAATGGTTTGGTTTATTTTTCTAAAAATTGTTTTGTAAAACTGTTTCAATTTTGATTGTTTTTAGAATTAAAAAACCAAAACTACTAAATTGTGTTTTGGTTTTCACTTTTCAATATTTTACTGCATATTTTAAATACAAAAACACCGAAAAAACAACCAATTTTCATTAATGGCAATATTGTAAATTACTAATTTAGTTTTTTTTTACAACAAAACACAATTATATTGATTTGTTTCATATATAGTTATCTTACAATATTACAATAGATCTGAATAAATTATTTCAATTTTTCTTCTATATATTACATGCATTATTAAATTATATAATAATATAATATAGTATTAATATTAAGTTGACAATAGTAACACTTAAAAATTTGAATTAATTTTTAAATTTGTTTCAATTACACAATTATAAATTTTTAGTTTAATTTAATAATTATTAATCTGTTCATATAAATAAAAATACTATTTTAGCTGACATATATTTTATTAAAATTTAAAAGTATATAAACTCTATTTTAAAAAATAGGTCTCACGTATTGTTAATTAATTTTTTTTCAAAAATAATATTTAGGTTAATCATAATTTTGATATACTTTTTAATATTTAATGGTTATTTCTAAATACTTATGTTAGTTTGATTTCATATGTATGCTTCAGATGTTAATATACGCTATAAAATTTTGATAACTTTTTGACTCTAAAAAGGAATTAAATCATATATTTAATCATAAGAAGTTTCTATCTCGATTTTATTTAATAATAAAATTTACACTTGTATATTTAAATATGAGTCATTAAAAATTTAATTATTATTTATTAAAATTCTTTTTCATTTTATATTAGTTAAAAAAGTAATTTTTAAAAATTGAGTTATCATTTTTTATTTTCTCATTTTTAAAACTGTTTTAAAAATAATTTACCAAATAAATATTTCTACTTTCTCATTTTTAAAACAGTTTTGAAAAGTCATGTTACCAAATAAATTTTTTAATAGTTCTCTTCTTAAAAATACTTTTTCAAAACAATTTTATAAAACATATTTTAAAAAGTGAAAAGCAAAACTGATTCAAACGGGCCCTTATTCTTTTGAGAAATATCTTTGTGAGAGACACACCACATATTCATCCAAAATCTTAAAGTGATATGTGGATGTGTTTTCTCACTTATAAATGCTCAAGTCTCCACATTCCAACAAATGTGAGACTATTATCCACACTACTCGCACTTGATACATTCTCAACAAAAAAATTATTCAAAATAAATAAAATATTATATATATATATATATATATATATATATATATATATATATATATATATATATATATATATATATATATATATATATATATATATATATATATATATATATATATATATATATATATATATATATATATATATATATATATATATATATATATATATATAATATATATATATATATATATATATATATATATATATATATATATATATAATATATATATATATATATATATATATATATATATATATATATATATATATATATATATATATATATATATATATATATATATATATATTATATATATATATATATATAGGAAGAGTTAGGTGCAAATGTGAGTGGTTAAAGTCACATATTGTCTATAAATGGGTGTAATGTTGGATTTATAAGAGAGATGACTAATTTACCTAACACCTTAAGGTTTTGGGTTGAGATATGGTGTCTCCCTCTCTTGTGATCTTGGAGCATTAGTCCCATTGGTGCTCCCGGCTCTCTTGGACTCCCCAATAGTGGTATCAAGGCCTGATTCGACTATATGGGGAGCAGGAGTTGGATCTGGTGTTGGATCCTGTTATAGGATGTGAGGACTCACGCTTATGGAGAGAATGTTGGATGATGCATATTAGAATGAGGAAATTGAATCCTATATATAGTCTTAAACTCTCTCTTCATTCGCAAAACTAAGCGATGTGAGATTTCTTTAACATGTATATTTTCAACCAACCCTAACAATTTTCACCTTTATTGAAAATAATACATAAACTTTCATTATCTTCACCGACAATCATACTCCAACACAAAGAGTATAATCACTTGAAGCTACAACACTCCAAGAATTTTCACATTATCTTCACCGAAAATCATAGTTTTAAAAACTATCATACTTTCTCATGAAAAATATATTTCACTTGAAGATAATTCACTTCAAGAAATAAAGAAACTAATCTGATCATAATAATAGCCATTTAATGTAGAGAAAATTAAAAAAAAAATTGTATTTTAGCGTTCACAAAAAAAAAACATCTAAAAATAAAAAGAAACAATACACAACAGAAATGCAATACTATAAAAAGAAACAATTACATTTGTAAAATAAAATTGTAACTAGCAGCGTCTCCATATATAACATAAAAATTCAATGTAATATAACATAAAACTTTAACAAAAAAGAATTATAAAATAAATATATTATTTTACTTCATCATCATAATCAAATTGCAGTTGCTTCTTTATACTCCTTTGCTCTAATAATACCAATAGAACTATAACATAAATAAGAATTAAAGTTTCAATTAATAAGAATAAAATTAACTATAAATGCACTAGTGCAATATATTTTATCCTTACTATCATTTTTAGGCATTGTGTACATATAATTGTCTGCAAAATATCCTCGTGAAACATTCAACCTCATGTGCTAAAAGCATATTCGGATGGCCAGTATATCCTTGACAATGTTTTTGCAAAATAGAATATTTGATCTCATTTGTTTTCCACCATCTAAGAATGTTAAAGGAAGCAATGTTTTTGCAAAATAGAATATTTGATCCCATTTGTTTTCCACCATCTAAGAATGTTAAAGGAAGCAATGTTTTTGCAAAATAGAATATTTGATCCCATTTGTTTTCCACCATCTAAGAATGTTAAAGGAAGCAATGTTTTTGCAAAATAGAATATTTGATCCCATTTGTTTTCCACCATCTAAGAATGTTAAAAAAGGAAATAGACCTTGACAACACATTCTCTTTCAAATATAAATATAGCTCTAATTTAGATGGTACATCATTTGAATCTTTGATAGTCATAATCACTAAAAAAGATTATTGGCATCAACATTATGCAAATTTGAGTCCTTGTCATTAAACTTCTCTGCTGAATTTTCTATTATCCCAATGATTTTAGATTCATGTTATTACTACAGATAAGGTATTTTATGACGAAATTTTCATCTCGAACATTCAAAAATCGGGAAAATATATCATGAGAGTGTCATGTTTTATTTTACTAAAAACTTTTTTTTCGGTTATATATATATATATATATATATATAGAGAGAGAGAGAGAGAGAGAGAGAGAGAGAGAGAGAGAGAGAGAGAGAGAGAGAGAGAGAGAGAGAGAGAGAGAGAGAGAGAGAGAGAGAGAGAGAGAGAGAGAGAGAGAGAGAGAGAGAGAGAGAGAGAGAGAGAGAGAGAGAGAGAGAGAGAGAGAGAAACCTCACTTTGAATCTCAGGTACTGTATTTTATGTTTTTTTCCTATGATTTATTTAGTGTTTCTCACTTTGCGCATTTTCAGCTACCCTTTTTTTCTTTGTTAATCTTTTATTACTTTTTTTTATTAACCTCGGTTACATGTACCAACTGAGAGGTCATATATTGTGTCAATATTTGTTAATTAATTTTTTTAGAAGCTTCTTTTATTTTTATTTTAAGAACTCATACCTCAGTTTTACTTGAAAATCGACGTGAAAGATTTTTTAATTGAGTTCCCAGAATATGGAGCTATAGCACTTTTACTTTTTATTTTAGTTTTAATTAATGAATACAAGTCGGTTTTTAGAGAAAACCCGACATGAGATTGTTTTGCATGAAATACTTCAAAGAACTAGTCTCTAACTTTTCGTTTACCTATCAACGTTATAACTTCATCATCATTCTCTGCCTAGAAATCCTAGGAGATTTTCACCGTCACTCTCTCATCAAAACTCTTCCAACTGTTGACGATTTTCATCGCCACTCTCATAAAAAACACAAACATCATCTCTATTGTCAATCTTAATTGAATCTTCGCCATCACGTTTGAGGTACTTCTTTATCACATTTTTGCTTATATTACTAAAATTATTTTAGTTCATATCATTGAAATATTTTTAGTTTATATCAACACGAACATCATCTATATTCCCAAACAACGTCACTGAAGTGGTTTAGTATCACTGAAATGATTTCTCTTGATCATTATTTTTTTTCATTTTGTTTATATCTCATTAGTCATGGCCTAGTGCCATACCCTAATTTTTAACCCTAAGATCTTATATCTCATTTGCATCATTTTACATACAAACAAGATCACATCTTGATCCTCCCCTACTCATCTTTGGGTTTGCTTCTTGCAGGGATCGCCAAACACCTCTTTGTTTTACCTTGTGTTTATTGCTTATCTAACCACTAATTAAAATACCAAAAATGTGGTTTGTTTTTCTTAAGTTTATTGTACAAGGTAGGGCTTTTCAAATCAAGAGCATCTCAAAGTTTAGTTGCTTACTTCTCAAGGAAAGTCAAAGGTTAATGTGTTTATTTTCATGCCTTCTTCAACAAGCAACTTCAAGCTTTGAGCAATTTAATCAAGAGACATTCAAGGATACCTTATCTTGAGTTCATATGATCACCCATGTACTTTGAAATACAAGAAAATTCCAAATACACAAGCTTGTTCCAAGGGGTTTGACCTAAAAGTCAACATTTTGAAGTCAAAGTTCCAAGGACCACAACTCTTTCAATTCTCAATATTTTTGAATTCCCCTTTTTGCATATGACTCTTTTCAACATCCTCTACAACTTCTATTTACATGACAAAAGTCAATTATGCTTGGAGGATCATCAAACGTTTGGAGACATTATAGGTCATTTGTGGACTTAGTGAAATTTGATCTATTTTCAAGTGAATTTTTCCAAACTTTCAAGGATCATAACTTCTTAATTTTTCAACATATGAGGCTTTTTCATTTTTCAAAATTTCATTTGCGATGCCCTCTGCAAGTTTGCTTCAAAGACCAAGGTCAACATATGCTTAGAAGGCCATGGAATTCATTGGGACATCATAGGTCATTTTCAGCCATGAAACACTCAATTTTTTCTAAGTTATGTGACCAGAATTTTTGCCAACTTCAATATGCCATAACTTTGTGCTCAAACATCCTAATGCAACATTTCTTGGCACATTGTAATCTTGGCCATGATGTTAACATATTGCAAAAAGAATGTGATCAAAAAGCCTCTTGAGCAGGATGCCCCCATTGAGTTGAACATGGTGACTTGAAATTGAAGAAATCACCATTGTCCGAAATTTGATCATGACTAATCTCAATTTCAAGCCAAATTAGAAGTGTTTTGGTCCTAAACATGTTTTAAAAAGCTTCTAGAAGTTAATTGACACTTAAAACGCATCATTTAGCTGAGTTTTGATGAGTTTCAAGTCACACATTTCACACACTTGGATCAAATTTGTTTTGCGCGAATTCTGCATCATTCTACACGTATTTGGATCCAAACACATTCCCTATAAATAAAGGAAGCTATTATCTTCATTTGAAAGCTTTGGAGAGCCAAGAAACCCCTGCTACAACCTGAAATTTTTCTAGAAAATTCAACTATCGTGTTTTAAGTTTCAGCCTATTTCAATCCAATTTCTTGATTCCATTAGCTCCATCGGCATCCTCTAAAATTTTTGCAACAATTCTCAAGCTCTAAGACCTTCTGAAGTGCTCTAACCAGATCGAGTTTCATCAACTTTTGATCACCATCTGGACAAGGTAGTTCTGAGTATCATTTGAACTCAAACAAGTTACCACAATGTAGTCCTTCACTCTCTGATGCTTTCCCCTAACTTATTTGGTGTTGATTGATTGTGTTCATCATTTAATTTAATTTTTGGTGACTTTCTTGTTTCTGAAACTTCTTTGAAATTCCCTTTGCTTAATTTAGATAAATGAATTTGAGGCATAAGGTTGAATTCGTGATGAGAAGAGGATCACAATGGTGGTGGTCTCGTGTTCTGAATTTACAAAATGATGAAACTCCAGTGCGAGCTCATCGGAGAAGACAACCGGAGTTTTTCTCAGGTGGTCTGAGTTTGAACCAGACACGTTGGTATTTTGAAATGTTTTGATTGATTGGATTTAAACTGAATCCTATATTTGGCTTGCAGCGCGTTCCATCGTGTTTCCCAGCCTTTGGAGTGTTGGATATGCCACGTCAATTAATGAGGCGTGATCCAACGCTCCTGGTTTTTTTTTAATTATTTTTCTTTTATTATTTTTAATCGCTTTTTCTTTAAAAATTCATAGTAATTTCATTTTTTATCCAAAGAATCCCAAAATAATTTTTAAAATTCTCTTTTATTTTTCTTCACCTGATTTTGTTTCACTGATTTTCTATTTTTCATGAATTTTCTCTTTATCCTTTGTTTTAATTGGTTTAAAAAGACTTTTCTGCATTTTAAAATCTTGAAAATTTTATTATATGTTTCTTATTTTATTTCTAACCTTCCATAATTTTCTTGGCCATTTATTTGGTGTTTTGAAGGACTTTATGAATTCCATTTTATTTCTATTTTAAAAATCATTTAAAAGTACATTTTATGCCTTTTTATTTCATTTAATTGCATTTTATATTTGTGTGACCTTGTGGATTTCTGTTGGCCTTGGATCATGATGGTTTGGACTTGAAGTCTCATCAAACTCAATGGATCTTGGGTGTTGATGGGGTGAAAATCCTAATCCACCAAAATGGATGATTGATTTTGATGATGACTTGATCAAATTTGTGATCCAATTTGGGTGTGACTTCTCTTGTTTCCTTCTTCATCTCCTTCTTTTCCCTTTGACTAATTGGATGTCTTGTGTCCATCTTGTTCATGATGTGTGGATTTGTACTTGATGAACTTTCATCATTTCAAATCTACCTCCTAATTGATCATGGATCATTTAAGATACTTTGGGTTGATGCATAAGTTTGTCTTAAGTGTCATGAAATGTGGATTGAAGTAATGGACTATCCTCCTAGGAGAATGATTTACATATCATTTCTCTAGCATGTATTAACACAAACATTATTATTGACCAACCTCAAATAGTTGTGACTTCTGCATAAGTCCAATTACGATTGCTTAACATAGCGCTAATTTTGTCCCAAAGGCAATGCCATTTTTATAAGTAAGATTGTAAGTCTCATATTCCTCATGGTATTGTGTGAAAATGTTGCTCATTTTCCATTTGTGAGAGTTAGTGGCATACTTGTTGATTTTATCCATGTTTTAGCCCTTCTCATAAATGATGCATAGGACCATATTTTCATGCTTGTGAGTGGATTGTTGAGTGTTCTCCAAAAAATAACCAAAACATATTTACATCTTCATTAACATCTTCTACTAACACTTTACTTGTATTAACCTTTACTTCAAAGTCATTTACCTTTATGCCTTTATTTTATGTCATTTATTTTATATTTTATACTTAACATTTCATATCACATTATTTGTGATTATGCTATTTTGCTCTTTGTCCATTTGGACCTTTCTTTTATATCATTGTAAAGAAGGCACTAAAAGAAAGGGAAACTTGTTACTTCTAACTCATGAACTTATGACTATTATCCTTGAAATGATTGTGGAGTTATGGACTTGGCATTAGGATCTTGACCTTTTCTTTTGGACTTGTGATTCTGAGACCCTAGAGTTCATTTGGAACCTTTGAATTTGGACTTTATTTTGGAGGCTTGGTTGAACTACTTTGGTTTCATCTGATACATGGATTATTATTTGCTTATTTTGCTTGCTTGAGGCTTAATCGAAAGGAGGGAATTCTTGCTTGACTTATGTCATAAAGCTTGTTATCTCTTGGTTAGATATTTCCTCCCTAACTTTTACTTTACGTTGTAGGATAGTCTCTTCTTCTCCTCCCCTCTCTTTAATTTTCAAATCTTCTTTCTCTTTTAAAAAATCTTCTTGATTTCTAACTTGAACCACTTTCTCAATAAACCTTGACTTTTGTCAAGTTATTTTCCAAACATTTTTCTTAATAAATGCTAATTCATCTTAAAAATATTTAGACCAATTTCAAAAAACTAAAAAAATGAATAACTCATTCAAACCATTTTATGCCCTTGTGCACTTTTCCTTTTAAAAACTTTTTTCTCAAAGCATTAGACATGAGTAATTTCCATAGTTGAGTTATAATTCTTCTATCTCCATAGTATTTATGGTAATTCTTTTCCATATGAGGGAGCTAGTGGCATACTTGTTGATCCCTATCCAAGTTGGAGCCTTTCTCATGATGATGCAAAGTTCTCATACTTGTGGGTGACTAGTTGAGTATTCTCCTTAAAATGACAAAATGTCTTTTTCCATTAAAAATGAACCAAAACAAACTCCCTTTGTCATTTTTACCACGAACTACGAGGTTTTGATCCTCCATTGCACTTTGTTGGTACGTAGAGACTTCAAAAGTCTTGGCAAACATCAAAATAAAGAAAATGCGCTTCTTTTCCCATCTCTCCAATCTTTTAACAAATAACACCTTTTCCAAACTAAAATGTACATATTTTCAAATAGGTTCCCATGGAGTACCATGGATGTTTAAGGTGATAATACCTTCCCTTTGCATAACTAACCCCCGAACCCTTGTTCTCTTTCATTAGTTATATTTTAAAGCTTCTTTGGGTTTGTTCGTACTTTTTCGCTTTTCCTTTGGAAACAATAAAATCACGGTGGCGACTCTTGCTTTACGAGTTAAGTTAATCAATAGCTTAATCTTAAAAATTTTAACGCTACACATAGCTGCATTTGTTTTTCATTGAAATGGTGTATCTCCATTTATTACCCATGCATTAGTTTTTCACTTGCATTAGTGTTAGTATCACTAAAATGGTGTCTCTTCTATTATTCTTTATTTAGATAGTCATGATCGATACGATAAACAACTCTCATACAACATCAACGACTCACCCGAAAGATGTTGGTATCTCGGTGAATTCAACCTCCACGACTCATACAACTACCTCTACAAATACTAAATGTAAAAGAAAAACTAAAGGTGCCACAATGTATACCAAGGTGAAAAAAGCCCATGAAAGCGGTATCACCTGCCCAGTTAGAGTTGATGTTGCAATCGGCAAGGCTTATGGTGAACATGCTGAGGATTTTACGGGCTACATTTTGTTACAAGGTAGAAGTAAAATGAGTATTTTGTTTGATAGTTGGCACGGTGTTGACGATGATTTGAAAGAAAACCTATGGATCGATATTACGGTCTTTATATTGAATTTTATGATTTGTCTTACAAGTATGTATGATCATTTAATTTTTTGTTTAATATTGATAACAACTATATTGTGTAAACATAGGAAGTGTAATGTTAGTCTGGATGATAGTAAGGTGAAAAATAAGGTGCTTACATATGCTGGTGAGCGTTGGAGGGACTTTAAGACACGACTCACTCATGATTATATTACTAAACCAACAGCTAAAAGTAAAGAAAAGCCTCCATACGTGATGTATTCATTTATTGATCAGGATTGTTGGAGGAATTTATAAAGTCTCGCACCACTCCCAGCTTCTTTGCTAAGAGCCAAAAAGGAAAACTTAATAGATCTAGAAATGTCTATCCATATAGATTGTCTCGTGGATATGACAAACTTAAAAAGACATTGAAGAAAAAAGAAAACAAAGGGAACAAGAGTTGGATGATTCTATAAGCCTTTATATAACTCCATCTCCACTATCACGCCATGCGAAATGGACGAGGGCACGCCAAAGAAAAGGTGGTTAGTTCACATCAGAGGCTACATGTGAAGTGGCTGAAAAGATTGTAAGTAGAATATTTTTTCAATAATATTATTTATTTTGGTTAAATCAACTTGGTAAAGGTGAAATTTTATATGTGTTGTAGAATGTATTGGTTGAACAATCCAAAGTCAGCATTTTCGTTACACAAGATTGCCATGACATCTTGGTTGAAGCGATTGGAACCGAGGAGCATCCTGGGCGTGTTCGTGGTCTTCGAAGAGGCACTTGCTTCAAGATTTTTTTGCACGATCTTAATCAACTAGAATAGTACAGTAAGGAAGAGATTGAAGAGATAGTTGTTATTAAGTTGGTGGAGGAAAGGAAGAAGTGGAATTAGGAGGAACGTCTGAGGGTGCAGATGGAGGAGCAGGAGAGGGTGTTGTAGAAGGAGACTGGGAGGTTATTGCAGCAGGTGTGAGAGCGGGTCCAGAAGGAGAAAGAGGAGCGAAAGAGGTTGGCTGAGGTGGAGGGAAATAAGGCGAATGATTAGGAGGATGAGAGGATATTCGTGAAATGTACCCGCGATGTGCTCGAGGTATAAGTATAAGTTAAAAATTTGTGTTGCATGTTGTTGTTATTATTGTTTGCGTTTTAATTTTTGTATTATATTTCTATTGTTTTTATGATGTAGAGATTAAGTTCATCGAGTTTACTCAACCAAGCAAATTAAAATCAGTTGGACATTCAAGAGAAAGTAATGGGTGGTACAAAAGCACAAAAGAGAGTTGTTCTATCCACCTGGACAATATTGAAACCACACCATAACAAGTAGATAACATTCAGAGACTAAAAATGATAGTAGAGAGTCTTCCAGATGCCTGTGAGAATATTCAATTAAGTTGTGTTCCAGATCAGTATTACGTACTTCCTAAGTCTACTATTAAGGAATTTTTGAAGGGGGTGAATGGCTAGACGTTACCATATTACAATTGTGATGCTCGTAAGTATAATATTTACGTTGATCATTTTTATCTATATTCATAGGTTCTTGTACTTTAACAATAAACATTTAACTCTTGCAGGTACTTGCATGAGATGTGTGATGAAAGGGATTTAAGAAAATATTTTATCGTAGATCCAAATTCCATTAGTCTTCATGGTGGTATGGTAGCAAATAATATCAAGGTTTACTTAAAAGACAAGTTGTTAGAAGAGAACAAAGAATGTTATTTGGCCCTGTTTAACCATGCGTAAGTATATATCAATTTGTGCTTTTATTTATAATTCAATTTTATACATATTATTAATTATTTTGAATGTTTATGTAGTAATCATTGGCAATTAATTATTATATGTCTGAGGCATAATATTGTAGTTTTACTTTGCTCTATGCACAATCCCCTTAATAAAGTTATGTCAAATGTTTTGTGTGGGTAAGTGGTATTAGTTTTTATTCAAATTTGATATTCAGTTTTGAATAGTTTTATGCGTGTTTAATTTTTACCGACATATGTAGAGCGATGGATGGATACAATGCAAACAAACATAATTTAATTGGCAAAAGACCAAAGATCTTTATCTCAAAAGTAAGTATTCCTTGTGTTTTTTTATATTCGTTTATTTGTGTGTATTAATTACTAACTATATGAACATTATTTGGAGTCGAGAAGAAAACCCGACGGTTATTCTTGTGGATACTATGTTATGAAACATATGCATGATATTGTCACCGGAGGCATTACAAATGGATGGATCAAGCGTAAGGTATTAGCTTAATCTATATACATGTAATTTATGTATATTTCTTAAGTTAATATTGTTGTTGTTAGCTTACCATAATTTAAACTTTGTTATAATTATAGGAGTTTAGTGACAATACACCATTCTCACAAGAAAAGATAGATGATATCTGATCAATTCGGGTTGGTGTCTTCTTATCATTTTTGTCATGAATTTCAACAATAATAGTTTATCTTTTGTTATAAGCAGAATTTGCACATATAGAGGTTTTGACATTTTCATGTGCAAAACTCTAACTTTTGTATTATGTGTTGATGACAACAATGCAAATTTGTACATTTGGTTTTTCCATAATGTAAATTTGTAATTCTGTATAAAAAAGGAATATCAATTTTGTTATCTGTTTCTGATTTGGTATTATATGTTAATTTGGTATTTTGTGATAATTTTATAGTTTCTGCATGTGTACAAAATGATACAGGTTTGCCAGTAAAATGAGAATCAAAACAAATTTATGTATCAACAAAATTGATTAAACTCCTTGGTTAAAGTCAAAAACCGACGTACAAACATATCTTATTATCTAGGTTATTGAATAAAACCGAAAGGTATGTTGCGCACGCTAGTTAGTTTTGAAAAATAAAAATATGTTGTTGTTAGGGATCGAGTCGTTGACCTTTTATATTTTAACCTCAGATTTATAAAAATCTAGGGGTAAAGTTCTCACTTTTCATGTCACCCTTCTTTACATCTGCATTATAATCGAGGTGAAATACATTTGGCATTCGACATGACATGTGTTATTTGTAGTAGTGTATTCTTCAAACAACGAGTAACATAGTTTTTTCACATTGTTAATTTTAACTAAAGATGAACTTCCATAAGACTTGGGGAAAGAAGTATTGTAAAAGCTTTAATTTGTATCTTGGATCCAAAAAAATGGCAATACCCATGATTTCATGTATTACATATCAATATTTCTAAAAAAATTTAAATCATCTTTGAAGACATTTTTCTAATAGTATTAACTGGACAATTCTTCCAATGTTGCAAAGAAATTTTATCTCACAAAATAGATTAAAAATATATCTATTGAGGGATATTGTGTCCCATAAAATATATCAGAATTATAAATTTCTTTTGCAATTTTCCACTCACTCATTATAAACTAATATTTATACAAAGACTCCCTTGATTGGAAACGAATGAAAACATATTTATAAGCTAATGCAACAACAAGCATGTGATAGGTAGAATTTTATCTAGTTTTACAATCAATGATGAGTTTCTTTGTGATATAAACTTTAATATGACGTGCAACTTCCTTAAAACTTTTCTCTCTTTTAGGTGTTGTTGTCCAAAAGGTCACGATGTTCCTAACCTTTTTATGCCATCTCCATGAACACATAAGTCATTTGGAGAAATTAAATTCAAAATATGTGCACAATGTCTCATATGAAATAATTTACCATGAAGTATAAGGGAAGTGAAATTCTGGTGTAGTCAGATTTCAGATGTTCTACTCCACGTCATGACATCTGATCTAGCATTGTAACTAATACAGCAAGACAGTTATTAAACTCTGTACTCATATGCACACGTTCACAGATGTCACGACATCTCATTCTATGTCACCCTAGAATGGAGGAACACCTAGTTCTGTGCATCAGGTAGACAGACTCAGCAGAGATCAATCATAGCACTCACTTCTGTTGTTTTCCTGCGCAGTTATCAGCACGATGTCTCAATAGTGATTTAGACATCATCTGTTACATTATTCCAGTTTGTTGGCAGTGTACTTGTATTTCCTAAAGGATAGGTTGAACAAGTTAAACTAATTTCCACTTATTAAGGTGCTAACAAAAAGCTATTTGCTAGGTTCCTTAATTGTAGATTAGTTGTTGGTTTCCTGGATTTTAGCTCAGCTGTTGAATCCCTGAAGAATAGCCTGAGAAAATGCTGAGGCAGAAAAACTAACCAACCTACAATTTAGCACATGCTGTCAGGAGTGAATGTCACAACATTCAGTTTGACAACCAGAACATACATCTCATGCTGAATCTGTTATGTTCCTGAGAACAGACCGTGCTAAATTTGTTGTACTGTTAAAGACTAATCAGTCTCTACTTCAGTATCAGCCTACACATACAACTGTCAAGACATCCAGTTTGACAGTTTCACTATGATCCTTTGGCCAGGTCTGTTATCCTCTTGAAGACCAGACTTAACTAAATACTAAACTGAGATCAACAGGCCTATTATTCATTATGTGTTGTTAATGATGAATGTCAAAACATTCTGATTGACATTCAAACAGAAGGCTATGTATCAGGTCTGTTATTAACTTGATAAGCAGACTGAATTACAACCTGAGTTAAGGCAGACAGGATTATAACATGCAGAAGGAAAACAAACACAGAAAATTGTTTACCCAGTTCGGTCCAACATGACCTACATCTGGGGGCTACCAAGCCAGGAAGAAGATCCACTATCAGCAGTATTAATTCAGAGTTAAACTCCCCCGTTTACAACTCTTCACTTAATCCCTACCCAATGCAATCTATACCTAGGAACTCCTAGATAGAAACCTCCAGTTTCCATTCCTATCACTACAAATACAATGTAATGTTACACAACTTGGACTTGCTTCACAGCTTCATTCAAGAACAAAACAACTCTTACCTACAGGCTTTGAGTTACAAATACTCTTAGCTTTGAACACTGAGAAACACATGGTAACCTTCCCACAAGTTGGGAGGTTTACCTCACACACACCCCTAATTTTTCATTCTAAGAGGCTTACAAAAACTAGGTTACAATATGCTATTTATAACCTAATCACCCAACTGGATTTGGGCCTTCAGAAATCGCAGCAAACTTCTTCTTTGCTATTACAAATACAGCAGAAAGTTTCTGCTACAAATAAGGTCTTCAATCCTAAAATCTCTCCATATATATCTCCATATTTGGAGCCTATATATATTCTGATTGAATCTTTAAGACCTCCACATGGGAGTTAGGATATTCACCAAATATCCTCACTAATCCCAGAATATATACTGAATTAATTAATTCAGTTTTCTACACATGTACGATGTCACAGACATGATGTCGTGACATCGTACATGACATGTTGGTCCAGATGTTGAACTTCTTCAACCCAACATATTAAAACAACAGAGATGATTACATTATTTGTTTTACAAAATTAATGCCAATCCTAAGGTATTAATAGGAAGAGCAATCAAGTTTATTTGGCAAAGATGTAACTAGAGAGTCATTGGTGCTACAATTATCCAAAGTGATGGTAGACAGTTTTCTATCAATGTTCTAGTCAAACATGCATTTTACCAAAACCTCAATAAGAGCTTCAGTGTGGATGGACATTCTACATACACAAACCTATTATCCAAAATAATTCCTCAAACATTAATAAAATTGTACATATCCATAAACTTGGGTAGGCTCTTTATCTGAGCTCAATAGATTATGCATGGTCTTGCAGACAAAGTAATTAAATTGGTAATGCACGTTAAACGGTCATGAATGGCCAATCATATACAATAAAACATAAGAGATAAATTCACTTTATCTCCTCAATAAGACAAGGGGACAAACACCTAAATGACCAATAAATTGATCACTAAGAATTCGGAAGGTGGAAAGTTCTATATAAATGAGTTACTCCCTCTGTCTCATAAAAAGTGTACAATTTGAACAATTCACGATTCTTAAGAAAATGATTGGATGTGTTGGTTTTGATGATAAAACTAATATCATTTATTATAATACTCCTATTAATTATAGTTAAAAGAGTTGTTGGATAAAGTGAAAGTTAATAAATATGGGTATGATAGTGGAAAAATAATAATAAATGTTGCATTTGTATTATAAAAGGACAATTATTTTGAGACAGAGAAAAAGTGAAAATTAGACACTTTTTATGAGACGGAAGGAGTATAATCATACCTAGAAGACATACCTTTCGGATATGATTCATACTAGAAGAGATATCTTTGTGACTCTAGCTAACATCGATAAAACTATAAAATTATGTTCTTGCAAGAGTAAGACAATAGAGTTACTTCAAGTCTTGTGCCTTAATTTAATTTTAATATAATGATCTCAATTAATTATTTATTTAGGAGTATCTATATTTTTCCTAATTTTATTTCAGTTGGATATACTTCCTAAAATAGATTGCAAAAAATATTTCAATTCTTGTATAACTTTTTTTATCGAAAATGTTTTTCTTCTTCTAAATATTTATTTATAATGTGTAACTCAAGGCTTCAATTTAAGTAACATGTGATAATTTCTATCACAAGTGTAACTTTATTTTGAATATATCTTCTTTTATTCTTGAAAATTTTGAATTAAATTTATTAAAATCGCAATTTCAATCAATCAGTAGCTTGGAATTTAACTTCGGTGACTAATAATATCTAATTATCGGGCAAAGTTTTCATTCTACAACTTTTTGGTAAAAATTCTCATTTTTAATTATTGGAATTTTTTCTTATTTTTAATTTAAATTTTAATAAAAAATAATTTCGATCTCATTTTCATACTTTATAGATTTTATTTTTATTTTAATAACAAAAAAACTATGATCAAGAGGTAGAATGAGGGATTCTCTTTCAAGAAAAATTGAATTAAATTCTTTTTATATGCAAAATATATTAATTGAGTAAAAGGGATACTCAAATCTATTACAAATCAAATGTCAATCACTTTTAGAAGAAAGCAAAAGGCTGGAATACCAATCAAACATAAAAATTAAATTCATATTTAGGTTGCTAGAAACCATGACCAAGTTACTAGTTCCATACTTTCAAAAACTTCCTCCACCTCTTTAGTGTTGAGTGTAATCCAAACAATCTTAATGCTAGATTGTTACTAAAGTTTGTTAGTTAGGTTTGGTTGTTTTAGTTTGTTGTGAATTGTTACTTGCTTTACAAAAGTAACCCATGTTGTTTATAAAACAATCATCAAGTGTAACACAATCTAATTCTCTCATATTTTAATAGTCTTTCTCTTATCTTTTCTATTTTTCCCACAAATTGGTATCTAAATCTAAGTTGATCCTTGGAAACTTGTGCGCTTGGTCGAGTTATAAATCACGGTGGATCATGGAAACTTTGCAGCACACCTAAATGTTTTTTTATGGCAAGAATTGGGACAAATTGATAACTCAAATGAAGGTGATCTTTGGTGAACAATATGTTAGCGACATGGTGGAAACATGACTCAAAACTCTTCCTATTGAAGCAATTGCATCACAGAAGAAAACTCACAAGAAAGATAAAAAAAGAGAGTGCAATACCTTATTTCTCATTCATCAAAGGTTTGACTGCAAGGTGTTTGAGAAAATTATTGGTGGAACTAGTTTCAAAGCAGCTTGGGACAAGCTTGAAATGTATTTTGATGGAGATGCAACAGTCAAGCTACAAACATTTAGGAGGAAATTGAACTATTACAAATGAAAGATGATGAGAAAGTAGGTGACTATATCTCAAGATTGCTAACCTTGAAAAATCAAATAAAGCAATGTGGTGAGTCTCTTAATGAGGTGAAAATCATTCAGAATGTATTGAGAATATTTCCTCCATTTTTGGATCACATAGTGGTGACCATTAAAAAAATTAAATACTTGGATAGCATGAAGACTGAAGAGCTGGAAAGTACACTTGAAGCCCATGAGATAAAGGTACCTGAAAGAGAAACTGAAAAACATGATGAACAAGCACTTCTTGCAAAATTCAAGTAGTTAGAAGCAAGAAAAGACAAGTGGAAAAATAGAAGCAAGAATTACAAATGTGGTTAAGACAAACCTGAAACTTCAAGAAAGAATGATGAATGGCCTATCAAACATCAGAACAAGAAGAAAATCTTTGATAAAAAGAAGGTTAAGTGTAAAAATTATGGTAAGATGGGACATTATGCAGAAGAATGTTGGTTTGGCAAAGGAAAAAACCTGAAAGATAGTGAAGAATAAGCTAAGATTACTCAAGAAAACCCAGGCTCAGACTCATATCCAGTTGTGCTCATGGTTGAAACTGATGTTGAGATGTCAAACTTTCAAGTTGGTATCTTGATACAAGGTGCAACAACCACATGACTGGAAGAAGAGATTGGCTAATTGATTTTGATGCAAGTAAGAGGACAAGCATCAAATTGGCTGATAAAAAATCCATTATAGCAGAAGGAATGGGCCATGTAGTCATTCAGAGGAATGACCGTAAGCCAACTATGATCAAGAATGTGTTACTAGTTCCAGATATGCAATGTAATTTGTTAACTGTAGGCCAATTGGTGTAAAATGGTTTCTCAGTACTCATGACGGTTGATTGTTTTAAGCTCTTTGATCACAAAAGGAGACTTATCCTGAAAGCTTGCTTGTCAAGAAATAAAACCTTCAAGGTATGCATCGAAAGCTCTGAATTAAGATGTTTTGTTGCAACATCCCATGAACATGAGGTTGAGTTATGGTGTAAGAGGTATGGCCACTTTAATTATAAAATTCTAAGCCAACTAAGTTCAAGAGGGAGGGTGATTGGAGTCCTTAAGGTGAATACACCTCAAAGCTCATGCACAATTTGCTTGTTGGGAAAGCAACCCATGCTAGTCTTTAAATCTAGCCTAGTATGAGGGACAAATAAGGGCTTGGTATTGTTCACTCAGACACATGTGATACATTAGAATTTCCTAGCTATGTTGGGAACAAGTAATTCATCACCTTTATGGATGAATTCTCAAGGATATTTTGGTTATTCCTAATCAAGGCCAAAAAAGAAGCCCTGTAAATCTTCAAGGATTTCAAGGTAATGATGGAAAGATAAATTGGCAAACTTATCAAGATCTTGAGGACATATGGCGAAGAAGAGTACACTTCAAAGGAGTTTTATTCCTTCTGTAAAAGTCAGTGCATAATTCATGAAGTCATTGCACCATACACTCCTCAATACAATGGCTTGAAGAAAGAAGAAACATGAGTATCCTCATCATGGCAAGAATCATGTTGAAGCAGAAAAACTTACCACATGATATTTGGGGTGAGGTTGTATCTATTGTTTCTTACATCTTATACAAATGTCCTACAATGGTGAACAAAGTCCCTGATGAAGTCTAGTCAAGAAGGAAGCCTAACGCGAACCGTGTGTAGATCTTTGGTTCCTTGTGCAACATAAGAGCCAATGGTAGATCTTCCTGGTTCTAAGAGAAGAAAGATGGAAGACAAAATCAATCCAATGGTACTTGTAGGATATCATAACATAAGAGCCTATAGGTTATTTGATGCTCATACAAATAAAACAGCCATCAACAGAGATGTGAAAGTCCTAGAGAATGGGGATTGTAACTGGAATGTCAAACATAATGAAGCTACATTAGTGTATGTCCAACCTGAAGATTATGATGCAGAGGAAGTTGGCATTAAGTGCCTAGAATTTTTTGAAGATTCTAGTAAGGAAGAACATGCACCAACACAAGTCAGACCACAAAGATCAAGGCAGCTTTCTAGAAGACTAGTTGATTGTGAATAAGTTCCTTATAATGAAGTAGGAACTGATGGAGAAATAATGCATCTTGCAATGTTTGCAGATGTTGAACCAGTGGATCATTATGCAACTCTCAAGGAGCAGACCATGAATAAAGCCATGGTTGAAGAACTATCCTCCATAGAGAAGAATAAAACTTGGGAGTTCACCAAGCTACCTAAAGGAAATAAAGTCATTGCAATCAAATGGGTATTCAAGATCAAATTAAATCCTGAAGGAAAAGTTATCAAGCATAAGGTCGGACTGATGGCTAAGGGATTTCTTCATAGATAAGAAATTGACCATGATGAAGTCTTCTCACGAGTTTTAAGACATGAGACCATCAGGTTGGTGATTGCTTTGGCCTTCTATAGAAGTTAGTCTCTCTTTTATCTTGATGTGAACTCAACTTTTCTTAATGGACCTCTAGAGGAATAAGTGTTCATATCCCAACCTTCTGGATTTGTCATCAAAGGAAAGAAATATCTAGTTTGAAAATTACAAAAAGTCTTGTATGGCCTAAAATAGGCCCCAAGAGAATAGAATATGAGGGTTGAAAAATTCTTCATTGAGGAAGGATTAGGAAAATGTAATTCTTAACATGGTATCTACATCAAAGGCAAAGAAGGGAAGGATTTCTTTTATCATTTTCCTTTATATGGATGATCTCCTTGTAGTTGGTAGTTGTGAAACTAAAACTGAGCAGTTCAAGGATAAGATGAAACAAGTATTTGAAATGACTGATTTGGGCAAGGTAGCTTATTTTCTTGGCATGGAACTTCTATCTACCTCATGTGGAATGATTTTGCACCAATCTAAATTTGCAAAAGAGATCCTGACAAAATTCAACATGTTAGAGTGTAACATTGTAGTCACACAAGCTGAAACAAATTTGAAATTAGTGAGTTCAGATGAAGGCGAAGAAGATGAAGTGGATGCTACCATATTAAGACAGCTAGTAGGTTCCTTGAGGTACTTGTGTCTAAGCAGGCCAAACATCTCCTATGGAGTTGGTTTAGTGAACAGGTTCATGAGCAACCCTATCAAACAACATTTCAATTCTAGAAAAAAGATAATGAAGGACGTTAATGGCACACTTTATTATGGTCTCGTCTTTTTGCAAGACAAAGGCAACAACATACTCAAACTAACTAGTTTTTTATGCTGATTAGTGTGGAGCCAATATTCATTAGAGAAACATAACTAGATGCATCTTCAGATTCCTAGGAGCATCTGTGACATGCTGCTCAAAGAAGCAATCATTGATTTCTTTGTCTAGTAGTGAAGCAAAATATGTTGTAGGTGTTGTTGTAACTTGTCAATCAAATTGACTCCAATCATTGTTGAATGACTTGATGATCAAGATAGAAACTAGCTTCCATTTTCTTAGGGACCAAGTCACCAAAGAAAAGCTCCAGGTTGTGTATTGTTCAATAGAAGAACAAATGGTTGATGTTCTCACTAAGGCTATTGATGTACCTCAAAAAATGAGAACACGACACTTGTGAAGTGCAATTGCATGCTCACGGGATAGACTGAACAGAGTCGTCGTCGAACTTTATTTATTCCTGAAAAGAAAAGGGGAAATATCTATAAAACCCAAGAAATAGCGACAATGATATTGGTCGTCGCAATTAAATCAGGGTTCGGGAGTCGATTATACAAAGGGAAGGTATTAGAACCCCTCACTTCCTTTGTATTAAACGAGAACTATTAGGTTAGTTATGCGCATTAGTGTTAGCTTAGAAATGTCAGGCTTCTCGAGTTATTAAGAGAGAGAAAAAATAAGATCAAAAAAAAGATAAAATGTTTTTGGATTCTTTGTTAATGTGCCTGATAAGATTTACAAATCATGCTCCTACATATATCCGGGTGCAATATAGAACTCAAGGCTTACGTAGTTCTGGGTGGAAAATGTTTGTTTATTGGTTGATTTTGCGAAAGCTACTTTGTATCAATCGACGAAAATATTTTTGGCTACCCAAAATAAGTGGAGAAGGGAATGTGTGCATCACGACCAAATGGATTTACAAATCAACATTCGTGGGCAACATTGCAAACTTACTCACACGTTCAAGCAGACAAAACATTGTTTTTGCATCGTCTTGAGACAAAATACCTTTTGTTTACAAAAAGGGTTTGAGGACCAATCGCACGGCGGTGAGAAAAGAAATTGATTGGTTGAATGTGTTTTGAATAATAGAGAGAACTTAGATGGGAGAGATATCCATCTAGAATCCTAGCCCCAGGAGCTCGTGGTATCCACCATGTTTTGTTTCCATCTTATTTTCAAAAAGGTTTGATATTTCTTAAAAGTTTTGAGATTGATTGAGAAAAGGTTTGAAGAAGTCGCATTGACAGTTTTGAATGATGGTGAGAGCTAGGATGGGCGAGATATCCATCTCGAATCTTAGCCTTTGGAGCTTGTGGTATCCATCATGTTCCATTTCCATCTTTATTGAAAAGTGTTAAATAATAATTAAGTGTTTTTTATTTTTATTGATAAAATGACTTGACGTTCAGTCAAGCATTTGATTAACGATTGCGAAAAGGTTTGATAAAATGGTTTTGAAAGTTGACAAATGGTGGAACATGAAATGTTTGAGAAATTTGGAATCAAATGAAATGGATTGAAAATAAAGTTTTGAAATGGATGAATTTTGGTTTTTGAGAAAATACTCGATGTTGGATTGAGTTTTTATTTTTGTTCTTTTTAAAAAGGGGTTAATTTTATTCTTGTGTTAGAAACTACCTAACTAAAGCAATCAAAAATTATAATAATAAATTATTACACGTCATGGGAATTGGGGTATATTTGTCAAATAGGTGTATGAGATAATGAAACGATTAAAGCAAAACTCAATCAAACAACCACAAGCAAGTAAGTGTACGTGCACCAAAAAGGGTCTCATTGTAAGAAGGCCCAAGAACAAGCCAAAAGATAGAAGATATCAACACAAACAGCATATGCACAACACACATTCATTGTAATTAAATCGAAAGAAGTAAAAACAAAAATGAAATATGCACGGATCAAGATCATGATGCAGAGAGGTAAATCAATGTCACTTAACGCACGGATGTGCAAGGCAAATGGAAGTTGAGTTCAAATTTGATTTAAACAACAACGATGTTGGATCGTTATTTATCATCATGAATCGAAAGAACTAATATGAAACATATAATTACAAAATGGAATCGAAAGGAATGAACTCATACAGTCACAAATGAAATCGTAAAGTGAGGCTTAACATACACAATGGTAAATTCGACGGTATTAAACCTGAGATGAAGTAATCCTCACAAACGTCATTTAAAATTAGTGAAAAGTCAAGAAATGAATGAAAAGCTATATGTAATGTGTTCAAAGCCGGTTTATGCGTATCGACAACAAATGAAACTTCGTATGCAAAGGTCATAACACGATGAAATACAACCAATATATTGATGAAAATATGGAGGCATAACGACATGAAAATATAGGATACACAGATTAAAAATATGATTTTTAACACAATGAAGTAGACCATCTAAACAGCTCACGCGTGCATTATTATTGTTACAACAAAATAGCAGCCATCGTAATCGAGATGAGAAAGGAGATTTATCGGAATCATATGAAATATAACATCCACCATAGGGTGTAAAAATAAAAATAAAAACTAGATGGGCTTCACTCATAAATCAACACTAAGCCCAAAAGTATCAAAATTAACCTTTTTTACATTTTCCATAAGTAAAGTAAAATAAACAAAAACATGAAATTTAAAAAACTACAACATCCAAAATAAAATTGACTAAAAGAATGCAACCAAAGTGAAGTTTATTTCCAATTTCATGTTCAAAACGTGTTCTTCCTGGGAACATTGTTCATCATCTTCACATAACCAAATGCAAATATAAACAAAAAAACTCAAGCATTTAAAATCAACACGAATGATAGCAAAACAAACTTAGCATGACAAACAACAACATCACGATAAAACATGAATGAAGCATCAAAGCCACAACAAAGAAAATGAATCGAGGCATAACTGAAAACTCAATCAAAATATTACCGCCGTGAGGAATTGTTGACAGAAATTAAAAACCAATAATCGTGCAGCGTTCCAACATCGATTGCACCGGAGCATCCATGGCGTTCCAAACCCGTAACCTTGAAGAATCAAAACTCGCAGCTTACCGAAATGAAGTCAAAACTGAAGTCGTCGATTTCCTATCAACAATAACATTTACTCGAAAACAACACGTAAATGATTTGTTGTTCGATGGTTTTAAGATCATGGCAGCAATGTTGAAAAGGCAGTGTTTTGCGATGTTCTAGGGAAGTTCTGAAACCGTGACAGAGAGGAAGGGTAGTTTTGTGTATGAAGTGGAGGAGGTGATGGTTGAGTGGCTGCAGTTTTGAGTTGGTCGGATGAGGAAGAGATTAAGGTGGTAGTTACGAGAAAGGGGGAAGATGAAGGTCAAAGAAACTTAAGTGTGTCATGGTGGAGGATCAGTTTCTCAGTCGTGATGTTGGTGATGATGATGCTTTGATGATGAACAAAATAGAATTCGGAGAGAGGAGGTGTCAGTTGGCCGAAGGTGAGAACGAAGAAGAGGAACCCGATGTCACATCTTGAGGTTTAAGAGTTGACAAGCCTCTCTCTCTCTCTTTCTTATTTTGCGCTTTTTACTTTTGTTCTCAGACCCCCTTCCTTTTTAATAAAGGGTAAAGATGGTGTAAGAGGGGGACGCGTGAGTGACCTTGATTGGCCATCTCCATCCCTTTTTTTAATTCCATCAAATGATTCTCTCAAATGCATGCATTGTTGTACATGTTATTGGTCAATCCTCTCTCAATTTCATCAAGACTTATATAAGTATGACTAAATTAGGGTTTCCTATTTTTTACGCATGTCAATATTACCCTTTCTTTAATACTTAGTGATAAAAGAAAAATAAACTATTTAAAAATTAATAAAAATCAAACACTAGAAAATAATTACAATAAAATCGAAATAAAACCAACATTAATCATATTTATGTTTTAAGAACTTATTGACAAAAAAAACAAAAATAAGAAGAATCAAAATTAATAAAAATCTAACAAAAAAATGCTTAAAACATTTAACTAAATGAACCAAAATGCTCAGTGCAAAATAAACTTCTTGGAAACATACAGGTTTTTGTTCAATTTTGAAGTAAAAAATGTCCGATTAAAAGGCTCAAGAGGATCAAAATATGACCAAAAAAGTAGCCGGAAAATAAAACGAGCACACCAAGTTAAACTACGCGGAACGTAGATTAATAAAATTGATGTTTGCAAGCTCGAATTTGAAAATTTTCACCCGCTAATTTGACACACATTTGAAAATTGATTCAACCGGTCTGTTTGTAGATCGGAAAATTTATTTCGACTGATATTTTAGGCATTATGCGGCATGGAATGATGTTATGATATGCAGAGATGCAAAAAGTATGATGTATGCATCGATTTGGAGATTCAGGGTCAAAATTGGGGTGTCACATTTGCCCATATTTAAGTATATTCAACCAGAGGATATGAAGAAGAACACTCTTCATATGATCATAGTGGAAGGTAGTTAAATACTAAGAAGACCCAAATTTTGAACCTGAACGCATATGACATGATATGATATGATATGCATGTATGCATGACTCTTTTTTTTCGTTTTGGCTTCCTAGGGATATGATGTGATATGAGATGAACTCAAGCAGGATGTTTTATCATGAATGAAGAATGACAGATGGACCTGTGGGGATGATGGGGACACACAGGAAATAAAAATGAGGGTAAAGACTCACTAGGGGTAACAATCCTGTTGGAGAAAAGATATTTGGGAATTGCAAAGGGGCTTTATCGATAGGTTCATACATGACCTGGCGGCACTGGGGAATATTTAGATTTTTATCAACAGGTTCATACATGACCTGACAATACTTTAGAATGTATCTGACAGTTCTGGATATTTCTCACAAGAAATCCATCTAATCAAAGATTTTGGGAGATTCCTAACTGGGAATTTATCCAAGACAAAAATAAACGGGAGTCTTCTTATGAGAAGAACATCCACGTAAATCTTTGGAGGTTCTTAAGGGAAAATTTAACCAAGACAACAATCGGGAGTCTTCTTATGAAAAGATCATCCATACAAAAATATTGGAGTTTTCTTACGAGAAAATCATCCAATCTTCAAGGGAATTCCTTTCAATGAAAGAGTCAAACCGAAAACTTTCTAGGAAACAACTGGACAAATAGAGCACAGTGAGCGTGCCATACACAAGGTTGGACTTTCAAAGATGCCAATGACAATTGGACTTATCACAGAATACTAGTGACATCTGGATTTGGAAAGGTGGCGGCAACAAACGGGCTTCAGGTCAAGGGATATAGAATCAACAACAAGACATGGGTCAATGCAAAATGAACGCGAAGAACTCTTCGGTTATGCAATAATTTAAATTTACTTTTGTGCATGATGTATGAATGATCGTGATATGCAAATGATGACATTCATGAAATGAAATGAAATGAGGCAGGACGAGATGCATTTATTGGTGAATGGAAATGCAAGGTGAAAACACTAAGGAGGGAAGTGGTCAACTACTCTGACTACTTACATATTATTCAAGAATAATCTTCTAAAGAAATTCCATCAGGGAGAACTACTATCAAGGTTACTTGGGGAAGATTCAAAAGAAACTCACTAGGGAGTCTACTATCGAGAGTCACTAGGAGATACCTACTGTCAAGGTTTTGTTGAGAAAATACCTATTGTCGAGGTCTACTGGGAAATCTTATGTCGAGATCAACCAGGGAATATAATGCCAAGATTTTGTTGGAGGAAATGTACCTTCTATTGAGGTTTAACTAGAAAATCTTATGTTGAGATTAACCAAGGAACATACTGCCAAGATTCACTTTGAGAGAGAGATACCTATTGTTGAGGTCTACTGGGAAATATTCTGCCGGGACAAACCAGGGGAATCTGTTGTCGTGATTCTTTGCGAAAACACCTTCTGTCAAGGTCTGTTGGGAAATCTATTGTCGTGATTAACCAGGGAATCTTCTGCCAAGATTCAATGAGAAAAATACCAGATGCCAAGGTTTAACTGGAAATCTTCTTTCAAGATTCACTGAGAAAAATACTTGTTGTCGAGGTTTAACTAGAAATCTTCTACCAAGAATTTGCTGACAAGTGTAAAGTAGTTGACGGTGGTAACAATGGTTGTCTTCATATGTAGATGATACATGGTTACTGTTATGTTATGATTGAACATGCTTTGATGTTCATTTTTATTTATGCATGTAATGTTATGATTACTCGATGTAGTGCCCCCTCACTCGTGGGTATACCACACATGTAATAATGCATGGAATATAATGACTGATCAATGCATGTATGTATGCCAATAATAATTAGACTTTGAGAGGTGTCAAGCAAGGTTGGACTTCTATTGCAGATGTTTGATTTTCAAGGCTTCATGATATGGGAATATGCCAGATAAATGCAATGATATGCATGGCATGATGCTAGAGAGAAGCAATATGATTATCGCATGAGAATGATTTATGCAATGACTCGAAGGCTTCCAAAGATGCTCATGTGGTGGGTATTGGATGGAAGTTCCCTTTGCAACAAAGCTTCTTTGACAAAAGGCAAAATTTTATTTGGCGGGGTGACAGCGAGATTTCCTGACACTCATTTTGAACTCAATGGTTGTTGATGCATTGCAGGTTTTCCGCTTGAAAGTATGGAAAGTACTTAACCTTCGGTAGCTCTGTTGCTCCAGTCTGTTGGGTCTTTGAAGATGTTCTCCTTATAAGAAGTTTGGAAGCAGCTAGCCATGACCTTGAGATGGCTTACCCCAATGTTTGAATCTTTGAAGTAGTTGTTGACTAACCGAACCTTGGAGTGGTAGACTTATGATTGTCTGTCCTTTGGGGAGTTGGACACACTGAGCTCCTTAGGTGGTTTATCCTTGTCTGAGTCTTCTTTCACTTGATGAAGTTCCTCCACTGACTGCACATTGTTGGGATTCCTTTGATACCAAATGCTTACTTGCCAATAAAATTGTTCATTCTTAAATGGTCATTTTAATGTAATGCAAATGCAATGTTTGAAATTAATCATCATTGAAACGATGGTGATATATAGTGAACGGGTCAATGATCAAGACACAATATGAATCTATCCACTCACAGGGTGGAAGATGATGTGATCAATACCAATGATTAGCAAAGATCTTTTTGGAGTCAGATTAATACAACTTTATTGTAGCGTGATTTCAAAATAAACCATGCCTCAACTAGGTCTTTTAAGGGTTGTAACATGGCCTGGTTCAAGGCTTTTGAACAAAAGGATATGAGGCTCAAAAACTAATTTTAACCCACCCCTTCTTCTTGATGAACTCCAATCCTACGTTCAAATAAATCGACAGACGCATTCAACTTCCAAGAGGGTTCAAAGGTGTAAGGGGAAGATGAAGATCCAAGATGAGATTTTCTTGAAATGGTAGTCACCTTATTTTGTTTTTTTTTTTGTTTTTGTTGAGGATTTTGATGACCTCTCTTTGATTTTTTTTATCCCTAATCTTTGAAGTTTTCTCCACTAGGATGCCCTGATTTTTTCCTAAGTCGTCTTTCTGGTGTTCGACTTAGCGAGTTTTTTCATTTTTTCATTTTTTTGAAAGGTTGTGACTGCCTTATTATTAGTTGTTGAGGAACAACCACTACAAACCTTTTGGCTCTTATCAACTTCTTTGACACTTCAATATGTGTGTGAAGAGTAGCATGTGGTTGATCCTCTTTAGAGGGTGTACATATGGATGGATTCTCTTTGGAGATTGATCGCACTGTCAAACTATCTGAACACAACTACCTTGCCCTTTGTTAAGATTAATGGTTTTAATTCCGAAAGAAACACCAACTTTTAGGCTCAAAGTGGTTGACTAGGGATTAACTCCTTATCTCTTCAATGTTTGAGGATTTGAAACAATGCCTTACATCATCGGCAAAGTTTTCTTTGAAAGTACACCACAACAATCATGGATAATTAGTTTCATCATCCTCCCTCAAATCTTTTCTAAATAACAGTTTGAAAAAGAAATTGAATGGGAAAAAAATTGTTTTTTTATGTAGATGGAAAATGACTGAATATGAATGGATTGATTCAAAATGCATGATCACTTCATTAATATTACCATTAAAATAAAACAACAATGTTTAAAAGCAAACAATGTTTAACATGCAAAGAAAATGCAAATGAAATGTTGAAATATCCAAATGATTGCCAGCTATGAGGACAATTTTTCTCTTGACTGTTGGCTCTAGGAAATTCCTTCTAGGTCTTCACTCTTATTAGGGTAATGGACCTCTCACCATATTAGGGCCATCAGAAGTCAATTGTCCTTTGTTGATCATGTGTTGCACTTCTTCTTGGAAGACCTTACACTCTTCGATTGAGTGCCCCACTACTCCATCATGAAACTCACATTGGACATCTGGGTTGTGCCAAGGAGGGAATAGAAACTTTATGGATTTGTTCTCTCTAGGAGCTATTGACGAGCTTTGGACCAACTAAGACCATAATTGACTATACGTCATTGGGATTGGGTCAATTTGGAGAGTCTCCCTTTCTTGTCGGTCTGGATGTACACATTGATTCTGATGTCGATGTTGATGTTGATATTGACGCAGGACCTAAGATGGTTGATTCGGTGGACCTTGCCACGATTGCTGGTACTGAGAACCAGGAGGTATTGGTTGATGGCATTGAACAACCGCTGCATATGAATGATGATAATATGGCACCAGAGATGGAGCTTGCGGATCCTGGTGAGTTTCTCATATTGCATTAGCTTCTTCCTTTTCCTCTTAGGAACTGACAAGAGATCACTTTCAATGCCCTGGATACTTGAGGTGCTTCGGTGTCTTCCACGTTTAAGGTCGATCTCGATGCGTTCTCCAACTTTCACCAGGTCAGAGAAACCTAATGAAGCATTGCCTATCATTCTTCCAAAATATGAACTTGGCGGGGTATCCATAAATAAGTCAACCATTTATTTATCAAGAAGTAGTGGCTGAACACGAGTTGCCAACTCTCTCCATCTTTTGGCATATCCTTTGAAGGATTTGCTGCTCTCTTAAGATAACCCTTGCAACGGTATGCGATTGGGAGCCATGTCCAAGTTGTATTGGTAATGCTTAAGGAATTCCATAGCCAAGTCTTTCCAAGTGTGGGTGTGTCTCTGCTTTAGTTGCATATATCATTCAAATGACGCTCCACTGAGACTATCTTGAAAATAGTGGATGAGCAACTTGTCGTTGCGAGAATACCCAACCATCTTTCGACAATACATTGTCAAATGAATCTTTGGGTAGTTAATCCCCTTGTACTTTTCAAAATATGGTGTTTTTAACTTTGGAGGTATTATCACATCCGACATTAAGCATATGTCTAAAGCGTCCAGATCAAAAGCAGCAGTCCCTTATATGGCTTTGAGTCTTTCTTCCAACACGCGGTGCTTTTCATCAATCTCAACAACTAAAGGGTCTTTGATTTTCCTCACCGGGATTTTCCCTTGGGAATTTGGCTCGGAGAATGCAAAGTTATGGTACTCAACAACATCATGAGGTGGAGAATTTCCATCCCGGACAATGAGATGCTCTTGTATAGCAAGGTTCTCAACAGGGTTCCTCACATACTGAGGCTGAGCTTTATCGTTCACTAGAGGTGGAATGAAATTCTTAGTGACGGAAGTCTGTTGAACATTGTCCTCTCTCTTTGCCAAAGTTATTATAGCCTCTATGAGTTGGATTTGTATAACAGGGTTCTCATCGGGTATCATCTAAGGTTTGTAAACGGAAATTCCATAGTCATAGATCCACAAGAATGTTTGCTGCTTACGTCAACTACATGTCGATCGTCAACTCCATCAAGGGAATCTATTCTAAGTAAGGTTTTTTGTGTCGACCCTTACGAGAACTACATATCGGGGACCCGCACTACGCAACTATCGACTTTGGTTCTAGACGTGGTTCCCAGAGTCACTGTTTCGTAAGAATGTTTGCTGCTTATGGCAACTGCATGTTAGGCATCAAATTCATCAAGAGAATCTATTCTGAGTGAGGTCTTCGTACCGACCCATACGAGAACTGCATCTCAGGGACCCGCACTACGCGACCATCATCTTTGTTGGCCAAAATGTTTAATATTCTAAAAAGGTCCTTAGAATCATGGATCCTCACAAAAACATCGATGTTGACGACAACTACATGTCGTGCGACAACATTTCCAAAGAATTTACTCTAAGTGAGGTTCTTGTGCCGATCCTTACGATAACTACATCTTGGGGACCCAAAACAAGTGGAGAATGGAATGTTTGCATCACAACTGAATGGATTTATAAATCAACATTCATGGGAAACGTCGCAAGTTTACTCATACGTTCAAGTGGACGAAACATTGTTCTTGCATCATCTTGAACAAAGTACCTTTTGTTTACAAGAAGGGTTTGAGGATCAATCACATGATGGCGAGAAAAGAGTTTGATTGGTTGAATGTGTTTTGGAAAATGGTGAGAACTTAGATGGGTGAGTTGTCCATCTCGAATCCTAGCCTTAAGAGCTTGTGGTATCCACCATGTTTCGTTTCCATCTTATTTGCAAAAAGGTTTTATATTTCTTGGATGTTTTAAGATTGATTGAGAAAGGTTTGAAGAAGTCGCATTGACAATTTTAAATGATGGTGAGAGCTAGGATTGACGAGATATCCATCTCGAATATTAGCCTCTAGAACTCGTGGTATCCACCACGTTCCATTTCCATATTTATTGAAAAGTGTTAAATAATCATTAATTTTATTTTTATTTTTATTTTTATTATGAAAATGACTTTACATTGAATCAAGCATTTGATTAACGATTGCGAAAAGGTTTGATAAAATGGGTTTGAAAGTTGACAAATGGTGGAAGATGAAATGTTTGAGAATTTTGGAATGGAATGAAATGGATTGAAAAGAAAGTTTTTAAATGGATGAGTTTTGGTCTTTGAGAAAATACTCGACGTTGGATCGAGTTTTTATTTTTGTTCTTTTTGAAAGGGGTTGATTTTATTCTTGTGTTAGAAACTACCTAAACAAAGCAATAAAAAATAAAGCAATAAATTATTACACATCATAGGAATGGGGGTACATATGTCAAATGGAAGTATGAGATAATGAATCGATTAAAGAAAAACTCAATCAAACAAACACAAGCAAGTGAGTGTATGTGCACAAAAAAGGTCTCATTGTAAGAAGGTCCAAGAGCAAGCCAAATGATAGGAGATAGCAACACAAACGACATATGCACAACACACGTTCATTGTAATTAAATCGAAATAAGTAAAAACAAAAATGAAACATGCACGAATCAAAATCATGTTTCATATAGGTGAATCAATGTCATATAATGTAAGGGCGTGCAAGGCAAATGGAAACTGAGTTCAAATTCGATTTAAACAGTAATGGCGTTGGATTATTGTTTATTATCATGAATCAAAAGAAATGTTAATGTGAAACGTATCATTGCAACATGGAATGGAAAGGAATGAACTCATACACTGACAAATTAAATCGTAAAGTGAGGTTTAATGTACACATTGGCAAAGTAGACAGTATTAAACCTGAGATGAAGTAAACCTCACAATTGTCATTTAAAATAAGCGAAAAGTCAAGAAATACACACAAAACTATAGTTAATGTGCTCAAACTCGGTTTGTGTGTATCGACAACAAATAAAACATTGTATGCAAAGGTCATAACGCGAAGAAATACAATTAATATATTGATGAAAATTCGGCGGCATAACGACATGACAATATAGGATTCGCAGATTAAAAATCTGATTTTTAACACAATGAAGTAGATCATACAAACAGCTCACACATGCATTATTATTGTTATAAATGAATAACAACCATCGTAATCGAGATGAGAAAGACGATTTATCGGAATCATATGAAATATAGCATCCATTGTATGGTGTAAAAAGAAGAAGAAAAAAACTACATGGGCTCACTCAAAAATCAACACTAAGCCCAAAAGCATCAAAACCAACCTTTTTTACATTTTCCATTAGTAAAGTAAATTAAACAAAAACATGAAATTAAAAAAACTACAGCATTTGAAAAAAAATTGACTAAAAGAATGCAACTAAAGTTAAGCTTATTTCCAATTTCATGTTCAAAACGTGTTCTTCTTGGGAACACTGTTCATCATATTCACATAACCAAATGCAAATATAAACAAAAAATACTCACGCATTTGAAATTAAAATGAATGATAGCAAAACAAACTTAGCATGACAAATAGCAACATCACCATAAAACATGACTGAAGCACCGAAGCCACGACAAAGAAAATGAATTAAGGTGTTGTCATACCCCAAAATCTACCCCCATTTTTGCTTTTTTACCTAAACCATGATTTGAGATCCATACATACTCATGCATACTCATCATCCATTCACGATTAACACTTACTAACAAGTGTCATGGATTCAAGGTTCATGGTTGACAAAATCAGACACTTGGTTGGAGGATCATGGTATTGCTCATTATGAGGGTGGTAACTCTAATCCTCGACCCTGCCTCTATGGGAGCTTGTGGTTGGCTTATGTACAGGAGCTAAACCCTGATTGAGACCTATGGTTTGAGATGTTGTGGGTGGAGATTTGTTCTTGATTTGAAACCTAATCAGGGATGGTTGTTGTTCAAATGCCTTGATTGGTAGACTTTTGGATTGGTGATTAATCAAGACCCTGGTTGGTAGACGCTTGAGGCCTCGGAGCTTGGATTTTGGAGTTCAATCCACATGGAACCCTAGATTGTTGGTCCATAAGGGTTGTGAGCGTCATTTCTTGGTGTATGCTTAAAACCTTGATCAGATGTGCTTGAAGTTGTTAGTTTGGTTTGAGGATTGTAAAACCTTAGCTCATGGGAAGGATTGTTTGGTCATTATGATATGCACCATGTCATTCATTAAGTTCACTAGAGGATTATGGTTTCAAAGTACTGATGGTTCAAGTCCTCACGAGGAGCTTTCAAAACTCATGTATTGGTTTGAAGGATCATGGTGCATCCAAGCTTCTCATGCTTCATTCATGATTGATGCATTGATAAAGGCTTTATGGTGCCCACGGGACCGTCGATCTAAGTTGATTTCAAACCACATTTTTGAAAATACAAGTTTCATTAATACCATTCACACTCAAATTCATTTTCACTTCAAATATCAAGCATCACACCACAAAATCCTCACAAAAATCCGATTCTATACAACAACAAAATATATATATATATATATATATATATATATATATATATATATATATATATATATATATATATATATATATATATATGACCCGAGTTGACTTTTGGTCAACCTTTGACTTTTTGATCAACGGTTGACCAAAGTCAACTGACCAAGAGTTTTCATCAGAACCAAATTTCTTCCAATTCACATTCAATAGTTTCATTCAATTCAAAACATTGCCATGTTCATCAAAAAGCCCAAATTACAATTCCTAACATTACATCCTAATTCCCAAATTACAACACGACAAAATGGTCAAAAGCCCCTCGAGAATCCTTTTCATCCCAATTCATTATACTGACCAAAGTGATGGCGAAAACCGCTTTTGCTGATATTATGTGTGTTGGACAGAGGTTTGTTCGCGAAATTTACCGGCATGGCAGTCTGTTGTTAAGCCAACAGCATTCTGCATAAACCATCAAAGCATGTTAAGAACCTGCAAGTCACCAAAACAAACACAAATGGTCCTAAACCCAGCATAATATTCCTGCTGCTATAGCTTTCCTGATGCCATAATATTCCTACTTCCATAACAGTACAACATCGGCCATAATCAAGTGCAGCAGACCGACAAAGCATGGTAGAACCCTGCATCACAGCAACCAATTCATACGGCAACACGAACAGAAGCCAACACACTCGCATCTAAAACTGCATCACTTGTCACCCTTCAGAATTAATGGATTGGGCAGCAGTTAATTGAAGCATACCACAATGAAAATCGAAGTCTGCATCAAAACATTGTGACCATACATGTGCAAAGCAAATGACCGACAGGCTAATTTATGATGAGCATGCTGAGAATGGCCTGAAGTTCACTATTGTGAGATCTTATAACTGGATTGGACCAACAATGGACTTCATTCCTGGTGTGCATGGCCCGAGTGATGGTGTCCCCGGAGTTTTAACTTGTTTCAGTAATAATCTCCTTCGTGGTGAGCCGCTCAAGCTTGTTGATGGCGGACGTTCCCAGAGAACCTTTCTTTATGTCAAAGATGCAATTGAGGTTGTTTTGTTAATGATTGATAACCCTAATAGAGCAAATGGACACATCTTTAATGTGGTAAACCCGGACAATGGAGTATCTGTGAAGCAGCTAGCTGAGCTTATGATAAAGGTATATGCAAAGGTGGATGATGTACCTGCCTCTAGTCTATCAACTCTGGATGTGACTTCAGAGGATTTCTATGGAAAAGGATATGATGACAGTGATAGGCGCATCCCTGACATGACAATTATCACTAAGCAGCTTGGTTGGAAGCCAAGGACATCACTTGATGAACTGGTGGATTCTACCATTCAATATCAACATCAGACATATTCTCATGCTATCAAGAAAGAACAACTCCAAAACTGGTGATTGCACCATCGAGAGTAAGCTCTAGATCCACATCCCCTTTCTCTAGAAGACCAAGCCCTCCTCGTCCAAGTACGCCTATTCCAACAATGTCGGGACTTTCGTTCTCCAAAAATACTGCAGTTGGTTTGAAGAAAACAAACAAATATTTAAATCAAGAAGTGCAGAAGTTATGAAACAAAGATGTAAACTGTAATAATTAGAACTTCAAAGGTAAGCAAAAAGGGATAACAAAGCAATTGGAAAAAACCTTCAAACGACGGAACCGATTCAAAGGCCATGTCCAATTCTGCATCACACCTGCAAGTGCAAACCAAACGATCTGCATGGTGCTGAATGGTTTTCAAAAGCAACTGTAAAGAGGTTCCCGCATGTTGTTGGTGTCACCAATTTAGAGCATTTTTCATGAAAACTGAACCAAGTAAGACAGGATGCTGATGAAACTACCATGCTCACGTGTGATGTAACTCATGTGCTGCATAGTGATGTAAGCAAAGAATTTAAAAACCTGCAAACCAACAGAACCTGTAGAAACTCAGAAGTCGTTCAGAAACCGAAATCACAAGAGCTCTGAACCCTAGTGTGAAGGTTAAGACGATTATCGGTGATCAGCTCGCCATTACCAAGAAAACTGGTCGGAAGCTTGGGATTGAAACAAACATGTATCCATCTTCGTCATTACTCGGTCAAAGCAGAAGAGGGTGCTGCTGTTACAGCTCTTCCAGTAGATGAGCAGATCGAGAAGGCTGATGGATTTGCTGGGGTATTTCCTGAGCACAAGTACGAGATTGTGAAATGCTTGCAGGCTAGGAAACATATTTGCGGAATGACCGGTTATGGAGTGAATGATGAACCTGCTCTTAAGAAGGCTGACATTGGTAGTTGTTGCAGATGCTACTCATGCAGCTCGAAGTGCATCAGATATTATTTGAACCGAACCTGGCCTTAGGGTTATCATAAGTGTTGTTTTTCAAAGAATAAAGAATTATGTGACTTATGCAGTCTCAATTACACTTTGTATTGTGCTTGGTTTCATGTTGCTGGCTCTGATACGAAAGTTCGACTTTCCGCCCCTTATGGTACTTATTATTATCATGCTGAATGATGGTACCATTATCCACTACCAAACAGTGGGAAACTGAAGGAAACATTTGCTATCGGTGTTGTGTTAGGCCACTACATAGCATCATAGCGGTTACGACGTGACCAAACCATTCAGCCTGCAATATGCGTGACAAGATAACATCCACCTGCAAAAGCCAATCTTAGTCTGCAGCCTAGCCAACACAGTCTATTTCCATCCAACAAGCAGGTCATGTGTTAACACCCTATAACAGAACTGGCAACCTGATATTAAATATTGAATTATCCTGGAGTCATCAAACTCTGCTGTCACAACCGAGCTCGGCAGTGCCGTATGCAGCAGGCCAACAACGGCAGCAAAACCTGCGGAACTTGTATGCAGCAAACCTTTCGTCATCTACGGCAGTGCAACAATAAATTCATTCAAGTTAAATCCATACAGTGACATGTAACCAATGCGACTAACTATCGAAAGACTTTAACTTCCAACTGACCCTCCCCATTTCAAAACCAGTACCAACCACTACTGGCACTAGCGCCGAGATTCTTCGGGAATTAGCGATAAGGAGAGAATGCATTTGAGGCAGAAGTTGTTGATGCATTTGAGAGAAGAGGGTGATCAGATAGCTCCAATGGTTGTTGTGCTAATATCCAAGATTGCTCACAGTGATTATCACAAAGAGGGGCCAGACATCTCTTTGGTTTTATCACAATAACTCCAATCAGCAGATGTATAATAGCCAAAATCTCGCCTGCATCACCCATGAAGCATCAGTATGTAGATTAATACATCACATGAACAATATAAAAGCATCCAAACATAACAACTAACCAACTAACGGAATATCTCATTTGCACCGCATGAATCAGTTAACTAGCAGTAAATCTTTTACCATTTTACTAATTTCATTAACCACCACACTTCAACTAATATAACTCATTTTTCACTAACAAACATAACTAATTTCTCTAACTAATTTCTAACTGAACAATTAACATAACTTTAACATCTAACTGACTTCCATTGCAATTTCACTAACAGTGTGAACTTCCCTAACGGGGCTACCCGAGCTGCCCGATTCAGTTAGTCCCTCCTCAACTCTATAAATTCATCTTTCACCCTCATTCACAATTTTGATGCGTGATTATGAAAATTCATCCCCATTCCTCACTATACGCTCTCAATTACCGTAATTATTAGAGCTTCAACATCAAAAGCTCTAACAAGTTGAGCTTCAACCTTCATCACCCTCTCCGTTGCAACAAATCGCACACGCCTCTCAAGAAGAAGCCAATCCTACAGACTAGAGATTGGAGAAGAAGAAGAAGGTAGAAATAGAAGAGGATTCGAAGAGTAAGAAAGAGAGAGAGGAGACTCACCTGAACTCCGGTCACCACCACGTCGTCGTCGCCGGTGAGTATTCCATTTCCATCGCCGTTTGCTCCAATCTCTTTACCAAAATGTAGGTCTCAGCTAGAGAGATCGAAGCCCCAATCCCGGGGGCCTCGATTCCAAGAGGCCTCAATTTAATTTCACATTTGGTTTCTAGGGTTCATGTGTAATCTGCTTCGATCCATTGAATTGGTGGAGGTTTGTGAAACTTGGACTTTAGGTTCGGAATCATGGCCATGAGATGAAGACGAGGGTATGTTGATTTCATAGTTTAGGCCTCCGCCGCCGCCGGAGGCGACCTCTGACGCGGCGGAGGAGAGTGTCTCAGGTGGGAGGGAAAAGTGAGCATTTGATTTGTTTCCCTGAAGGCTCTGGCGCCAAACTGGGTTCATCTCCTTTCTTGTGGTTTGGGCCTTCCTTCCCCTGGGCCCATACTTTCACTTGTTGCACCCTTTAGTCATTTCCATCATCCCCCAATTCGGGTCTACACCTCCAGCGGATTAAAGGTACATTGTCCCTTTTTGTTTTGTTTAATTAGATTTAGTTTTTGTATTAGTTAATGGTAGGCTTAATCAAATTTTAATTAGGATTAGTGGAATGAACTACTGATTAGAAGAATTATATTTTAGGATTTGAAATTTGATTAGTTTCTTAATTAGATTTTAATTAGAATTTAATTAGGTTTAAATCTTGATTTTGATTAGTATTATCAGAGTTTTAGGGATATTCTTGATTTTTATTGGATTAATAGATTTTAATTTTGATTAGAGATTAATTAGTTTAGTTAGTTGTTTAGGAGTAGAATTAATTGAGACTAATTTGGATTTTCATTATTAGAATCTTAATTCAACATTCATAAAATTGTTAAATGACTGTTTTGCCCCTAGATGTAGAAATAGTCTAATTTTACATGTTCCCCTAGTTTTAGGACGTAGAAAATAGTTCCAAATAAACAATAACCCTTTAGGTAGTTGTACACTCACTTCAACTAGTTTTTCCCCATTGATTAAGTTGATCAAAGTACGCTTTGATCGACTAAATCCTTTAGTTGTGCTTAATTCCCCGAGCTTAGTCAAGTGATCAAAAGACCCTTGATCATTTGATAAAGCAAGTCCTTGTGATCAAGGTGTGCTGGATACTGGATCTCTAAACTTAAATCAAGATCAAGATCAAGAGTTCAAGCTACTCAAATCAGTACGAGACAGGACTACTATTCAAGCACTACAAAGGTCAAAATTAACCCTTGTTAATCATGAGCCAAGTTATGTGCCATGAGTCTTAAGTAATAGAGAAGGAATGGGACTGGAGAATTCCTACCCCTATTCTGAATATATTTGGATGCGGTACGAATGACTCAATTGCTCATTGTGTTCACCTCTATTCATAGGCTTTAGCACAACTCGATTCAAGTTGATTGACAAGCCTATTCATTTTTCAAAGATAACCCTTCATCACAAGAAGCTGCAAGGAAACTCAAATTCAACACTCATCGATTTTGATGCAAATTGCACATCATAAGCCTTAAGTAGTAGAGAAGGAATGAGACTGGATAATTCTTACCCCCATTCTGAATATCTTTAGGTACGGGGGGAATGACCCAATTGCTCACTGTATTAATCTCTATTCATAGACTTTAGTGCAATTTAAATCGAATAATTGACAAGTCTTTCTACACAGGCGTGAAGATCAGAACTGAAGATCGGACTTCAATCTTCCAGGGTTTCACTTTCTATCCTCATGTTCTCCCAGTAAACCTAAAACCATTTTGTGAATAAAATCAAAAAGAAATTAACCCTATGATTAGGATTGTACGATACGAGCCTTAAACAATGGAGAAGGAATGGGATTGGAGAATTCCTACCCCCATTCTAGATATCTTTGGGTGCGGGACGAATGACCCAGTTGCTCATTATATTCATCTCCATTCATAGACTTTAGTATGATTCGAATCATGACTCAATTCTGTTGTATCTTTGAGTGTGCGATGTGCTCGGGTATTTTTAGCGTAGCTTCAGGTGTAACCAAAAACTCAATCAAAATATTACTTCCGTGAGGAATCATTGACACAAATTAAAAACCAACAATCGTAAAATGTTCTAACATCAATCGCACCGGAGCATCCATGGCGTTCGAAATCCACAACCTTGAAGAATCAAAACTCGTAGCTTACCGAAATGAAGTCGAAAGTCGTCGATTTCCTGTCAACAATAACATTTACTCGAAAACAACACGTAAATGATCTGTTGTTCGATGCTTTTAAGATGATGGCGGTAATGTTGAAATGGTGGTGTTTCGCGGTGTTATATGGTAATTCTGAAACCACGGCGGAGAGGAAGGGTGGCTTTGTGTATGAAATGGCGGAGGTGATGGTTGAGCGGATGCAGTTTTGAGGTGATCGGGGGAGTAAGAGATTAGGGTGGTCGTTATGTGAAGGGGAGAAGATGAAGGTGGAAGAAACTTGAGGGTGTCATGGTGGAGGATCTTTTTCTGAGTCGTGATGTTGGTGATGATGATACTTTGATTATGAACATAATATAAGTCGAAGAGAGGAGGTGTTGGTTGGTCGGCGGTGAGAACAAAGAAGAGGAACACAGCGTCTTGTCTTGAGGTTGAAGAAGAGACAAGCATCTCTCTCTCTCTCTCTTGTTCTGTATTTTTTTCTTTTGTTCTCATACCCCATCCTTTTTGATAATGGGTAAAGATGGTGAAATAGGGGGACACATGGGTGTCCTTGATTGGCCCCCTTCGTCCCTTTTTTTTTAATTTCATTCAATGATACTCTCAAGTGCACGTGTCGTTGTACATGTTATTGATGACTCCTTTCTCAATTTCGTCAGCACTTATATAAGTATGACTAAATCAGGATTTCCTATTTTTTATACATGCCAATATTACCCTTTCTTTAATACACAATGATAAAAGAAAAATAAATTAGTTAAAAATTAATAAAAATTAAACACTAAAAAATCATTGCAATAAAATCGAAGTAAAACCAACATTAATCCTATTTATTTTAAGAACATGTTGACAAAAAAACAAACATAAAAGGAATCAAAATGAATAATAATCTAACGTAAAAAATGCTCGAAAAATTAAACTGAATGCACCAAAATGATCAGCGCAAAATAAACTTCTCGGAAACATACAGGGTTTTGTTCAATTTTGAAATAAAAGATATTCGTTTAAAAGGCTTAGGCGGATCAAAATATGACAGAAAAAGTAATCGAAAAAATAAAACGAGCACACCAGGTTAAACTGTGTGGAACGTAGATTAATAAAATTGATGTCTGTAAGCTCGAATTTGAAATTTTTTGCCCTCCAATTTGACACACGTTTGAAAATTGATTCAACAGGTCCGTCTGTAGATCCTAAAATTTATTTCGACTGATATTTTAGGCATTATGCGGCAAGGAATGATGCTATGATATGTAGAGATGCAAAAAAATATGATGTTTGTGTCGATTCGGCTATTCAGGGTCAAAATTGGAGTGTGACAACCATCAAAAGATCGCAATTGTTAAAGTTGAGAAGGAAACTTGGAGTCATAGCATTTGATAGATTGAATTAATAAGGGATGTTGAGTATAATCCAAGAAATCATAATTCTAAGTTGTTACTAAAATTGATTAGTTTTAGTTCTTTTACTTTGTTATGAGTTGTAAATTTCTTTGCAAGTAACACATATTGTGTATAAAGACAATCATCAAGTGTAATGCAATCTAATCCTTCTCTCATTTCTCAATAATCTTTCTCTTTTATTTTCTAGTTTCCCCTACATTTCAAACACTTGAATGGAACCTCTTTCCTCTTAAGCCACATGTAATATAGTGTTGAACCATTTACCCATTTCAGTTACCCATTTCCTCATACTCGCACCTTACAACTAGCCTCCTCCATCCTGGAAGCTTCCTTTGTCTCCATCATTTTGATTTTCTTTTTCACCTTCATTTCAAGGTACAATCAGTTTCATGGTTAATCTACTCTCTCATGTGATTAATAAAATATATTCTTGGGTGTTTATTGTTGTTGGCTATGAAAGTGAGGGTGCGGAGTACATGGGAATAAAATAGGTGTGTAGACGACGTCATGCAGAACAGTGGTGGCCAGTAGGAGGACGGGTTTGGAAGATAAACAGGTTATGGAAATGGGTCCTAATATGGTGTTTCATACTAATTTTTTTAAATTCAAATAAAATAAATATATTAAGCATGTGGTTTAGTCTATAACGTGAGATGTATCTAACCATCGATAATGAAGAAAGTTATGTGTCTTTTTCGCTCTAATAGTTAATCCCAACCATAAAAATTCAAGGGAAGTTCTTTTCTTACTCTTAGGGTGTGGCTTACACCACTGAAAACCCAAATTTTCTCTCAGGTGTTTTCGGTGATGCATCTCCAGACACACCTTAAAGCACCTCATCCTTCGTAAATCAAGCAGTCACCCCATTTTTTCCAACTCGGGCTTGTATTCAAAGATGCATCCCGAAAACAACTCTAAACCCCATTTACTTCGCATTTTTATTTGAGCTAATTTATTTAACCATTCACTAACATTTTCAAAAATTCATATCCAAAAATGTTAAGCGGGAAATTGAATATAACACCATCTTGCATGATGTTCTCTCCCACACTCCATATCACTTCCATAACTCAAAACCCTTAAAAAACCATTCTCAATCAACTTTTAGATTCCAAATCATCATTCTTGTGTTTTATCACATCAATGGGAGTAAAAGAAACTACAATTTCAGATAAATTTCACTTATTCCATCCCTCATTGTTTGCATTAATCTTTTCTTTGAGCTGAAAAATGAGCGTTGAGTCTGGATGTGCATATCTGAATTTACTTGGTCATGTTTCGGATGTGCATATCTAGATTTTATTGCTATTTTAGTTTTTTATACTGTTTTTCTATTTTGGTTCATATTAGATATGGTACACCTAGATATGTTTCCTAAAGATGTTGTAAGTAATGATGTAAAATTCAATGTAGTGAAGGATAATGTTAAGTCGGATCAAGTGAATGATGATGTTAAAATGGTTGTTGTCAAGGTAGATGTTGGTCAACATTTTAGAAATGAACAAATGTTTACTGCTCGTGAACATATGCTTGATGGGCCCGCATGGAGGCCAGAAAAATGGGGTTTGGCATTGTAATCAGAAGGTCTGGAAATGGTTCAAATAAAAGGAAAGCATTTGCAACCATGAGATGCGAGAGAAGTGGCATGTATGTTCCACCGATTTGGAAGTTGAAACGTGATGACACCGGATCGAGAAAATGTGATTGTCCATTTAAATTGCACGAATACTGTAAGGTGAATGATACATGAAATTTAATGGATATCAGATATACATAATCGTGCTTTGCAAATCGAGCTAGCCGGTCATCCCATCGTATGTCGCCTTATACTGGAGGAGAAGGAAATTGTTTCGGACATATCTTTAATCAGGGTGGCGCCAAAAAACATACTTGCAGATTTGAAACTGAAAATACATGTAAGTGTTTCAAATATCAAGCAGGAACACAATGCATATTATCGAAACAACATGGCGATAAGAGGTCCTAGATCCAAAATGTAACAACTTTCGAAGCTTTTGGATGATAACCACTATGGTTTTAGGTACATAGTTTATGAGGACAAAGTCACTGTTTGTGACATATTTTGGACTCATCGCGAAAGTATCAAGTTGTTCAACATATTTTCCATTGTCCTCATAATTGATTCAACGTATAAGACCAACATGTATAGGTTTTTGCTTCTAGAAATTGTTGGTGTTACTTCTACATGGAAGACTTTTTCAATGGGATTTGCATTTTTGGAATCCGAAAAATAAGTCAATGTTGTATGGGCCTTGGAAATGTGCAAGACTTTGTTGAAGGACCAAGAAAACATGTTGAATGTAATTGTCATCGATCGAGACACCACACTGATGAATTATGTTGCAAAGGTGTTTCCTATATCCTATGCATTACTTTGTCGATATCACATAACAAAAAAATGTGAGAAACCGACTCAAACCCGCGGTAGGCACCAAACAAATCAATGGTGAAAACGGAAAAATGGTCAAACCTAGTGTGGTGTTGAAAAAGATAATGGATGCATGTAATGGTATATTAAAATCATCCACATAAGACTTTTATGTTTCCTCTGTAATGGATTTTAGGAGTGTGTGTGTCAGATATCCATATTTCCTGAAATATATTGAGAGTACTATTTTGGACCAAGTGAAGAAGAATATTGTTTGTGCTTATTGCGATCAGGTTAGACACTTGGCAATACAACAACTAACAGAGTCGAATTTGCACATTTGGAATTGAAGAAATGGTTGGGTAATAATAAGGGTGATTTTTGTAGAGAACGGGACGTCGTGAACCAGATGCTACAAAACCAACATAATGAAATACAAACAAATTTTGGTCTGAGCATTACCGTGTTAGAACACTGATTCAAAGACAACACTCTCTGTTCGGACTTGGTTGACAACGTATCTCGGGCAAGATTGAATTTCATTTTTCATCAAGCGAAGCGAGCAGAGAAGACAGGTTCAGATAGTTTGAATTGTTGATATACACTTAGAAAGACTTACGGTCTTCCATGTGCCTGTAACATTTCAAAAAAGATGAAGTTTGATGCCCCTATACGTATGGATGAAGTCTACAGTCACTGGAAAAGACTCTGGTTTGATGACGATGGTGTGATGAAGGATGGTAAAGTGGGTATAACTATCATGACCAAGTGATAAATAATACAATATAGATTTTCTAAAGCAGATGACACCATGAAATTGCACATCAAAGAGGAGTTGAGGAAGATTTCCTATCCAAAAACCACAAATTTAAAACCTCCTTTAGAACCCATTAAAACCAAAGGTGCCCCTAAAAAGATCAAACATATACATGATGACAATTCAATGAAACAATCTCCTCCATTATTTGAACATGTTGATTCATATTTCCTTGATTCTCCAACTCCGAAATCTCAAAATAAGTGTTTATAAGGGTGCTCGCATTAGCAAACCACCTCCTTCATTGCCGATGCAAACCATCTCCTTCACATTTCCCTGATTTCCCTTATTTAAAATAATTTATATTGAAGAAATGTTGATTTTTATGCACAAATACATTGAGTGTAATTTAAATTTTAAGGGTGATGGTAATTACGGTTATCGGGTCGTATCCGACTTGCTCGGCAAAGGAGAGCATAATCATTTTCTTGTTTGCCAACAACTTTTGAAAGAGTTGATGTCGCATAGGGAATTATACACATCACTATACGGGAAAAAAAGAACATTTTGATACAATTCACGATGCTCTTATTCCTTCTGTTAGCGGTCCCGTACCGGAGTCGAAATGGATGCACTTCTCTAAAATGGATCATCTTAAAGCAAATGCATATAACAAGGTGTGCATCGATCTGACAAAATATGGTTTCTTGAAGACATTTTTCCCCTTCGAAATAGCTCACCTCAAGATCCATCTGGGCACATCTTGTGTATTGGATGAATTTCAAAATCTCTATATTTTGTTAAGATTTATTTGAAACTGGGGTGTCCTATACCAAGTACATCATTGGAATAGACAACACATTCCACAAAAGAGGCAGAAACTTGGTCGAATCAATTCCTAAAAGGATGGAAGAGTTTACATAATTGAGTGAGTTTGAAAGAGAATCAAATAAGGAAAACTCGAAGGAGAAATCAGTAATAGATTTATGTAGTGATGCATCTTTTGATACATTTTAGATTGTAATTGATACACCCTTTTTAATGTATTATCGTCAACGATGTAATCTTGATACGATTTAATACATAAGTAATATATATTCAACAATGATGGTGTAAATGTCGACTCTTTCAATTTATAAATTTTATGATTTACGTTTTATATTTTTTTTTACACAGTTTCTGGTGTGATTTTGATTCAGAGTGATTTCGGATAAGCATACCTAGATGCATTCCAGATTAAATTTTTAAAAAACACACAATAAGACAGTTTACGGGTGTGCATATCCGTAAACACCCTATTTTCGTTAAAAAAAGGATTTATTCAAAGATGTATCTCTGAAAAGCTCTCTGATGACAAGGTAAGGTTTTTAAGGTCCAAAGTGATCCAAAACTTGTATAAATAGGATATCTCTCATCTCATATTTTCTACAAAACACATCTTAATCATAGAATGAATGCATATCCCCACCTTGCATTTGTGTATTTCACTGGCACAAAGCCATCATTTTAATTTAGGATCACCAATGACACACCTCTCACCGATCTGATATCCAAATTGAATTACTCTCGTACAATATCTAGAAAATCAGAGAGTTGTCAAGCTTGAGTATCATTCACCCTGTTTGACAGGCGAGGGGAAGATACAATTCACCAACTTTGAACTGAAGACGAACGAAGATTTAAAGGTCGTATGGAGTATATCTTACCGTTGCACATCAAATAGTCTGATTGAAGTGGATGCGAAGATTGCAAGATTCGTCGACGATATTGACAATATATTGCAACGTACTGAACTACATATTTATAACGATATGTAATGTCAAATTTATATATGTAATGTTGAGTATTTGAATTTAATGTCAAATAATTTTTGTTTCTAGATCTTTCTCATAATATCTCCGCTTCTGATTTGAAGTATTAGGGTCATTTTCGGATATGCATCTCCGAATCATATCAATGCACTTTCGAAGATGCAATCTGGACTAAAATTAAGTATAATAGGGATAAATCACTTGTTTGCGTTAAATTTTTTGAAAAATAGATATGTTCAGAGATACTTCTCCGAATTTTAGAAATATTTTTAAATTTTCACCCAAAAAAATTATGAGAAATTGTGGAAGTGAAAAAAGAAATTCCCACACTTCAATACCATTTTTTCCCATACTATGAAGTGAAATAGCCATATCTTAATCTTAATTAGGCATGGCAACGGGACGGGTCGGGGACGGTTTTTACCTCCCCCAAAACCAAACTGGAATCCCCAAACAATCCTCATTCTCCGCCCCAAACCCAAACGAAAATAGAGAATCAAAATCAAACCCGCCCCAAACGGGTTCGGGTTGGGTTCGGATATCCCCGCCCTGCCACCATTCATTTAGTAAAATCAATTTTTTTAATAGAAATGTTTATTTTTCCAAAATAAAATTACATTACAAATAATAAAATAAAACAATCTAAAAGAAATTCATACATACATTTCAAATATTTTAAATAATAAATTAAAATTAAAATATCAAAACATTGACCCGACCCATCCCCATATTTTAAAATAAACCGGACGGATTTGGGGTTGGTACTAGTGTCCTCATTACCCGACCCATCCCCATATTTTAAAATTGAAAGAAAACTCAAACCCAATCAAAACGGGTTTTCCCCGTCAACGTCGGGGTGGGTTGGTACCTGCGGGTATGGGTTATATTGCCATACCTAATCTTAATGTCATTCAAAAAAATATACATAAAAAATTATTTTCTAGTACATAATATCTAAACATAAAATTTATCTCATTTTAACTCATTCACTCTCTAAACTTGAAATCCATAAGTTTCATTATTCTTTCAATTCATTTACTTTCAACCTCGTACCTTTTATAACTTTGTCTCCATTTCTCAAACTATCATTCTCTCATCAAAATAATTTATTTTAATCATTCATGTGTCTTCTAAATACATTAAAATCACGATACTTAAAGGTACTTACCATCATACAGAACCATAAACAAAGGGAAGAAAGCTACCACCATGGTATGGTATAAGTTAACAAATTCATCCTAGTAAGCAGTGTACTAGAAAAATTCACTTTAAAAATCAACAGTGAACAAACTGGCACATATCTAAAGCAATTCTCTAAGAGATAACCAAGAATAAATCATGCAACATTATTCAAGAATAATACAAGTTGGTATGATCCAAAGACTAACTGAAAATCAAGCATATATCCAAATAGGGGTTTGAAGAAATGTACAAAAAGAAAGCCCCGCGCTTTAGACATAACATGTCCCGTCAATATAGAAAATGGCCCTCCTTACCCTCTATAAATTCTCATCTATAAATTTAAGCCTCTTACAAATGATTAGGTTAATCGAATTGATGGAGGAGTACCTGCCGGGCACCTCTGTCTACGGGGCCTTCTGGTTGTCTTGCCCCAACCTGTTAGGCTTCTATCGTCCAATCCCACTTCAACGTTGTTAAGCTGCTGAATCAGTGGGGTACATGTTTCAATGGTTACCACCGGTGGAGGGGGAGATGGCGGAACCTGTGACCTCCGCCTTCCCCTGCCACACCCATTCCTAGAAGAACTTCTTCTGGTTAATCCTGAATGCCATGCATGACCTGTTGCTTTCATAAGCCCGCCGAATGTCTGAAGGTCTTCTGTTACTTCATGCCTTGATAAAGACGTAAGGCCTGGAAGGATGTCCCTTTGGAAATCCCTCCGCTGCCTCCCTCTCCTTGCTGGCCCCTTTCGTGCCCGAGTAGGTAACGAACTTGTTCCAGCTTCTTCTACTAACAAGTTTTCTGGAACAAGTGGCTTGGGCATGTAGTCTTCTTCCTTGACCTCTTCCAGTTGCAATGTCATGGCCTCAAAGTAATCCAATTCTTTGGAGGAAGATTCCCCTTTACCCTCAGGACTTTTCCCCTTTGAATTATCTAACTTTCTCTGCATATCATCTACACATGAGAAAGCTACATCTGCAAACCAACTTAGTGGATCCACCAATGGTCGTTCTGATGGACTGCTCATCACGTCATCCACTTGATTACAGCAAAGAGATGACATGGATACAATTGCCTCGGCTGCAAGCCTCATAAATTCATCTTGTGGTTGTTCAACTGTGACTTGTGGACCTAGTGGTGATACTAAAGGAGTTTCAAGTTGTTTTTCTTCAGGAATGGCATCGTCGTCTGTCTCGGGAACAGCAGGGGCTTCAAGATCTATTGCCCCCTTCTTTCTTACATCAGCGGCTGGAATAGTAGTCACAAATGCCTCATCCTCATTCATAATCATGTTCAGGTCAAATTGATTTCTAGAGTTGGCTTCCATTTTAGAAAGTCCTTCCTTACAAACAATAGTTTCAGTGACGGCTTGTTTGTCCATGTCAACCTCAAGAACATCAGCATCACAAGGCAAGTTAATGTCAAGTCCCCGGTTTTTTCGACTATTTTCCACCAGTTCTATGCCTGATGGACTAGGAACTGACACAGATGGAGAAATGAGTGAAGGTGACTCCTTAGTAGAAATCAGAGGTACGCCAAATATGGGAACCCCAAGAATTTTCTTTTTACTACAGCTATCACTGGCTTCTATCCTACTCAGCTCAACAACATTTGAACACAAACCTGAAGTTACACTGTTCATAAATTTTTCACTAGACCCCTTTCCAGTTTCATTCTTGTTAGATGAAGAAGCAACTTGAAGAAAACTCAATTCTCCAGCAGTTACGCGCCTATCACTACCAGCATTTTGAGTCTCATTTTTACATGTAGTCTTGGATCTAAGCCAAGGCAACACTGCAAGCTGCTCCCCATTCTTCTGTTCTCGATCTACGATTCCAAGACCCGACTGAGTAACTAAGTCATTGGATAAACCATTTGAAAGTCGCACATTCAAGTTAATATCTTTTCCAGATGTCATTTCATTGCAAATTAAATTTGAACTTTTATTGTAGTTTGCTGAACCGTTGTTGAAATGTTCGGCAACCCTGGGGTTAAATCCATTCTGCACAGATGCCTCGCGGTGAAAACCTGCACTCTGCTTGGTATTGATATTGAGAGGCCAACTATCTCCCAAAATCCCATTGCTTTGATGTGACTGAGAACTCCTATTCAAGGCACCAGACGAATTTAGAAATGGAGAAGGAGGCATCTGACCAGACATCAACTTCTGGTTTAGACTAGTACTTGCCATTTGCCAAGATGACTGAGACCAAGACTTGGCAAAATCTGTGGAAGGAGCAAATGCAAAGAGACCGGGACTGTGCGATGATACAACATTCTCTGGATGCTTATTCCTTTCACTGATGTCCAAACCACCGACTGTCTTTTCCCTCCATAAACCAGTCTTGCTTCTATTATTTAGATAATCAGATGTAGGTTCGGGACCTTTACCAAGTGCATCTTGTGTTGCTTGGGGTGAAAAAAATGATTGCTCTTGTTTGAGGACTTGAGGAATGGGATTCGAACTGCTTTTAGCTTGCCCTGAAATGATCATTAGAAGCTAAACTGTTACGGTGCAATTTATCAGATACCATATCAATCACAGTGATTGTTTATTATAACACTTGCACAACCAAAAAGGAAAATATAAAAATAACATAAAAGATTCTAAAATATTTGCAAAATTCAGGCTAAAGCAAAAAAATCTAACTCGCTAATAATGAAAAAATATAGTTTATCTACTTGAAAGGAGACAAATCACAATTACGAGTAAACCAATCTGTCAGCTCTCACACCGAAAAATCTAACACTCATTGTGCTTCCAATCTCTTTCTATAATTTTAAAGCAGCTAGATAATAAAAATTTAACCTGTCTCTTTTGATGAAATCCACAATTTTCCACTCCCATCATTCTTCAAATATCCATTACTTGAAGGAGCATAATGCGAGTTGTGTAAATCTTCTGTAGAAAACCCAAAAAACCTTGACTTCTGTTTGACAAATGGATCAGAGCATTCAGTTGCCCCTGGATAGGGATTATGGTTTAGAGGAGGAATACACGCAGCAGCATTTGTTTCTTCCACTTGAATCGGTTCATTTAAGTCAGCCAAACCGTTTCTGCTCCTTAAAGACTGCTCAGATTTTGAAGTGTCTTCCTGGCTACCAGTTTTCCCACCATTGCCACAAAAAAGTCTCGCATCCCCTCCTTTCCCATTTTTACAATTTCTATCGGGAATTGTTGTTCCACTTGCATTTTCATCACTAAACTTCTCGCCTTCGTCAGTATCAATGTACTCATCAGCAGGGAGGTGAAGGTCAAACATTTTTCTCCTCACCTTTGAGGGTCTAGACCCCAGTATCTCAACATCTTTTGAACTACTCCCATTTGGTGACGGAAAGAGACAAGTTTGCTTATTGATTCCTTTGTTAGAACCAAAAGGAGAATGAATTCCCTCAACGCCTGAAATAGATGGTCTATCACAAGCAGAACTTCCTGCTATCAGAAAGCTAGGACCCGGGGAAAACGATTGACCAACAGATCTATGGTTTCTGTGTAATTCTTTCAATTTTACTTCATCCATCAAATCTCTTTGTATTCTGTATAAACGATGAAGCTCAAACACCTAATCATAACACACGATTTAAATATATCAGTAGTTTCACCAATCATAGGTAAATAAAAAAATTAAGCAAAACTATATCACCCCTTCTAAAACGAATTGAAGTCAATATTGAATCGAAGTAGTGTTGGTATCTCACTGTTTAAGTACTTAAAAACCACTGCAGCAATTTAAATTTTCCGTATTGAATTAAACAGCTCTAATGAAGGAGAAAAAAAAAATCATAAGCCGAGAATGAAAAGAAACTAGAACTTCATACCTGATTCTTAAATATGGCCTCGTGCTCAAGCATCATCTGTTTCACAACATCCTTATCATATGCTGAACATACATCTGCGGCGGCACTTGGAAGATGGTTCTGATAATATTGCCCATTTGCCAGTGCTTTATCTCCATAAAATAGGGGCCAGCCACAACTACTGGATTCCTCATTAAGATCTCTCATTGAGTAGTTTCCCGGAAGACTCTGAACTTTGGTTCCCATCCCTGATAATTGATCACAGATTTATTTTAATAGGAAGTTTTCGTCATAAATTAACTAGTGATATATAGCTTTTCTTTCACTCCAATAATATCACAATCCATGCAGTATCTTAATTTATTTCATACTAATTCCAAATACAGCATGTCATCAAATAACTCAATCCTTGAAAAGTAGCCATACAATTAAATGACTCATAACTAGATTTAATGATGTAAAGCCATATCCAAATAGTTACCCTAACGATGAAACGGCAAAACATGTACAGTGCTAGCAATTGCAAAGATAGTTTCCTATCCAAAAATTTAGTTTTTTCCCCATCATACATGAATTATTAAGAGAACTTAGTGGAAAAAGGAAAAAAAAAAGTGCGAATTAATCAGATTTCCACATCTTTTCAAATACATTGATCTAAGAGTATAATGAATGAAAGTAAATCTTAACATAAAATATTCATAACTGAAGTACAGTTGAAGTGTCTTGAAGTAAACTAGTAAACTAATTTTTCCATGAGCAGGTTAACATTTTAGTAGTCCATTTCAGTTGAATATACCTAGTGTCAGGACACACAATTCACAAGCATGATGCCACTTTACTTGAAGCCATGTGTGACAATAGAGACCTTGCGCCCAAGTTATATATTGTGGAATGTGGAGTACATAAAGAATCTGATGGCTACTCCTTCAACCACTATAAATCGTCTTTTATCTAAAGAATGTCCATATTAGCTTTTTAAAACAGATGCAACAAGATTAGATTAGATAAGGCTAATTCACCAGAGAATAAAAAGGTGAAAATCTTTACTGAAACGCTGAGGCTAGAAAATGTAAGTTAAAAAAAACATCCATGGAGAAGAAGAAAGAGCACGCTGCAAGCAAAACACTAATCGTACGTACTACTTCAGACTACCAGTAATAAGCAAGCAAAACCCTAAATTAGCCAAACTTTAGGGTTGCAGAAGGGTGAGCTATGTAACAAGCAATTGTGAAAATAGGCTTTCAACTCACAAAACACAAGCATTTATTAGTGTTCACCTACAAGTGTAATCTGACATGGTTTAAGTTTGCAAGAAGACAGAAAGGTTTACTAAAAATGAAAACCCAACAGTTCATTCACTCCAATACAACTTGGATAAGGACCGGTTACTCGGAAAAAACTACTCAAAATATGAAAACCTTACACTAATGCAATGATCTCATGATACACCAACTCGGTGAAAATATTTCTGAACACCCAATATTGGAAAGCGAAAGCCTCGTCAATGTAATGAAAATTCTACTAACAAGTGGAGCGGCGTCAAATTAGACATCGCAATTTCATCCTTGACATCAGGCAACTATACTCCTTAGCTAAAACAATGAAGGACAGAATAAAGCAACACAAAATCTTAATCTATTCACACTGAACCATACAAGTCTTCCCTAAATTCAATTACAATTTTGCAACAATTTCTCGATCTTTCGTAAAACCTAAATGAATGACAAATTTGAATAAAGCAGATCCTATTCAACAATCACCAAACCAACAGTTTATTTATCACACAGAAAGAACAATTCAAAACACCAAAATTCAACATATGAACATTTCAGCTAATCAAACAAATAAAAGAAAAAAAAAACAATTCAAGTCTATAAATTCCTTTGAATAATCCACAAACCAATTAACACCAAAGAATTCAATTTTCGTCACACTCAAAATTAAACCGAAATACATCAAATAAACAAACAATTCAGAGTATAATAAAAAAAATTACCTCAAACCCACATCCTTGTATGGCTTGCTATTAAGAATCCTCCATGGATTCTACCATTGAAAACAGAAGAAAAATTCAGTGTATTAACTCCAAAAAAATAAAAAATAAAAAAGCTAAAAAAAAGGTTTAGTTAAAAACAGGAATTAAGAAACAACATTGAAGAAGGTTAGATCGTGGATTTCGATCTATTTGTTGTCTGTTTTAGAGATATAGAAAGTGAAGAAAGAAAAAAAAAGTGAGGTTTTATTTATTTTTAGAGAGAGAAAGAGAAAAAGAATTATAGTTTTAGAGAGAGATCCCAGATAAGAAATCTCCTCACAAAACAAACGACCTTCTAAGAACAGTGACATGAAATTTGTCAATATCCGGTCTCTTTATATTCTCTGCTTTTTCTTCACTTCTTTCTCTCTCTCTTCTCTTTTTTTTTTCTTATGTTTCTTATAAATAAATTAATGTTATTGTTAGTATTTTTAAGTCTTTCTGTTCTTGAAATATAAAACAAATATTTGTTTCTAGATTCTCTCAACTTTCCTTGATTTTTGGTTCCGATAATATCAAATCAAAATTTTCTATTTCTGAATATAATTATACCATGTAATCCTTCTTTTACCATGTATTGAACAAATTTTATTGTATTATATTTTGAGTTAAATTCGGATACATTACCGATATAAAAATAATAATATTATCGATAAATCACACACAATCCCAACAAATTTAAAAGAGATAAATTTTAAGGTTTCAATAATGTATCTATGTTAAATTTTGATGTAGTTCTGTTTGATTTAAATAATTTTCATCCTCTCTCATAAACTATATTTTTTATTTTTAAATTATAATTTTTTTTTAATTATATTAGTTTTTATCCTCTATCATATTTTTTAGTAAAATTAACTATGTATTTTTTTTAAATAATAAATATTTTATAAAATATGATAAATTATATATAATGGAATTTTATAAATAAAAATAAAAATTAAAAAATAAAAATCTCATAGATTTTGCATAAAAACGTGAAAGAGTATCAATATTATTTAAATTTAAAATAGGGAATTAATATCATAAATTAAATAAAATTAAGAGATTAAAATTATAATTTAATCTAAAAAATATTAATATATATTAAAATTTTAAAATTTGTTACAAAAATATTTTTAAAAATAGAAAATAAAATAATTTTATAATCTATCAATCATATGATAAACTAAATTTTAAAATTTTAAAATTATTTTGATGAAATAGTAGACGGTGAGTTTTTCTATTAAATATAATAAAGGTAATATTTATTATGATAATATTGACATTAAACTTTAGAGTATAATATTTAGATACTTTTTATTCAATAAAGGTAATATTTATTATGATAATATTTACATTAAATTTTAGAATGTAATATTTAGATATTTTTTTACTCGGTAAATATATTTTAATAATGTATTATTGTTCTTTTGTTAAAAAAGAAATCATTAGTATCGTACTAGCATTTATTGCCATTCTCGTAAAAACAAACATTTTTGTATCATTGTTTTAATAATAACTTTATTGATAATGTAATACTTTTATTATGATAATGTACTATAATATTTATTTATTTTGCCAAATTGTTACTAATTACTAATTATTACTGGTATTTTAAAATTTGGATAAATATTTAAAAGAGTAAAATGTGTATATTACTCTAACAGCAGCGGGCGCAACCAACTTGACAAAAGATTACAATCTTTTCGAAGCTAGTTTGTTAGGACTATACTATTAAAGATTAATTTAAATAGAGTAATGTTATTAGCATTAAATAAAATTTTCCATACTAAGTACGTGTTTAATCCTTAATTGGCTGTTACAACCAGCAGAGAAAGTAAGTGGGCCCCAAGAAATTATGGGAAAGATGAGGTTTTTTGGAAAAGGGTCGGGTAATGTTAATGATGCTATGCTATGAAAATACCCTTGTGGAAGTCATATATTTACGAGAATGGGTTTTGTTTTGTGATTCTCTGTTCTCTCTGTCTTGTTGTTATTTGGTTTGGTTTTTTTGTTTTTTATTCGACTTTTTCCCTTTTTTGATTGGTGGAAGGATCCTCTGCCTTGGTCTATTCTTCTAGGAGTACTTTCTCTCACTGTTGTGAGATCTTGAGGTAAACAAAATAATAGTACTAGCATAACTAATTCACATTTACTTTTACTTCACAACATTGGGTTCTAAATTGAAAGAACGGTCCAATGTTTTTAAAATGGGTCTGGGCGACTGGGTTCGATTGATTTATTATTGGAATATTTTATATGTTATTTTAATATTTTAATAATTATTGTATAAATATATGTATTTTAATTATATTAACTATTTTATCAAACTAAATACTTCAAATAATTAAGTATCAATCGAGAAAAAATCATAAAAATTATTTGATGTTTTTTTTATCTACTAATTTTTAGAATTATCGCTTACAGAAACTTTTAATAAATATAAATATTTCTAAAATCAATTTGTATGTATTTTAATTATATACATATATGTATGATTATTTGGTTTTCACATTAAATCATATATTATAATTTATCAAATATTTATATTCGATTGGTCGTAATCGATTTAATTCTAACAAATTGTATCCGAGTTGAAATTAAAATTGTTAAAAATGTGATTCTATGAATTTTTTTGAAATAAATTTTTTTCTTGTTTTGTGACAATGACTTAACGTAAGAATTTGATTATAATGTAATAAAATTTATGTTGTGAAGTATTTAAAAACAGTGCGGTAAAATTTTGTGAATATTTGAAAGGCCAGTTATATGTGAAATTATTATTATTATTATTATCATTATTATTATTATTATTATTATTATTAATAATAATAATAATAATAATAATAATAATAATAATAATAATAATAATAATGATAATGATTACTATTATTATTCTTAATATTATTAATGATTAAGAAATTAGAGGCAGAAGAGAGTATGGCCTTCTGTCATGTTGTAACTTGTTAACTTTTGCAGTAATCTGTTTTTTCTTTATTTTATATATTAGTAATAATATAATATATGATTATAACCTTAATTTTTTTTGTATTATTCATTTTGAATACGATCTGTTGTATAATTATTATATTTTTCATACCTTTTGGGTACAATCGATTATTATATTAATTTGTATATGATATAAACATAATTATATATTTAATTTTTCAATTTAAATTATACCAGTATTTTTTTGCATAATTATAATAGTTTAATAATTATTTGATTATTAAGCGATCAGATAAGCATATAAATTTGGCATTATATAGGTAGGCAATGATTATGTAAATTTTAAGATTTTTTGATTTAATTTGTTAAATTAAAAATATCTAGTGATTTTGATTTGGTTGGTTTAAACAATAAGTTGCAAAAGTGACATATGTTATGTAAATTCGATTAAATATGAATCATAAAACATGTGAATTGTTATAGTCAACCAAAAGGAAGACGCAGTTTGACCCAATAATTGTGGTAAATATGTAATAATTATTAAGTTTGTCCATGTAGTTAATCATTGATGTCAAAGACATTCATTATTTGATTGAAATTATTACTGATATTTTATCATTGCGTTAGAGTACCGCTTACATTTAATTCTTACAATCAAATATTGAAAATTGATGGTGTTTTGGTAATCTTGTCTAGCTCTTATTTAATTTGTATATAACAAATATTGTGTGTGTCTATATGGTTATTTGACTTGCCTATTAAGGTTGTATGTTTGTTGTTCTTTTCAATTGATCCCATTATCGTTTCTACTGCTCCAAATTTTGCTACTCATATTAACTTTATCCATATGCTGAGTGGGATGAACTTCAAGTCCTGGAAAGATTATGTGGAGATGGTGATGACCAAAAGATCCATACCTGAAACGATTAGGGATTATATTAGTGAAAGCACCAAGAGATTCCTCGAAACTGTGGAGTAATATTTTACAAAAAATGATAAGGTTGTGGGAATTTTGTCTCAAAATAAGAAGACAAAAGAACAACCTAAGGAGTTCACTTACTTCTTTTTGTAAGAAGGTTGGACACGTGAATAAAGAATGTTCCAAGTACGCCACATGACGTGAAAGGAAGGGTAATTTTCTCATTTTTATTTGTTCTGAAATTAATTTAGTTTCTGTACCTAAAGATACGTGGTGGGTAGATTATGGTGTTACTACTCATATAAGTATGTTCATGCATAGTTGCATGTGGAGTCGTCCTACAAGTGATACTGAAAGATTCATCTATGTGGGAGATGACAATAAAGTTGCAGTAGAGGCTATAGGGACTTTAAGATTATTATTACTAAAGATTGGTTTTCATTTCGATTTGGATGAGACTTTTGTTACACCGTATATTAGACGAATCTAATTTCTATTTCTATTTTTGGACAAATCAGATATAGTTGTTCATTTAGAAATAATAAATGTAGTCTCTCGTATGATTCAAATGTTGTTGGTTCCGGTTCTTTGAATGATAATATTTATATGCTTGATATTGAATATCCTTATAACAAAATAATGCAAATATAGTCACATGATACATAATGAAAATTAAAAGAGAATTATTTCACTGTATGGCATAAGCGATTATAACACATCTCTAAACAGAGAATTCAGAGGCTTATGTCGAAAGGTATTCTTAGATCTCTTAATTTGTCACACTTTCAAGTATACATTCAATGTATCAAGGGTAAGTGTACAAACAAGAGGAATTTACATGTTGAAAGAGCTAAGGATGTCTTAGAACTAATTCATACTGATATATGTGGTCATTTCCCAATAGGTTCTTGGAATGGACAACGGTATTTTATTACGTTCATAAAAGATTACTCGAGGTATGGCTAGCTATATTTGATTTATGATAAATCTTAATCTTTGGACGTTTTCAAGTTATTCAAAGTTAAGATTGAACTTTAAGTTGGAAAGAAAATAAAGGCTATCAAATCTAATCGTGGTGGTGAATACTATAGTGATATAATGGATCAGGGAACAACATCGAGGGCCCTTCACGCTTTTCCTCGATGTGTGTGGAATTGTCTTACAATATACAATGTCGAGAAAACCCAACATGAATGAAGTTGCAGAACAATGAAATGAGACTCTTAAGGATATGGTGAGGAGTACGATTAGTCATTCTTCTCTTCCATAGTTACTTTGGGGATAAGCATTAAAGACCGCAATGTATATTCTTAATAGAGTACCTAGTAAAGTAGTAGTTAAGACCTCTTATGATTTATGAACTAGGAAAAATCCCAACATCAGACACCTGCATATTTGGGGATGTCCAGCAGAAGCGAGGCCTTGTAGGCCTCATGAAGGTAAGTTGGACGCAAAGACAATTAGTTGATATTTTGTTGGATACGCCAAACGCTCTTACGGGTACAAGTTTTATAATGTTGTTACTATATCAATTTTTGAAATGATAAATGCTAGATTCCTTAAGGATGTAGAGTTTGGAGGGAAAGGAAGCATAAGGATTGATGTCTTTGATGAAGAAACTTTTTCTCGAAATGATCAAGTTTTTGTACATATCTTTGCTACAGAAACAGATCATGAAATAAACAATAATGTTATTCCTAACATCCCTCGAGAACAAGACAATGCCGATTTTCTTCCTCAAGCACCATGATGGCAGTTCGTCATTGCATAAATTTAGTCGAATAATCGGAGTAAAATAAGTGAAAGTTGATCTAAAATGAAGAAGAATGACCAAAGAATGAGGAAAAAATAACTAAGTGTGAAAATTATGGACTTAGTCAAAATTTGAGTGAAAAATGAGCAAAAAAGGATGCAGTTTCAAAAATAATCACATGCACCATCGTGCAGCATTGCGCACGCGATAGGGGCCATTAAAGTTGCATTGCGCGTGCAATACAAGGCATCATGTGCGCGATAGTCACTTTTTATGGGCTTTTCTGAAGCGTTTTGGTATATTCTGACGCCAATAAAAGGGGATTTTCTACACTTTCGCAAGGGTTACAATTTGGAGAGAGTAAAGCACGATTTTGAGAGCACGAGTGGTGATTTTTAGAGCATTTGAAACCATTGGAGGTCATCACTTCAAGGAATTTCATATGTTACCTTTATCTATCAATTATGGTATTGTTAATTGCACTATGAGTAGCTAAGGTTAAGTTGTGTTATGATGAACCTATTTCACTATTGTTGAATTTTATGTTGATTTGACTTCTATAATTCCATTCAATTGCTTATTATTCTTAAGATTTTTTATGTGAGATACTCTTTTAATATGATCTTGGGCACATAGAGAATAATGACCATTAGTTTATATGTTGGACCTAGGGAAGTTGTTGTACTTACGCTGGTTGAATAGGAATAGGAGACTCAGAGTAGTGGCATATGGAATTAACATTCTATACATCGCCTAACCCTGCTTACATTGGCGGACTAGGGATAAAAAGCTTCGAGTAGTGGTTAGTGAGTTATTTCATGAGGGATTGGCTATAACTGTTTTGTTAATTCTCTGTGGGGTTATAATGATAAGACCATTCATACAAGGCATCAAACATCAACAATAGAGGAATAGGGGATTCTAGAACACAAACTGTCTGCTTTCGTGATTTTGTTTACTCGTTTATTTACTTCTCGCACTAAAACTCAAACTATCCTCCCTCTTTTTACTAGTTTTTATAAATTGCACACATTTTGTCTTTCTTTGAGGCAGTCCATGTGGACTCGATCTTTTTATTACTTCAACATTATCGGTACACTTATCGGAAAGTCATCAAGTTTTTTGCGCCGTTGTCGGGGACTGTTGATATTTCAACAAGGTGACGCTTATGCAACGTTTCATTTTTTTCAATTGTAAATATTTTAATTCTGTTAATTTTTAATTTCTATTTTCTAATTCTTTCTCTTTTTAGTTTTATTTTTGTTTAATTTTTTTCTAGTGCAGTTCTACTAAGGTATTCTTTTTTTTTTGTATGCAAGGTCTATACAATTATGCAAGATGACGTTTATGCTACATTTGCAAAGTTTGAAGCTTTTTCAAATGAGCTTGCAGCAAAAACTCTCTTTCTAGAAAATGCTAGAAACTATTCAGAGCTAGAACCTTATATCAGTATTGATCATTCACGGGAGGAGGATTCATCATCTCAACTTGAAGAATCCTTGACTCATTTTATAAAGATGACTCAACTCAATTTAGATAAAATCGACATGCTTCAAGATACCATGCAAAGTAACATGAAAACATCCTGCGAGAACTTAGTTATGCAGTTTGGTCTAGTAGCTAGCCAATTAGCAGTAAAACTGAGCTCTGTTGGGGAGTTCAATGGGAAAATTTTAGATAGTCCCATAGATAAGGAAATTGAACAAAAATTCAAACAGGAATGCGGGGTAGTCGATGAAGGATGAGTTGAAAAAGAGAAAGAAGAAGAAAAGTGCACAACACCTGATAAAGAAATAGAAGTAAGAATATGAGCATCAGAGGTGAAAAATATATGTGGGAAAAAAGCCAGAATGCAAGATGAAGATTGTCTAGGTTTGGATGAAGCTTCAATTGCAATAATTCGTTTAGACGTAGATGTCCAACTACAAGATCTTCAATAAAAAAGTAGTCTTACACCTAGCAACAAGGCTGGTAAAATAAGAGAAATAAAGTGAAGTTTTGGATGAGATTTATACCTTGTTCAATACTATCAAGTTGAAGAGAATATGGAAGAAAAAACTTCAATTCCTTAAAGTGATGGAATTCCTACCAAACAAAATGAAGAAGAAGGATGATGTATTTTTCTTGTCATATATGTCTCCCTAACACAAAAATAGAAAGGTAAAGCTTAGGACCTTAAAGAAGCGTTGGACGGGAGGCAACCCATCATTTTTTTATTAGTTTTTATTTTGTATAATTTACTTTATTTTTATTCAAAACCATCCACAAGAGGAATTAACTACTCAAGCATAACCCTGCCGTGAAGATCTATATTGTCTTTAATAAACAAGTTTGTAGTTGTTTGTTTTTTCTTACAATTTTGCAAGTTTAGAATGTTAGCATTGAACCGATGATCCAAAAGAAACATGATCATCATAATAGCAACTAGCAACTTTAAGGCGAAGGATCAGAAAATAATCAACGGATTTGTACCCAATCTACATATACCTCATCTAGTAAGGTTTGAGCCAAATAAATTCCATTGTTCACTTTTCTTTTTTTATGAGTGTATCCATGCATTATTATTTTATTTGGTTTTATCTATTTCTAATTAAGTTTATCTAGTTTGACCGACACACACTGAGGCAGTTTTTCGTTTATAACTTTGAGTCTTTTTAAATAACCCTATAGTAATAGGTACATCCATTGCTAACCACTTTGAGCTTTAGCCTTTCTTTCAGTGACGTAGCCTAAAAATTCTTAGCCATATGACTTGAAAGATATTTTCTTTCCACCCTCTCTTTGGAGTTAGGTAGAAGTATAGTTCCTCGAGTGTATGAAAAATATTAAGTTTGGGGTTTCTCTTGGAAGTGATCAAAGTTTTAAGTTTGGGGTTGGGGTACTAGAGAATATTGTCCAAAATTTCAAAAGATTTGAGGGGGAAAAAGTGGAAAAAAGACAATTCATCAAAAAAGAAAAGGAAAAGAAAAAAATGATATTATAAGAAGGACCAAAAATCTCTAGTACCGTTAAAAAGGAACAAAGAGGTATGATGATAGAAGGAGAACTAGGCATGTAACTTAAAAGGTTTAAAACTACTTTCCAAAAATATATCATATCCTAAAATAAGCCAAGTTACAACCTGAAAAGACATCTAATGTGTGTGTTGTGATTTATGTGATGAACTCGATTAGAACATGATCAAGCTAAGCATAATTGATTTTGCATTTTGATTGAAAGATCACCCTATCCATTGAGTTAGTTAAAGTAAGCAGAAAGACTGGTTGAATACTCGTTAATGTTGAGGATGTTTTTCGAATTCGCCGGATAGAAGTTGGAAGTTATAACAATGGTCAGGTAAAATAAATATTTAATTTGGTGATGTTCGATTGTTATTGTGCGACTTGTATTCTATTGAAATGTGTAGTTGCAGGCGAGTTACTTGAGAACAAGAAACGATTCAAGTTTGGGGTTGTGATGACAGTCTGTCATTGCATAAATTTAGTCGAGGAATCGAAGTAAAACAAGTGAAAGTTGAGCCAAAATGAAGAAGAATGACCAAAGAATGAGGAAAAAATAGCTAAGTGTGAAAATTGTGGACTTAGCGAAAACTTGAGTGAAAAAGGAGCAAAAAAGGATGCAGCTTCGGAAATAATCACATGCACTATCGCACATGTGATAAGGCCAAAGTTACATCGCACCCTTGATAGTCACCTTTTCTGGGATTTTATGATGTGTTCTGGTCCATTTTGATGCTAATAATAGGGGATTTTCTACACTTTCATAAGGGTTACGATTTGGAGAGAGTAAAGCAGGATTTTGAGAGCACAAGTGGTGATTTTTAGAGCACTTTAAGCCATTGGAGGCCACCACTTCAAGGGGCTTCATATGTTATCTTTATATATCAATTATGGTATTGTTAATTGCACTATGAGTAGCTAAGATCCTCTAGGTTAGGTTGTGTTATGATGAACCTATTTCACTATTGTTGGATTCTATGTTGATTTGACTTTGTATGAACCTTTCGATCTATAATGCCATTCAATTTCTTATTGTTATTAATGCTTTTTATGAGATATTCTTTTAATCTGATCTTGGGCACATAGGTAATACTAATCATTAGTCTATGTGTTAGATCTAGGGAAGTCGTTGTACTTACGTTGGTTAAACAGGAATAGGAGACCCCTAGTAGTGGCATAAGGAATCAACGTTTTATACATCGCCTAACCCTAATTACATTGGTGGACTAGGGATAAAAACCTTGGAGTAATGGTTAGTAAGTTATTTCATGAGGGATCGGCTATAACGGTTTTGTTAATTCGTCGTGGGGTTATAGTGATAAGACCATTCATACAAGGCATCAAACATCAACAATAGAGGAATAAGGAATTTTAGAACACAACCTGGCCACTTTTGTTATTCTGTTTTCTCGTTTATTTACTTTTCACACTAATTTTATTAGTTTTTATACATTACACATATTTTATCTTGCTTAGAGGCAAACCTTGTGGACTCTATTGTTTTATTACTTCGACATTATCAGTACACTTGTCGAAAAATCATTAAGTTTTTGGTGCCTTTGCCAGGGACTATTGATATTTCAACATGGCGGTGTTTATGAGATGTTTAGTGTTTTCTTTTCAATTGTAAATATTTTATTTTTGTTACTTCTTAATTTTTCTTTTCTATTTCTTTCTATTTTTAGTTTTAGTTTAGTTTAATTTTTTTCCTAGTGTAGTGCTACTAAGGTATTCTTCTTTTTATTTTGTATACAAGGTCTATACAATCATGAAAGATGACGTATATGCTATCTTTGTAAAGTTTGAAGCTTTATCAAAGGAGATTGCAGCAAAAATGCTCATTCTGGAAAATGCTAGAAACTATTCAGAGTCAGAACCTTACATCAACACTGATCATTCATGGGAGGAGGATTCATCATATAAACTTGAAGAATCCTTGACTATGTTTAGAAAGATAACTCAACTAAATTTCAAAAAAATCATCAGGCTTTAAGATACTGTTCGAAGTAACATGAAAACATCATTCAAGAACTCAGTTATGCAGCTTGGTCTAATAGTTAGCCAATTAGCATTAAAACTGAGCTCTATTGGGGAGCTCGATGGGAAAACTTTATATAGTCCCCGAGATAAGGAAATTGAACGAAAATTCAAACAGGAACGCAGGGTAGTCGATGAAGGAGGAGTTGAAAAAGAGAAAGAAGAATAGAAGTGCATAACACTTGATAAAGAAATAAAAACAAGAATAGAAGCATTAGAGGTGAAAAATATATGTGGAAAAAGAGCTAGAATGCAAGATGAAGATTGTCTTGTTTTTGATGAAGCTTCAATTGCAATAATTTTTTTAGACGTAGATGTCCAACTACAAGATTTTCAACAAAAGAATAGTCATACACCTAGTAACAAGGCTGATAAAATAGGAGAAATAAATGAACTATTGGATAAGATTTATACCTTGTTCAATACTATCAAGTTAAATAGAATATGGAAGAAAAACCTTCAATTTCTGAAAGTGATGGAATTCCTACTAAACAAAAGGAAGAAGAAGAATGATGGATTTTTCTTGTCATATATGCCGCCCTAACACAAAAATCAAAAGGTCAAGCTTAGGACCTTAAATAAGTGATGGATGGGAGGTAACCCATCATTTTTTTATTAGTTTTTATTTTGCAAATTTACTTTATTTTTATTCAAGACCATCCACAAGAGGAATTAGCTACTCAAGCATAACTTTGCCATGAAGATTTATAGTATCTTTAAGAAATAAGTTTGTAGATGTTTGTTATTTTTCATATTTGCAAGTTTAGCACTTTAGCATTGAACAAATTATTCAAAAGAAACTTGATCATCACAATAGCAACTAGAAACTTGAAGGTAAAGGATGAGAAAAGAATTAACATACTTTTACACAACCTACAGGTACCTCATTTAGTAATGTTTGAGCCAAATAAATCCCATTGTTCACTTTTTTTCTCTATGAGTGTATCCATGCAGTATTATTTATCTGGTTTGATCTATTTCTGATTAAGTTTATCCGGTTTGACCGAGACAGACTGAGGTAGTTTTTTGTTTATATCTTTGAGCCTTTTAATCAACCCTATAGTAATAGGTATATCCATTGCTAACCACTTTGAGCCTTAATCTTTCTTTTAGTGACGTAGCCTAAAAATTCTTAGCCATATGATTTAAAAGATCTTTTCTTTCCACCCTCTCTTTGGAGTTAGGTAGAAATAGAGTTCCTCAAGTGTATGAAAAATATTAAGTTTGGGGTTGATCTTGGAAGTGAGCAAAATTTTAAGTTGGGGTTGGGGTAATAGAGAATATTGTCCAAAATTTCAAAAAAATAGAGAAAAAAAGAAGTGGAAAAAAGATATTTCTTCAAAAAAAAGGAAAAGAAAAGAATGATATTATAAGAAGGATCAAAAATCTCTATGTCGTCAAAAAAGGAACAAATAGGTATGATGACAGAAGGAGAACTGGGCACCTAACTTCAAAGGTTTAAACCTATTTTCCAAAAAAGTATCCTACCCTAACATATGTTAGAACAAGATTTGGTTCTGCATCTATACCTTTGAGTTTTGATGATAACAATGTAGCATTTGTGTGAGAACAATTTTGGTACTCTGTCGCATCGCGCGAAAAACCGGCGGGAAAGAAAGAACAACAGAGCCGCCACCGTGCGTTATTTATCCCAAAAGAGGGAAAGGAAACGCTCAGAGTAAACCTGGAAAGAACATGGTCTCGCGACCAAAGAGTATGGGTTCGGGAGTCGGTTATGCGAAGGGAAGGTATTAGCACCCCTACGCATCCGTAGTACTCTACGGGATCCACGCACAAAAGGAAGGAATATTGGTTGCTAAAACACTGCTCAAACACACACACGCTGGCTGAAAGAGACGAAAGAGACTGACTGAAACTGACTCGGCAGGATGTCGCATCCTGGGCCTACTTAGTCTATCAAGCATAGACATCAGAGTCGAAGTAGTTCGGACTGGGGAAACGACACATGCTCGCTAGGATGTCGCATCCTATGCATACGTATCTTCTCGGACGAGAGAAGAATCAGAGCACTCGTAGCTCGGCTGACACGCACACAAACAAAACAGACAAAGGCAAACATGGAGCCCGAATGCCAATCACTGGACTTACATCAGCATCCGAACCTAAACACACACACACTGGCAAACGGGGAGCCTGAATGCCAATAGCTGGGCTTACATCAGCATCCGAACCAAACACACGCACACTGGAACCTAACTGCCACTCGATGGACTTACATCAACTTCCAAGCACACAACAACATAACAAGTTAATAGGGAGTCGGGGACTCGAGCCTATAACTGTCAAACACACACTCAAACAAACAGACAACAAATTGCTAAGGAGTCAGGCACTCGAGCCTAGCAAATGTCAAACAACACACACAAAAAAGAAAAGGGGCGCCCGGAGAGATCAGCTCAATCTCCTGCCTACATACTTCATCTGGTATGAAGATCAGGGCGATGTAGTTCCCCTACAGAGGGATAAAGGACCTAGCCTAACCAGATAACAGAGGGAGACACAACTCTAGGGAGACTACGACTCGAGCCTAGATGTTGTCATGCAAAATCAACCCTAAGTTATGGTTTTTAGCTAAATGGCACAAGGGCCAACCTATCCTAAACAAACACAGGAGAAGCAAGGTCTCAATTGCAACTAGGGCAAGAGAAAGGGGATATCTCAATCACAACAAGGGTGAGAGAAAAGAATTAGTGTTAGTGGTTAGTCAAACTCGACAAGACATCGCATCTCGTGCCTACGTATCTCATCTGAACATGAGAATCAGAGTTGCCGTAGTTCGGCCAAACAACTCTAAACATGGCTCACACAGGGAGCAAGCCACACAGACTTGACTTTGCACAAGGGCAAGTCAAGCACAACCTATCTTGCACAAGGGCAAGTCTAAGCTAAACCTAAAGAGGCAAAGCAAGCAGGCAATCACATGAAGCACCTACAGCATGAAATAAACACACCAACAAGGGGGCTCAAACATCAAGGGTTAGGCACTAGGGCCAACTGGAATGGGGTAAGGGTGCTCTTAACCTTGCCATTGAGAGACTAAGGTGAAGCAGATGAAAGGTGATGAGGGGTGTGCCTCATTGCTTCTATCCCTGGCCAGGGAGAGCATTTGACAAGAATGTGTGGGTCCAGAAAGTGAGAACCCTTCTACACATTTGAAACTGACTCAACTGTGCAATTGCACAAGATCTTGGGTTTGTATCTGTAATGCATCAACACAGTGGTGTGCGCAAAGCAGATGACACACTGAATAGTGGGGGATAGATTGCATATCCCTACCTTCCACCAATTGCCTCTTCACTTAGGAGGACTTTGACTCTATGCAAGGACAAAATTAAACAATCACAAGCATTGCCTCTTAAGGAGGACTTCAGACAGTTGCCTGGCCAAGTAACAGGCCAGGTCTTCCAGACTACATGAAGAAAAAGAGACATACCTCAATGCAAGTTGCTTATACAAGCAAAGCAAAGCAAAAAGTTCACAAGGAACTAAGCAACTAAAGCACCTGAAACAGTCAAACAGATGTTAGTATGCAACTTCAAACAAAACAAGCAGAAACAGACACCAACAGTCAATTAGAGGCACATGGATGTGCAAGGCACAAGGCTTAGGGTATGTGAGCCAAGCCACCTACAAAACAAAACATGTTAGACAATGATATTTAGGCAAGCTCAATCAAAAAGAAGTGGTCTCATTGGTCAATTGTTGCTTAACCTGAAAACACAAGCTCAAAGGTGAGTAACAGGACCACTAGGGCAAGCCTAGGGTCAAACATGAATGAAAAAGTCAAAAAAGCAAGGGGCGAGCATCCAAAATCATGTTCAAACAATTGAGAAACACAACCAATTGGGTTCACATCCATATCAATCACTATCATCATTTCATGAACCATTTAGGTCAAAGTATGGCAAACAGAAGCTCATAGAAGTCAACAGCAAGACTTAACTCAAAAGTCAACTCAAACATTTCCAAAAATCCCCAAATAAATCATGATCAATCACAATCCATAGCATGGTAAGCATGTCAAATTTCATCTCATTTGGACAAGTGGAAGGCAGTCAATGAAAATCAGAAAGTCAAGGCAATTTTGAACATGCTCAATGAAGTCAACCAAACATGCATCAACTTAGAAAATTCATAAATCAGAGATGGCATATGATAAATGAATGGGACTAAAACCATGGCAAAGATGAGGATGTCTAGTTATCTCATGTAAAATTTCATGTCCATCTAATAAAGTATGAGAATTTCACAAATGAAATGGGAACATGTGTCACACAAGGTCAACATTTTGGTCAACAGGGGAGAAAATCTCAAACAATTAGGAAATGCCACAAATAATTCCAAGAAAATTCACATGTAAACTAGACATACAAGAGTAGGTTCATGCAAAATTTTGGATCAATTGGAGGTCAAGAAGCATGGTAATGAAAATCATGAAGTTGGACATCAATGGTGTGACACAAATTGTCACACCCTAATTCAAAAATTCATAACTCACAAACCAGCAATGATAAATTCACAAACTCTACACCAAAATCACCATGAGTGTGTCTAGTTTAAGCACAAAAAATTTGGGAGCCATTGGATACATTCTCATCATTTCACAAATGTTTTGGCAAAGTGTATAATATTTGGTCACATGTCACAAACCCTAGCACCATTTAAAAACCAACCATCCAAAAATTCTGGAAAAATAATGATAAAAAACTAGAGATCATGATGAACACAACATAAAAAATCCCATTCAAATTGGATTAAAATTGAACAAGTTATGATTTTTGGAAGTTTGAGTGATTTAATGAAATAAAAATTGAAAATTAAATGGATTAATTGATTATTGGAATACAAAAAGACAAAGGACGAAAACGCCCCTTGCTGAGCATGAAACTCGGCGTTTCATTTAAATGGGGAGGTCAGCGCTCTTTATTAATATATATTTTATAGAAGGCGTTAAATAAATGAATTGGCATTGCGCCCCAGTGGTAAAACACTTGGTATTTGATGGCAAAGGTCTGGGGTTCGAATCCCCCTCGCCCCAGGCCTTTTGGCACTTATTTAATTGCTTGGCTACAGTAAAAAGAAAATTTCCAGCATTTGCAGAAAAATATTACAGTAACAACAATCCAGCATTTGCAGAAAAATATTAACAGTAACACATGTTCATCATAAAAATTTCCAACAAGATTTTTTTGTCAACCAAATTCAACAAACAAAATATCAATGCGTTCCTCTTGCCTTGCTCATCAACATTATATCATCCATTTTCATCAAATCAAGTTAAACAAAGAGAAATAATCAAAAACAAGTTTGGATGTGAAACTTCAACTCAACATAACTTGCAAAATACCAAACCATTTTTAGTGATCTAAAGCTCTTTGAACTCAGCATTAAGAGACCTTTTTAAAGCATGTATTTATTTCACAAAATAGGGAGATTGAATTTTTACCAAATTTGATGGACAGTTGTGGTACAGTTGTTGTTTGATGTTGTTGGCCTAAAACAGATGCTCCATAAGCCTTCCAATGATGAATGAATGAAAGAGTTTGGCTCGGGAATGTTGGAAAAGGTCTAGAACTCGACTGTCATGGAAGGAAGGTGAAGAAAAACAGTCATGGAAAATGACCTTCCAGCTGGGGAATGCTGATGAAAACCAGTTCAAAATGTTGTGTGAATGTTGTTTTTGGCAAGGCAAAGTTTTGGTCCTTTGGAAGTTTGTGACAGCTTTTGATAAATGGCCAAGAATGAGTTTTTTAGAGTGAATGAAGTTCTGTTGTTTTTTGGCAGCAACTAGGGTTACTAAGTGACAGAAAAACATCTCCTAAAATTCTGTTTAAGAGTACAAAGCATGGCTCATGGATTTGTGGGATAGGTTTGGTGAAATGGTACTTTCTTTCCAAAATTCAAGCAAACTAGCATGGGCTGTATGTACTGCATAAAATGACCTTGCAAACACATTTTAAATAACATTTCTGAACATATTCCAATGGCCAAGTGGTAAAAAAATGATTATATCAAAAAGTCAACCCTTGGTCAAACTTGAATTTAAATGAGACAAGTCAAAAAATGCCATTTTGATTGGCAAGGTTTTGGCTCATGAAATTTATATTTTTGGAAAGAGGGGATCAAATGTGACTTGTAGGAAAAAAACCCCACCAAAATTGGCCAAACGGTTTGAGAGATATGGCCTTCTGAAGTTCAAGGTTTTCTGAAATCGATTCGATCATAACTTGCCAACCACACATGGGAATTAAGAGTTCTAGGACTTTTTGGAAATGGGAGAACAAGATCTTCAACTTTCATGTTGGGCAAAAATTCATTTGAGGCTTGTATCATGATGTAAGTTTGAGGATCAAAACTTTCCATTTCTGGTAAGTTTCAGTTACAGGCCCAGTTTCCGTTTTGGGAAATTTCTGATCTGGCTTCAAATTCTTCCATGATGGTGTTTGGCATGATATATGATGACTATTTGGACATGAATGAACTCTCACAAACCAATTCCAATCATCAAATCACTGATTAAATGGACAGTTGACCAATAGTTGACTTTTAGGGTTTCTGACTGATTGTGCATTGACTGATGACTTCCAAACCCTAATTCCTTGAGAACTTGACTTCAAATGATGTCCCAAGTTGTATGAACTCTTGATTATTGATCATGGGGCCCAAATTCCACAAGAATGACCACCATCCACTGCTTTGACTGACAGTTGACTTTTTTAGGGTTTTTGACTGATTGTGCATTGACTGATGACTTCCAAACCCTAATTCCTTGAGAACTTGACTTCAAATGATGTCCCAAGTTGTATGAACTCTTGATTATTGATCATGGGGCCCAAATTCCACAAGAATGACCACCATCCACTGCTTTGACTGACAGTTGACTTTTTTAGGGTTTTTTGACTGTCTGTGTATGAACTGATGATCTCCAAGTCTTCAACCCTTGACCAAAATACTTCAAATGGACCTCCAAGCCATGTGAACTTGTTGGACCAACCCTAAGGCTTTTGCTCCTTGAGAAACAACTTTGCTTGATTGATTGACTGATCTCCTGATCAATTTGACCTAATTTCTTGATTGGCTTGCACTTGAGGCAAAAGAGGCAATGCAATGCTATGCAATGGACCATGATATGCTATGACCTAATATGAAAATGTATGTACAATGATAGGTGCAAATTTGAGGTGCTACAGCTGCCCCTATTCAATCAGCTGGGAACCCGAATGGATGAGAGCAACGGCTGTCAGACTTTCAGGGTAAACAGGGATTGAATACCAAGAACCGTAGAATTTGCACAACACAGGGATCCACCAATGGAAACGTCCACTGGGATTTGATATTTATTGCTGGGTATATTTTTTTGGTTTTTTTTTTTTTTTTTTTTTTTTTTTCAAGGGCACAGCCACATCCAGACATCGCAATGACGATGAATGGGAAAAGAAATCACAACTAGATGCCAACGGACAACTAGGAAAAACTCGACGTTTACCAAGACCAACGGAGAGGTAACCAGACATTAATGAATGAATGGCAGGGATACAACCATACGCCAACGGACGAAATGGGAAAAACTCAACGTTTATCAAGACCAACGGAGAGGTAACCAACTGGGGACGACCAGGAAAAACTCGACGTTTATCGAAACCAACGGAGAGGTAACCAGACATTTATGAATGACTGGGGGGACTCGACCAGACATCAACGGATGAATGGGAGAAAACTCGACGTTTACAGACATCGGAAGATGATGTTTACAGACACCAAAAAGATCGACCAGACATTTACTGATGAATGGGAAGACTCGACGTTTACAGACATCGGAAGATGATGTTTACAGACACCAAAAAGATTGACCAGACATTTACAGATGAATGGGAATGAGAGAAACACAACCAGACGTCAACGGACGACTGGGAAAAACTCGTCGTTTATCGAAACCAACGGAGAGGTAAATCCACGTGGGGACAGGTACAACTAGACATCATCGGATGTCTAGGAAAAACTCGACGTTTATCGACACCAACGGAGAGGAGAATACTTCACTTGGGAAGGAGGACACAACCCAAATCATCAACGGATGATCGGGAAAAACTCGACGTTTATCGACACCAACGGAGAGGAGAATACTTCACTTGGGAAGGAGGACACAACCAAATCATCAACGGATGATCGGGAAAAACTCGACGTTTATCGACACCAACGGAGAGGAGGAAACTTCACTTGGGAAGGAGGACACAACCAAATCATCAACGGATGATCGGGAAAAACTCGACGTTTATCGACACCAACGGAGAGGAGGAAACTTTACTTGGGAAGGAGGACACAACCAAATCATCAACGGATGATCGGGAAAAACTCGACATTTATCGAAACCAACGGAGAGGTAACTCTGCATGGAGAGGGGTACAACTAGACATCATCGGATAACTAGGAAAAACTCGACGTTTATCGAAACCAACGGAGAGGTAACTCTGCATGGAGAGGGGTACAACTAGACATCATCGGATAACTAGGAAAAACTCGACGTTTATCGACACCAACGGAGAGGAGAATACTTCTTCGGTCTGAATACCGGAAAATTGGCCTTGTGCCATGAGTACATCGACCTGATCGTCGGAAACTCCTTCGGTCTGAATACCGGAAAATTGGCCTTGTGCCATGAGTACATCGACCTGATCGTCGGAAACTCCTTCGGTCTGAATACCGGAAAATTGGCCTTGTGCCATGAGTACATCGACCTGATCGTCGGAAACTCCTTCGGTCTGAATACCGGAAAATTGGCCTTGTGCCATGAGTACATCGACCTGATCGTCGGAAACTCCTTCGGTCTGAATACCGGGAAATTGGCCTTGTGCCATGAGTACATCGACCTGATCGTCGGAAACTCCTTCGGTCTGAATACCGGAAAATTGGCCTTGTGCCATGAGTACATCGACCTGATCGTCGGAAACTCCTTCGGTCTGAATACCGGGAAATCATAAGTACATATTATCTATAGCCGTCCGAACGTAGATAATACACTCGCGTGGAAGATTATCCACAACCGGGTTGTAGGTTGTTAAATGAATAATCGACCGAAAAGAAAGGCATCTGGGTACCAGACTAGGTATGCAAAAGATGACCAATCAACAGGGGATAAAGCTGCTAACTCGGAGCAAGTATCCAAAAGGAAGGGGAAGACCCAATGGGGACAATACTGCTTGATCAAGGCAAGTATCCAGAGGGGAAAGAATGTCAATATCACGAACCGGATACTGATAACTGCAAAGAGGGGATTACATCTATCGGTTAGTAGGTAGAAAACCACAGAGAAGTAACCAGTCATCGATAAGATGAGCACACAGGGTTAACTCCACCAAGGGGATAAAAGTGGGATTTTACGACTACCAGCTAGTGGGTAGAAAACCACAAAGATAGGACTTACAGCTACCGGGTAGTAGGTAGAGGCCAACAAACTCCGCTGAGGATAAGATGAATGAGTGCCGGTTAGTGAGCGACTATTCATTTATGCCCCAGGGCAGCACAAGAGATAGTCAACAAGAAGCCAATTTAGGATCGATCCAAAAAGGCAGACTGAATCAAGACTCATCCTAATGAGGAAAGAACTCAATAGGGAAAACCCACCCCATTAGGGAGGGAACGGAAGCAACCGTCATCCACGAGGATGTATCTCAGTGGGGAAATGGCAGGAAAAGATTGACACTTTCTGCTTAAGGGGTAGACTCTACATGGAGAGATCAGACACACCCATATCTGCTTAAGGAAAAAAAAAGACCCAAGCTGGCAAGATGCTAACAATTGGGAGTAACACTGATGGGGATACCCCCTCGACCGAGGAATCACTTGTTCAGAAAACACCAACCTCTTGACCATGCTGATGAACCCAATTCTGAAGCCGATCCAGAGGCGCGATGCTAAGCTCTTTCCAACGACCCAATCTCGGCCGGTCGCCACGGTCTAGGGCTAATGGATATGCTTGCAATGTTGATGCATGAGTTTTTTCTTGTTTTACACAATGCCCCATGATTATGGAAATGCTATGCACTAATGATGCGATATGCTATGCTTATCTAAATGATGAATGCATAAACACACGTCTCCTTCAGAGACAACACCGGGGAACTCCCGGAACTGTGCTGGGGATCCTATAACCATGTCAACTTCCATCCTGCTGGGGAAAGACAAACTTTGCTGGGGAAAAACCATCAACACAACCTCTGCTGGGAAGACAGCTTCAGACTTGGAAAACAGTCACAACTCCGCTGGGGATACCGATATCAGTCTACTACAGAAACCCGTCCAATCCACTGGTAGGATGAACTCTGCTGGAGAAATAAATGCTACTCCATTAGGGACGACCCAACCAATCCATATGTAGGAGAATCACTGCTTGGAGATGTATTTCATGAGACCCGCTCCACTCGGGGATCTATCTGAGGGAATGTCGGATTACGGGGATGTCGATCCACCAGGTACTGAATCTTCAAAGAAAAACACCCATGTTGGGGGAGAGAGGAAGACTGCTCTGCTAGAGAGGCGAAAGTTGAAGTCTTCAGTAAACACTCTGCTAGGGGGGCTGCCCCACAATAATGTCCGAAACAGCAAACTTGCTGGGGATGCCCCACGATAGGGCTAACAGGGGTTTGGAGGAAGAATATGTACTGCCGGGAACGTGAAGATAAACAACTTCAACCAACACTGCACTGAGCAACCTCGTTGAGGAGAAACCATGAAAATGTTCTGCAGGAAAAAAGATACAGTCATGCTCGAGATACGAACAATTGTCTTACCTGTTGGTAATCATACCACCCTCGGGAGAGCACTGCGGATCTCCTAAGTATCCTTCCATCATCGTGAATGTTCACTTTGTTTAAGAACAATTTTTTTGAAAATTTTGTTTATTTTGAAAACAATGATACTTTATCAATTAAAACATGCAAAACATTTGTTGAGTCGAAACAAATAAGAGTGCAAATAATGGGATAAAAGCTCAAATAGATGTAATGGAATAGTAGTCTGCAAAGGGCGAGACTCCATAGATCTGTACAAGTTTGAAATCGGTGATATATATTGGAGAGGGCTACATTGAACATAATGACCTTTCCTCTACCATTCTGAATTTTCGATGTATTCAAAGCTTCAGTCGACGACGAATCGAGAATCTCTGACGAATGACAGATGTACAACACAGTCTTGTCAAGATGCAGTTACTTGCCAAATCCCTGATTTTTGCCTAGATTGCCCCAGTGTGAGGTGTTCGATCTAGCGGGATGCAAATTCTTTTTTCAATGTCTCTAACTTTTGCCTGGATCGCCCTTTCGGGTTTTCAATCCACCGAGACGCTCCTTTTTGCCTAAGTCGCCCTTTGGGGTGTTCGACTTAGCGAGCTTTTGCTTTTTTGTTTTGTTTTAGGCGAAGTATTTCTTGACTGCACCAGGATTCACAGGACGAGTGAACTTCTTCATCCATTGTAGTAAGTGTCAGAACACTGCCTGAAGAGGCTCTTTTGACAACATATGGACATTCATAGCTTGGGGGTTCACTTGCCCCTGGAATCGGGTACAAAAGACAAGACTTTCTTGAGCACAAGGTTCCTCGGAACACACGAGGCTTGATCTTCTTGTCGAATGCTTTTTCACTCTCTGCTGATATGACTGACCATGACACATGGCAGTTGATCTCTTCTTTTTGATCGAATTCAGCATCAGCCATCTTGGGACTTTGAGGGTGCTATTTTTTTTGTTTTTTTTCTTTCTTTTTCTTTCTTTTGATTTCTTTTGATTTTGATTGATTTCTTTTTTTTTGATTTTGCACCCTCCTCTTTCTCTTTTTTCTCTTTTTTTCTTCCTTTTTTGTTTTTTGATAATGCCCCAGTTGGCTGTTCTGCTGATTCTCGAGATGCAGCTGAGTGATCTTCTTCTCTTGCTCAAGAAGTCGGGAAATCTCGTCAGGAATCCCTTCAACATCATCTTCGTCCGCTTCGAATACAGGGAATTCAAAATTGGGAGATGACGTCCGATCACTATGTTCAATGGGTTTGAGAAACAACCTGCATAATGATTTGATATGAAAAGCTCTTTGAAAATCAAACAAGACAATCGTTATGCAGATGAAAAGACTGCTTTTATTCCTGTTTTTAAAGGTTTTTTGTGATCACCAATTTCATGCAAAAAGCGAAAAGGGAAAACAATTGGAAAAAACAAATGTTTTAACATGAATCATTTGAATGAAAATATCATTGCACAAAATGCTGCCAACAATGTCATCACTTCTCCTTTTGGCATGGGAGAAGGGTTTTTAAACAAAGTGATTGTTACTCTGACTTATGAAAAACTGTAGAAAAGCCCACAGTGACCCAATTGTGGCAGATCCCACCGAGGACGACAACTGTCAGTATCCTTTGCATCAGCAGCTTCTGTTTTCTAAACAACCCTTCTGAAGAAAAAGTCGGCGCCAGCCCAGGACTTGTTATCTTCAAGCTTGATTATCACGGGGACCCAAGTCTCCACAGTTCGGAATACCTGACCTCACGAGGTCTTGAACCTTCATCTTCAGCTGAAAGCAACTATCCACGTCATGACCAGGAGCACCCGAATGATACACACAATGCTGTTCAGGCCTATACCACCAACGAGGGTCGACGGGTATGGGTGGCGGGTCTCTGGGAGTAATCAAGTTCCGCTTTATCAACGAGGGATACAGCTCGGCGTAGGACATGGGGATTGGATCAAAAAGGATCTTCTTCCTCTCGTTACTTGTACCAGCTTGATTATCAATGGGAGGCTGGTAAACCTGCTGCTGAGGATGACGTTGTGGAGTCTGATACTGCTGAGTTGGTCTTCTGTGTTGTTGTTGAGTTGCTGGAATAGTCACAGCAGCGACCTGTCGATATGATCCTCTGTTCGCACTCCTTCGACGGTGCACAGCATTTGTTTCAATCTCTCCCCTTTTGGATGCCCCAGAGTATAGCTTCTTAGAACTGGAAGAACTTTGAAGAGCCAGGATGGCGAACCGGAGCGCGGGTTGCTCTGACATTAACAGTCTCTGCAGCAAGAGGTTGTTCACTGATTCTGATCCTCCTCAATTCATCACCCATGGCATAATCATTGACGAGAATAGTGACAGCAGCATTCTCATGAACGGGTACATCCACTGGTGGAGCACGGTGGACTGGTGGAATCGCGGCTTCCAGTCTCTGGGCTAAGGCACGCAGCTCCTCTTGCCCCTGAACAACTCCTTGCATCATTGTCATAAACTGGACCATGTTTGCCCTCATCTCAGCCAACTCTGTCTGAACTTGGTCCATAATCCTCTGATGATTCAATCTGGTTGAGTAACGATGCGGTCGGCGGTCGGCAATCCTCTCTCAGTCAAGAACCGAAGTGAGAAGTCTCTCCAAACATGTCTGTAATGCAAGGATGCTATGTGCATGATATGCATGATATGCATGATATGGGTACTATAAACGATCCTGATAAAGGATATGCATATGCAAGTTAACTTTTCTTTTTCATGCATTACTATTTTTTTGGAAAATAAACATGCTATGATGCAAATGATGCAACATGACTGGTCAGGTTGTGCGTCTCAAGGCACAGGGTCAAAGCTTCGGCTTGAACTCTGATCACAAACATCTGAAACCCAAAGTCAATCTGATCAACTGGCATCTGAAACCAATCTGAGGAACCAAGTCACCATAAATCCGACTTGGGGAGTTCCGAAATAAACGAAACTGGAGATTACATCACTATCATCACAGGAACATCCATTGAACGGATGACAGCCAGCTCCTCTGAACAGGTACTTTCAAATTCAACCCGGGGATCCGAAATAAACGGAACCCGCTGATAAACCACGGACAGAACTCCGGCGTCCCAGAAATAAATGTCCATAATTCACAGTCACCATCTGTACCGAGAGTCACCAACTGTACCTGTTAAAATGATCAATCCCCCCCACTCACGGGTGTCATCTAGGCCAGGGTAAGGTCGAGAGAAACGCAGCATAAATAACCTTTCGCAGAATATCATCCTGTGCACACCCGATGTATGCACCGATAATATCCCACCAGGGTCTGAACTGCTCGTGATATCAATGTTCCGCTAAGTGGCGCCATACCACCCGCTTCCCATGAATCACTTTATTCCTAGGTTTCCTAGATTTCACTCATAGCCTGGGTATTGGGCCTTTTACCTCAAGTAACTCCCACCCCAACAGAGAGAAACAGACAACCAGCAGATGAATATGAATAAATGCAAACATCAATGCACATAATAAATGCAAACAGTAAATGCAAATATATACAAATGAATGCAATAATAAACACAGCACAAAGCAACCAAAACCCTAACCTAGAGAGCGCTAGGAGAGACTCGCTTAGGGAAGATGGACCAGCACAGGTCAACTTCTCTTTGTCCCCAGCAGAGTCGCCAGCTGTGGCATCGCGCGAAAAACCGGCGGGAAAGAAAGAACAACAGAGCCGCCACCGTGCGTTATTTATCCCAAAAGAGGGAAAGGAAACGCTCAGAGTAAACCTGGAAAGAACATGGTCTCGCGACCAAAGAGTATGGGTTCGGGAGTCGGTTATGCGAAGGGAAGGTATTAGCACCCCTACGCATCCGTAGTACTCTACGGGATCCACGCACAAAAGGAAGGAATATTGGTTGCTAAAACACTGCTCAAACACACACACGCTGGCTGAAAGAGACGAAAGAGACTGACTGAAACTGACTCGGCAGGATGTCGCATCCTGGGCCTACTTAGTCTATCAAGCATAGACATCAGAGTCGAAGTAGTTCGGACTGGGGAAACGACACATGCTCGCTAGGATGTCGCATCCTATGCATACGTATCTTCTCGGACGAGAGAAGAATCAGAGCACTCGTAGCTCGGCTGACACGCACACAAACAAAACAGACAAAGGCAAACATGGAGCCCGAATGCCAATCACTGGACTTACATCAGCATCCGAACCTAAACACACACACACTGGCAAACGGGGAGCCTGAATGCCAATAGCTGGGCTTACATCAGCATCCGAACCAAACACACGCACACTGGAACCTAACTGCCACTCGATGGACTTACATCAACTTCCAAGCACACAACAACATAACAAGTTAATAGGGAGTCGGGGACTCGAGCCTATAACTGTCAAACACACACTCAAACAAACAGACAACAAATTGCTAAGGAGTCAGGCACTCGAGCCTAGCAAATGTCAAACAACACACACAAAAAAGAAAAGGGGCGCCCGGAGAGATCAGCTCAATCTCCTGCCTACATACTTCATCTGGTATGAAGATCAGGGCGATGTAGTTCCCCTACAGAGGGATAAAGGACCTAGCCTAACCAGATAACAGAGGGAGACACAACTCTAGGGAGACTACGACTCGAGCCTAGATGTTGTCATGCAAAATCAACCCTAAGTTATGGTTTTTAGCTAAATGGCACAAGGGCCAACCTATCCTAAACAAACACAGGAGAAGCAAGGTCTCAATTGCAACTAGGGCAAGAGAAAGGGGATATCTCAATCACAACAAGGGTGAGAGAAAAGAATTAGTGTTAGTGGTTAGTCAAACTCGACAAGACATCGCATCTCGTGCCTACGTATCTCATCTGAACATGAGAATCAGAGTTGCCGTAGTTCGGCCAAACAACTCTAAACATGGCTCACACAGGGAGCAAGCCACACAGACTTGACTTTGCACAAGGGCAAGTCAAGCACAACCTATCTTGCACAAGGGCAAGTCTAAGCTAAACCTAAAGAGGCAAAGCAAGCAGGCAATCACATGAAGCACCTACAGCATGAAATAAACACACCAACAAGGGGGCTCAAACATCAAGGGTTAGGCACTAGGGCCAACTGGAATGGGGTAAGGGTGCTCTTAACCTTGCCATTGAGAGACTAAGGTGAAGCAGATGAAAGGTGATGAGGGGTGTGCCTCATTGCTTCTATCCCTGGCCAGGGAGAGCATTTGACAAGAATGTGTGGGTCCAGAAAGTGAGAACCCTTCTACACATTTGAAACTGACTCAACTGTGCAATTGCACAAGATCTTGGGTTTGTATCTGTAATGCATCAACACAGTGGTGTGCGCAAAGCAGATGACACACTGAATAGTGGGGGATAGATTGCATATCCCTACCTTCCACCAATTGCCTCTTCACTTAGGAGGACTTTGACTCTATGCAAGGACAAAATTAAACAATCACAAGCATTGCCTCTTAAGGAGGACTTCAGACAGTTGCCTGGCCAAGTAACAGGCCAGGTCTTCCAGACTACATGAAGAAAAAGAGACATACCTCAATGCAAGTTGCTTATACAAGCAAAGCAAAGCAAAAAGTTCACAAGGAACTAAGCAACTAAAGCACCTGAAACAGTCAAACAGATGTTAGTATGCAACTTCAAACAAAACAAGCAGAAACAGACACCAACAGTCAATTAGAGGCACATGGATGTGCAAGGCACAAGGCTTAGGGTATGTGAGCCAAGCCACCTACAAAACAAAACATGTTAGACAATGATATTTAGGCAAGCTCAATCAAAAAGAAGTGGTCTCATTGGTCAATTGTTGCTTAACCTGAAAACACAAGCTCAAAGGTGAGTAACAGGACCACTAGGGCAAGCCTAGGGTCAAACATGAATGAAAAAGTCAAAAAAGCAAGGGGCGAGCATCCAAAATCATGTTCAAACAATTGAGAAACACAACCAATTGGGTTCACATCCATATCAATCACTATCATCATTTCATGAACCATTTAGGTCAAAGTATGGCAAACAGAAGCTCATAGAAGTCAACAGCAAGACTTAACTCAAAAGTCAACTCAAACATTTCCAAAAATCCCCAAATAAATCATGATCAATCACAATCCATAGCATGGTAAGCATGTCAAATTTCATCTCATTTGGACAAGTGGAAGGCAGTCAATGAAAATCAGAAAGTCAAGGCAATTTTGAACATGCTCAATGAAGTCAACCAAACATGCATCAACTTAGAAAATTCATAAATCAGAGATGGCATATGATAAATGAATGGGACTAAAACCATGGCAAAGATGAGGATGTCTAGTTATCTCATGTAAAATTTCATGTCCATCTAATAAAGTATGAGAATTTCACAAATGAAATGGGAACATGTGTCACACAAGGTCAACATTTTGGTCAACAGGGGAGAAAATCTCAAACAATTAGGAAATGCCACAAATAATTCCAAGAAAATTCACATGTAAACTAGACATACAAGAGTAGGTTCATGCAAAATTTTGGATCAATTGGAGGTCAAGAAGCATGGTAATGAAAATCATGAAGTTGGACATCAATGGTGTGACACAAATTGTCACACCCTAATTCAAAAATTCATAACTCACAAACCAGCAATGATAAATTCACAAACTCTACACCAAAATCACCATGAGTGTGTCTAGTTTAAGCACAAAAAATTTGGGAGCCATTGGATACATTCTCATCATTTCACAAATGTTTTGGCAAAGTGTATAATATTTGGTCACATGTCACAAACCCTAGCACCATTTAAAAACCAACCATCCAAAAATTCTGGAAAAATAATGATAAAAAACTAGAGATCATGATGAACACAACATAAAAAATCCCATTCAAATTGGATTAAAATTGAACAAGTTATGATTTTTGGAAGTTTGAGTGATTTAATGAAATAAAAATTGAAAATTAAATGGATTAATTGATTATTGGAATACAAAAAGACAAAGGACGAAAACGCCCCTTGCTGAGCATGAAACTCGGCGTTTCATTTAAATGGGGAGGTCAGCGCTCTTTATTAATATATATTTTATAGAAGGCGTTAAATAAATGAATTGGCATTGCGCCCCAGTGGTAAAACACTTGGTATTTGATGGCAAAGGTCTGGGGTTCGAATCCCCCTCGCCCCAGGCCTTTTGGCACTTATTTAATTGCTTGGCTACAGTAAAAAGAAAATTTCCAGCATTTGCAGAAAAATATTACAGTAACAACAATCCAGCATTTGCAGAAAAATATTAACAGTAACAACAATCCAGCATTTGCAGAAAAATATTAACAGTAACACATGTTCATCATAAAAATTTCCAACAAGATTTTTTTGTCAACCAAATTCAACAAACAAAATATCAATGCGTTCCTCTTGCCTTGCTCATCAACATTATATCATCCATTTTCATCAAATCAAGTTAAACAAAGAGAAATAATCAAAAACAAGTTTGGATGTGAAACTTCAACTCAACATAACTTGCAAAATACCAAACCATTTTTAGTGATCTAAAGCTCTTTGAACTCAGCATTAAGAGACCTTTTTAAAGCATGTATTTATTTCACAAAATAGGGAGATTGAATTTTTACCAAATTTGATGGACAGTTGTGGTACAGTTGTTGTTTGATGTTGTTGGCCTAAAACAGATGCTCCATAAGCCTTCCAATGATGAATGAATGAAAGAGTTTGGCTCGGGAATGTTGGAAAAGGTCTAGAACTCGACTGTCATGGAAGGAAGGTGAAGAAAAACAGTCATGGAAAATGACCTTCCAGCTGGGGAATGCTGATGAAAACCAGTTCAAAATGTTGTGTGAATGTTGTTTTTGGCAAGGCAAAGTTTTGGTCCTTTGGAAGTTTGTGACAGCTTTTGATAAATGGCCAAGAATGAGTTTTTTAGAGTGAATGAAGTTCTGTTGTTTTTTGGCAGCAACTAGGGTTACTAAGTGACAGAAAAACATCTCCTAAAATTCTGTTTAAGAGTACAAAGCATGGCTCATGGATTTGTGGGATAGGTTTGGTGAAATGGTACTTTCTTTCCAAAATTCAAGCAAACTAGCATGGGCTGTATGTACTGCATAAAATGACCTTGCAAACACATTTTAAATAACATTTCTGAACATATTCCAATGGCCAAGTGGTAAAAAAATGATTATATCAAAAAGTCAACCCTTGGTCAAACTTGAATTTAAATGAGACAAGTCAAAAAATGCCATTTTGATTGGCAAGGTTTTGGCTCATGAAATTTATATTTTTGGAAAGAGGGGATCAAATGTGACTTGTAGGAAAAAACCCCACCAAAATTGGCCAAACGGTTTGAGAGATATGGCCTTCTGAAGTTCAAGGTTTTCTGAAATCGATTCGATCATAACTTGCCAACCACACATGGGAATTAAGAGTTCTAGGACTTTTTGGAAATGGGAGAACAAGATCTTCAACTTTCATGTTGGGCAAAAATTCATTTGAGGCTTGTATCATGATGTAAGTTTGAGGATCAAAACTTTCCATTTCTGGTAAGTTTCAGTTACAGGCCCAGTTTCCGTTTTGGGAAATTTCTGATCTGGCTTCAAATTCTTCCATGATGGTGTTTGGCATGATATATGATGACTATTTGGACATGAATGAACTCTCACAAACCAATTCCAATCATCAAATCACTGATTAAATGGACAGTTGACCAACAGTTGACTTTTAGGGTTTCTGACTGATTGTGCATTGACTGATGACTTCCAAACCCTAATTCCTTGAGAACTTGACTTCAAATGATGTCCCAAGTTGTATGAACTCTTGATTATTGATCATGGGGCCCAAATTCCACAAGAATGACCACCATCCACTGCTTTGACTGACAGTTGACTTTTTTAGGGTTTTTGACTGATTGTGCATTGACTGATGACTTCCAAACCCTAATTCCTTGAGAACTTGACTTCAAATGATGTCCCAAGTTGTATGAACTCTTGATTATTGATCATGGGGCCCAAATTCCACAAGAATGACCACCATCCACTGCTTTGACTGACAGTTGACTTTTTTAGGGTTTTTTGACTGTCTGTGTATGAACTGATGATCTCCAAGTCTTCAACCCTTGACCAAAATACTTCAAATGGACCTCCAAGCCATGTGAACTTGTTGGACCAACCCTAAGGCTTTTGCTCCTTGAGAAACAACTTTGCTTGATTGATTGACTGATCTCCTGATCAATTTGACCTAATTTCTTGATTGGCTTGCACTTGAGGCAAAAGAGGCAATGCAATGCTATCCAATGGACCATGATATGCTATGACCTAATATGAAAATGTATGTACAATGATAGGTGCAAATTTGAGGTGCTACATACTCTAACGGTTTGTTATTGTGTAGCTTTAACAACCAACTCTGATTCTGAATTTATGACGTGCAACGTCATCAATTTCTAAACATTTGTTCTGAAATTCGCTTATGTGTTGAATCACTCTTGAGAAAATCTGAAAGATACTATGTTGTTGTTGCAATGTTCTTTTTACTTTTAAGTTAGTTCACTCTTAAGAAGTTCTGAAAGATGTTGTGGTGTTACTGCAATGTTCTTTCTGCTTCTGTGGTGATTCACTCCTGAGAAGTTCTGGAAAGACGCTATGTTGTTGCTGCAATAATCTCTCTGCTTCTGCTTCTGGATGTGACTCTGATTATCAAGATTCTGAAGAATGGCAAGCTTCTGAAGTTTTGTTACTTAAATGAGGACTCTGGAGATCTTAAGTCATATGCTGACGCTATCAAGGTTCTGACTGAAGATTATGAAGATTATGAAGTTTTGTTACTTAGTTTAAGACTATGAAGATCCCAAGCCAGACGCTGACGTGGTCAAGGTTTTGACTGAAGATTCTGAAGTTTCTAATTTCAGCTTTATGTTTTTCTCTTCATGCTTCATTAACTTTTCATCAAAATCCAATGAACTTGAAGAAAAGATCAAAGTGGATACATGATAAAATACTACATAGTACAAACAAAAAATATTTCTTCCACTCCTAAAAACGTGAGCGAAGGGCAATACTAATATTCACACCTGTCACTAATCTGTTAGTTGACAACTACTTTTTGGTATCCCGGATTTGCCTTCCAACGGTCCCTTTCTTATGCTATATAAGTAGGACTTGGAGACTTGAAGAAAGCCAATGCAACAATTTACAAGACTGTTTTCTATGTGAAAAAGCTCTCAACTTTGTGCTTACTTTTCTTTAAGTGTTTGTATTTCATTTGTGTAAAATCTACTTCTATAGAAGCAACTTATAACACAAAATTTGTATTCAAACTTATTTTTTTGATTTCCTTAAGGAGGCTAAGTTATAGTCAAATCCTTGAGAAGACAACTAAAGTTGTTCTTTGTGATTTCCTTAAGGAGACTAAGTTATAGTCGGATCCTTGAGAAGACAAAGAAAGTTATTCTTTATGATTTCCTTAAGGAAACTAAGTTGTAGTTGGATCCTTGAGAAGACAAAGAAAGTTGTTCCTTGTGATTTTCTTAAGGAGACTAAGTTGTAGTCGGATCCTTGAGAAGACAAAGAAATTTGTTCTTTGTGATTTCCTTGAGGAGACTAAGTTGTAGTCGGGTCCTTTAGAAGAAAAAAAAGTTGTTATTTGTGATTTATGTAATCTGTTTTTTATAGTGGATTAAGTCCTTGTGTATAAGTAGAAATCACATTGGCGGGTGGACTGGAGTAGCTTTGCCTTCAAGCGAACCACGATAAAAGTTCTTGTGTCTTTCTCTCTTTGTTCTTTTGATTGTATGGAGTTTTTGAGTTGGTAAAAAGATTTTATTTTTAAAACCTAATTCAAACCCCCCATTTCTTGTGTTTTTCACTCCTTCAATTGGTATCAGAGCCTAGTCTTCACTGTGATAAAGTTTTATCAACACTTGACCGTGTTCAATACTGATCCAGTTTGTGTGAGAAACAACGACCGCTGCTAATAACAACGAGAAAGATCACTACAACATTAAACCACCAGTTTTTGATGGTGAACATTTTGATTACTGGAAAGACAGAATTGAAAGTTTCTTTCTGGGATATGATGTTGATCTGTGGGATCTTGTAGCCTATGGCTATGTTTACCCAGTAAATGTTGAAGGAAAAAATATAGCAAGAAGTGTTATGACAGATCAACAAAATAAGGATTTCAAGAATCATCATAAGGCTAAAACGATATTGCTTAATGTTATCTCTTATACTCAGTATGAGAAGATAACAAATAGAGATTCTGCTAAGTTTATCTTTGATTCTCTGAGGATGACTCATGAAGGTAATTCTCAAGTTAAGGAGATAAAGGCTTTGGCCTTAATCCAAAAATATGAGGCATTCAAAATGGAAGACGATGAAATTGTTGAGACTATGTTCTCAAAGTTTCAGATGCTTGTCGAAGGACTCAAGGTTCTGGATAAAGAGTGTTCTACGGCTGACTATGTCAAGAAAATCATCAGAAGTCTCCCCAAAAAATGGATACCTATGGTAACTGCCCTGAAGTTGGAAAAGAACTTGAACAATATAAGTCTTGAAGAACTTGTTAGTTCTTTAAGAAATTATGATATAGAACTTGAGGAAGATGAACCTTAGAAGCCAGGTAAATGTTTTGCCTTGAAGTCCAAGCCTAAGAAGACAATGGCTTATCAAGCTGAGGAAGAATCTAAAGATTATGATGAAGACTCAGAACATGATGATGAGCTATCTTTAATTTCCAAGAGGGTCAACAGACTCTAGAAGCACAGGAAAAATGGACAAGGAAAGTTCAGAGGAGCTAGAAGGACTGTTGGTCGTTATGATTCTTCTTTTGGACCAAAGAAGCAAGGTTCTAGTAAACTAGTTGTCTGTTATGAGTGCAAGGAGCCAGTCCACTACAATAATGAGTGTCCTAAGATAAAGAAGGACAAAAGGCCTAAGAAAAAGTTTTCTAAAGGCAAGAAGAGGCTTATGGTTGCATGGGACGACTCATAATCAGAAGAAGAAGAAGACTCTGATGAGGAATAGGCTAATGTTGCATTGATGGCAACTACAACTGATCATGAAGGTTCTGAATAACCAGAAGACAAAGTGTTCTCAGATTCAGAATCAAACTCCGACTCTAAGGAGGTATTTTCTAAACTATCTCGTTCTAATTTAGAGTCATGTCTTTCTGAAATGCTAAAAAAGTATCAAAGTCTTTAGAGTAGGTACAAGGACCTTAAACAAGTCCAAGTAGTTGCTTCTGAAACTCATAGTGAGCTTGAGAAGGATATTTCTTCCCTAAATGAAAAAATATTTTCTTTAGAAAGTAACAACTCTACTTTGAAAAGCAAAATTTCAAAACTAGAGGAAGAAATAATCTCAGAAGCTTCTAGTATTGATTGCGTCATCAGATATGACAGATCATTCCAGTACTTTCTAGCTAAAAGCATAAATAGAAACACAATTGCTTCCATGATCTATGGAGTTAGCAGAAATGGTAAGAAATGTCTAGGTTGTACAAAAACTGGAAAACCTGACGAAAGTCAGAAGGTAAAATCGAAACCTCTCTATGAGCATTTTGTGCTTACTGGAATTTAGCTTAATTGTTCTCCACATACATGAAAGAAGAAGTCAGTTTTGAAACCCAAGTATCATGCACATATTCCCCTTGATTATCCTATTGCACAAAAATCCAAGGTTGTAAAAAACTCTGGGAGAACTAACAAAAGAGGACCCAGAAAGTCGGCACCTAAGGATAAGATCATTTATGTTACAGACATCCTTAGCAACTCAGTTGAGACACCAGTCGTGGTATCTGGACAGTGGATGCTCGCGACACATGATGAGCAGAAGAAATATGTTCCAAGATTTGGAACTTAAACCTGGAGGCTTCGTTGGTTTATGAGGAAACCAGAAAAGGAAGATCATTGGCTTTGGAACTATTGGTAATGGTAATCTCCCTTCTATTACTAACATTCTTTTGGTTGATGGTTTGATGCATAACTTATTGTCTATTAGTTAGCTTGGTGACAATGGTTATGATATCATTTTTTATCAAAAGTCCTGTAAGGATGTCAGTCAGAAAGATGGCATAGTTCTTTTTAACGGAAAGAGAGAGAGCAACATTTATAAAATTAGACTTTATGATCTTAAGGATCAAAACCTAAAATTCTTAATGTCTGTTAATAAGGAGTAATGAGTATGCCATAGACGTTTGGGCCATGTTAGCATGAAAAGGATTTCTTAGCTAAATAAGCTTGGATTAGTCAGAGGATTACCCAACCTAAATTTTTCTTCAGATGCTCTTTGTGAAGCATGTCAGAAAGGCAAATTTTCTAAAACTTTTTTCAAAGCAAAAACTGTTGTTTCTACCTCTAGATCGTTAGAGGTTTTGCACATTGATTTGTTTGGGCTAGTAAGAACTGCCTCTATCAGTGGTAAGAAGTATGGATTGGTCATCGTTGATGACTATAGTCGTTGGACATGGGTAAAGTTTTTGAAACACAAGGATGAGTCACATTTTGTGTTCTCTATCTTTTTCTCACAAGTGCAAACAGAGAAGGATTGCAAAATAGTCAGAGTCATAAGTGATCATGGTGGTGAATTTGAAAATAAGAACTTTGAAAATATTTTTGATACAGATGGCATTTCCCATGATTTCTCTTGTCCTAGAACTCTACAGCAAAATGGGGTTGTAGAAAGGAAGAATATGACTGTGTAAGAAATGGCTCGCACCATGATTCAAGAAACTACTATGGCTAAGCATTTCTAGGCAGATGCAGTTAATACAACATGTTATATTCAGAACTTAATTTCTATTAGACCTATTATGGGTAAGACTCCTTATGAATTGTGGAAGAATAAAAAGCTCAACATTTATTATTTCCATCCTTTTGGATGTGATTGCTTTATGTTGAACACTAAAGAGAATCTTGGCAAGTTTTATTTTAAGGCACATAAGTGCTTATTGTTAGGATATTTTGAATGCTCAAAAGGATACAATTTTTTTTAACACTGAGATACGAATTGTCGAGAAATTAATTCATGTTAGATTCAATGATAAACTTGACCCTAAAAAGTCAAAGCTAGTTGAGAAATTTGTAGATATGAAGATCAATTTTTCAGAATCCAAGGAAAAAGATTTTGGAGATAAATACTCAAAAGGAAAAACTAAGGACGCTGAAGCAAAAGACTCAAAAGTGACTCAACCAAAAGTTTTCGTTGGTCCAAATCATCATGAGAAGAGTAGACTGAGAACTTCTCGTTCTGAAGAATTGATTTTGGGAGATAAAGATGCAGTAGTCAGAACTCGATCTTCGTTCAAACCTTCTGAAGAAACTCTTATAGGTTTGGTATCTTTGATAGAGCCCATATCTATTTATGAAGCTCTTATGGATAATGAATAGATTCTAGATATGAAAGAGGAACTGAATCAATTCACTAGAAATGAAGTTTGGGATCTTGTTTAGAAACCAAAGGGTGTCCATGTAATTGGAACCAGATGGGTGTTCAAAAACAAGCTCAATGAGAAAGGTGAACTCGTCAGAAACAAGGCTCGACTGGTGGCACAAGGTTATAGTCAGGAAGAAGGTATAAACTATAAACGAAACCTTTGTGCCATTTGTCAGGTTAGAGTATTCGTCTTTTAATTTCGTTTGCAGTAAATCATAACATCATTATGTATCAGATGGATGTTAAGAGTGCATTCTTGAATGGGTACATTTCTGAAGAAGTGTAGGTGCACCAACCCCCTGGTTTTGAAAGTTCTCAAAACCCAAATTTTGTTTTCAAACTTAAAAAGTCGTTATATGGTCTAAAATAATCTCCTAGAGCTTGGTATGAAAGACTAAGTAACTTCTTTTTGGAAAATGATTTTACCAGTGGGAAAGTGGACACAACGCTCTTTTGCAAAACCTTTAAGAATAATATTCTGGTTGTGTAAATTTATGTTGATGATATAATATTTGGTTCGGATAATGTTTCATTGTGCAAGGATTTTGCTAAGTTAACGCAGACTGAATTTGAGATGAGTCTGATTGGAGAAAGAACGTACGTGCATCAAAGCAAGTATACAAGAGAACTTCTGAAGAAGTTTAACTTGTCAGAATACAAGCTAGCAAAAACTCCAATGCATCCTACATGCATTCTGGAGAAGGAAGAGGTAAGTAGTAAGGTAAATCAGAAGTTATTCTGAGGTATGATAGACTCTTTCCTTTGCTAACTACTTCTAGACTTGATATTTTATTCAGTGTTTGTTTGTAAGCTCGCTTCCAATCAGACCCTAGGGAGACTCACTTAACTGCTATCAAGAGAATATTTAGGTATCTGAAAGGTACTACTAATCTTGGTTTATTTTAAATAAAATCAAGTTAGTAGGTTATTGTGACGCTGACTATGCTGGAGATAAAATAGAGAGGAAAAGTACTTCTAGAAGTTGTCAATTTATGGGAGACAATTTGATCTCTTAGTCTAGCAAAAGGCAGACAACAATTGCACTTTCAACAGCCGAAGTTGAGTATATCATAGCTTCTGGATGTAAAACTCAGTTACTTTGGATGAAGAGTCAGTTGAAAGATTATCATATTTTCTGTGATAATACTTCTGCTATTTATTTATCCAAGAATCCTATATTGCATTCTAGGGCTAAACATATTGAGATTAAACATCATTTTTTACGTGACTATGTTCAGAAGGTTATTTTCCATTTAAAATTTGTTCATACAAACCATCAATGGGCTGATATCTTGACAAAAACCCTTGCTGAGGATAGATTCATTTTCATTTTGAAAAAATTTATACATGGACTCTTGTCCATAATGAAAAAATGTTATCAGAATGTTATGTTTCCAGAACTCTTGATTAGGTTATGAGAATTTAGTGTTGTTTGATCCTGAGACATGAGCTTTCTGAAGTGAGGAAGTTTCATAAATCAGAAAGGTTCTGATCAAAAGTAATCTTATCAATTTGTCTTCTTGATTCTAACAATTATTCCATTTAATAGTTGTCATTTCGTTTGATATCATGTGGTTCTTAGTGGTAACAGTTGTCCCACTTTCTGAGCATGCGTGATGATGGCGTGACACGTTGGGTCTCTCCTTCTTGGAACTATGTTAAAACTTTTACGTTTCCCCTATGACGACATGTCTCTTATTTTCATCATTACTAAAATATTTATATAAACCCACTTCACTCACATTTCACACTACACTCACAGTATTCCCACACTTTTTTCTCTCTTTCAAGCCGCCAACCTGGAACTTCTGAACCATCAAAGAAGAAGAAGAAAGTAGAAATGGTTCTGGATGATGTACCTCTTAGTGAGCTCTAGAAAGTAAGATTCTGAAGAATACTTCTAGTGTTACCCAACAGTCATCCAATGCATCCGATGCACCCGCTTCTAATATCCTAGCCAACCTAAGCCTATCTGAGATGGGTTATTTCCAAGATTCCAGAGCTGAAGAAATTTAGATACAAAGTTTTTGAAAGGAATTTCCGTTCAAGGTTTGAACCTACAATGGAAGCCTTATAGTTACAACGTGCTCCATTATGTCTTCCTGCAACTGAAATTGAGGAAGAAGCAAAGGAGACAGAGGAAGCTTTTGGACATCCAAAGGTAGTCATGGAGGATGTTTCCGACCAGTTTGACAGAGGAAAGTGAATTGCTTCTGAAGATCAACAACAAGCTCAAGATAGTGATCCAGAACAACAAATTATTGTTTTTGAGAATCAAATTTCATATGGAACTTCTTATAGGATAATTCCTAAAGTAATTCTGAAGACTCTTACTGAGATGAAGGAAGAAAGTGCTTTGGTCAGGCAACGCTTGGATAGCAAGACATTCTGTTTGAAATGATTCTCTTCACACTTCCGCCTCCTCCTCCGCCTTAGAAACCAAATCCTTAGTTTTTCAAAAAAAATTGCACTTTTGTGTTATTTTATCTATGTACTTTTGTACTGTTGTGCTTTATGGAATTTGGTATCAATAAAATCATGTTGTTTCCTTATTTTATTTTTTATTAGTCTTTTTTATATATGATAAAGGGGGAGAAACGTGTTTGATTTTGATATACCTATGTTAGTGAATCAGAACCCAAGCATTTTTAATGTTTCTGCTAACAACTACTTCGAAGCATATTTTGTTAATTGTTTTTTAGGGAAAGTTAAGAACATTAGAAGCTCTTGAAGCTCTTTTAAAAAGGTTTTTAACCAGGCTTTGAAGATCTTTCTAAAAGAACCAATCTAATAAAGTAAATTTCATCAGAGTGTTGACTTTAACAACCAGCATTCTGGATAAGGTCAAGCAACTTCTAAAGACAAAACAGATTCTGTTAGAAGATCACTATGGCTTTGCATAAAGGTTAATCAGGAAAATGTTCTTTCATTCTGATTTTATATTTTTGGGATGGTACATCTCAAAGGGGGCTTTGTGCTTTTGTGTGATGTATCTTTCTGTGATTACGCTGTATAAAATTGTTCATCAAAATACATAATTTTATCATCATCAAAAAGTGGGAGATTGTTAGAACAAGATTTGGTTCTGCATTTATACCTTTGAGTTTTGATGATAACAATGTAGTATTTGTGTGAGAATAATTTTAGTACTCTGATGGTTTGTTATTGTGTAGCTTTAATAACCAGTTCTGATCATGAATTTATGACGTGCAACATCATCAGTTTCTGAAAATTTGTTCTGAAATTCGCTTATACGTTGAATCACTCTTGAGAAGTTCTGAAAGACATTATGTTGTTGCTGCAATGTTCTTTTTTCTTTTGTGTTGATTCACTCTTAAAAAGTTCTGAAAGACGTTATATTGTTGCTGCAATGTTCTTTATGCTTCTGAGCTGATTCACTCATGAGAAGTTCTAAAAAGACGACATGTCATTGCTGCAATGATATATCCGCTTCTGCTTCTGGATGTGAGTCTGATTATCAAGCTTCTGAAGAATGGCAAGCTTCTGACGTTTGGTTACTTAGCTGAAGACTCTAAAGACCTCAAGCTAGATGTTGACGTTATCAAGGTTCTGACTAAAGATTATGAAGTTTTGTTACTTAGCTGAAGACTCTGAAGATCTCAAGCCAGACTCTGATGTGGTCAAGGTTTTGACTAAAGATTCTAAAGATTTTAATTTCAGCTTTGTGTTTCTTCTCCTCATGCTTCATTAAATTTTCACCAGAAGCCAGTGAATTTGAAGATAAGATCAAAGTGATATGTGATCAAATAGTACATAGTACAAATCAAAAATATTTCTTCCACTCTTGAAAACATGGGCGAAGGATAGTATTATTCTTCACACCTGTCACTAATCCGTTAGTGGACAACTTCTTTTTGGTATCCCGGATTTTCCCTCCAACGGTCCATTTCTTATGCTATATAAGTAGGACTTTGAGACTGAAGAAAGCTAATGCAAAAATTTACAAGAGTGTTTTCTACGTGAAAAAGCTCTCAACTTTGTGCTTACTTTTCTTTAAATGTTTGTATTTCATTTGTGTAAAATATGCTTGTGTAGAAGCAACTTGTAACAAAAAATATGTATTCAAACTTGTTTGTTTGATTTCCTTAAGGAGACTAAGTTATGGTCGGATCCTTGAGAAGACAAAGAAAGTTGTTATTTGTGATTTCCTTAAGGAGACCTAGTTGTAGTCAGATCCCTAAGAAGACAAAAAAATTGTTCTTTGTAATTTCTTTAAGGAGACTAAGTTGTAGTCGGATCCTTAAGAAGACAAAGAAAGTTGTTCTTTGTGATTTCCTTAAGGAGACTAAGTTGTAGTTAGTTCCTTGAGAAGACAAATAAAGTTGTTCTTTGTGATTTCTATAATCTATTTGATTATAGTGGATTAAATCCTTATGTATAAGGAGAAATCACCTTGGCGGATGGACTAGAGTAGCTTTGATTTCAAGCGAACTAGGATAAAAATCCTTGTGTCGCTCTCTCTTTGTTCTTTTGATTGTATGGAGATTTTGATTTGGTAAAAAGCTTTTGTTTTTAAATCTCAATTCCCCCCCCCCCCCCCCCCCCCCCCTATTTTCTTGTGTTTTTGACTCTTTCAACATAAGACAAGTTACAACCTGAAAAGACCTCTAATGTGTGTTGTGATTTCTAGGATGAACTCAATTAGAACATGATCAAGCTAAGCATAATTGATTTTGCATGTTGATTGACAGATCACCCTATCCATTAAGTGAGTTAAAGTGAGTTGAGAGACATGTTGAATACTCGTTAATATTGGGGACATTTTTTGAATTCGCCAAATAGAAGTTGGAAGTTATAACGAATGGTCAAGTAAAAGATGTATTTAATTTGGTGATGTTCGATTGGTATTATGTGACTCGTTGTCAGTTGAAATGTACAGTTGTACGCGAGTTACTTGAGGACAAGCAACGATTCAAGTTTGGAGTTATGATGACAGTCCATCATTGCATGAATTTATTCGAAGAATCAGCGTAAAACAAGTGAAAATTGAGCCAAAATGAAGAAGAAGGACCAAAGAATGAGGAAAAAATATCTAAGTGTGAAAATTATGCACTTAGTGAAAATTTGAGTGAAAAATGAGCAAAAAAGGACGTAGCTTCGGAAATAATCACATGCACCATCGTGCACGCGATAAGGCAATTAAAGTTGCATCGCGCGATAGTCATTTTTTATGGACTTTTCTGAAGCATTATGGTCCATTCTGACGCCAATAAAAAGGGATTTTTTGCACTTTCACAAGGGTTACGCTTTGGAGAGAGTAAAGCACGATTTTGAGAGCACAAATGGTGATTTTTAGAGCATTGGAAGCCATCACTTCAAGGGATTTCATATATTATCTTTATCTATCAGTTGTGGTATTGTTAATTGCACTATGCGTAGCTAAGCTCCTTTAGGTTAGGTTGTGTTATAATAAACCTATTTCACTATTGTTGGATTCTATGTTGATTTGACTTTGTATGAACCTTTTGATCAATAATGACATTCAATTTCTTATTGTTCTTAATGCTTTTTATGTGAGATACTCTTTTAATTTGATCTTGGGAACATGGGGATTACTGAGCATTAGTCTACATGTTGGACCTAGGGCAATTGTTGTACTTATGATGGTTGAATAGGAACAGGAGACCCCGAGTAGCGGCATAGGGAATTAACATTCTATACATCGCCTAACCCTACTTATGCTAGTGGACTAGGGATAAAAAGCTTCGAGTAATGGTTAATGAGTTATTTCGTGAGGCATCAGATATAACAGTTTAGTTAATTCGTCATGAGGTTATAGTGATAAGACCATTCATACACGGCATCAAACATCAACAATAGAAGAATAGGGGATTCTAAAACACAACCTGACCACTTTCGTGATTCTGTTTACTCATTTATTTACTTTTTGCACTAAAAATCGACCCCCCCCCCTTTTACTAGTTTTTATACATTGAACACATTTTGTCTTACTTGGAGGAAGTCCCTGTTAACTCAGTCTTTTTATTACTTCGACATTATTAGTATACTTGTTGAGAAGTCATCACACTACTTATAGTTCAAACTCAACAACCGCAAGCGCCGCCATTAAGAAGATCCACCAAAGAGAGGAAGAATGCATTTAATATTATAATGTTGTATTTCTCCATAAAAATGAGGATGACATTGGTTTGACTGAGGAATATCTTATGAACTTTAGTCAAGTTATACAGATTCTTAGCTCTCTTAGGTGGGTTGATGCCATGAAGGATGAGATGAAGTCGATAACTGGCAATGATGTTTGAGATCTCGTTAAATTACTTGAAGGAAAGAAACATGTTAATTCCTGGTTGTTTTGATTGGCAGTAATTTTGGTAAAACTAACTTAGTTGCAACATGTTGAACAAGATGTCCTAACATGTGGTTGTGACATCTTTCTGAAACAGGTTTTTACCTCGATAACGTTTGTAGGGTTAACTGTCTACAGAATATTCTAGGAATATTATGCTTTCCTTTGTGACGTTAGTGATTGAGGAATCAGAGATGCGAATTGTGGTTAACAGTTTCTGTTTCCAAAATGTTAAGACATTTCAGGAAACTTTTGATTGATTACCTAATGTTGTGCAGCTGGTGCTCGTGGAATATGAGGCCCAAATACAATGCATTCTATGGCTATAAATAGAATGTCTCAAAACCTAATTACTCACGCAAAAGAGAATATAGTTGATCGTATTAGGGTTTGAGTGTTTGTGTTATTTTCTGAGCCTCTCAAATATCATCCTAATATATGAGTAGGACTGTATTGATTAGTTGTAAGCCTTATCAAGCACTCATAAGCTTTTAAGCATTGAGTGATTGTGTGTCCTTGAAGTGTGTCTTATGATTTTCGTGTAATTGTTTAAGTATCATTGTTGTGATTGATAGGGAGGTGAGAAGGGTCTCACACCTAGGAGTATCTTAGGTAAAAGTTAGGCATGGGTAGTGATTAGGGTGTATTCTGTAAATTGAAGATAGTTTACAGAAGGCATACAAACTAATACTATTTAGTGGATTTCCTCCCTGGCTCGGTAGCCCCCAGATGTAGGTGTTGTTGCACACTCAACTAGGTTAACAACTTTGTGTGTTCTGTTATTTTATTTTCCTCTATATGTAAGTTATACTGTTATTGTTCATATATCAGTGTCTCGACATCTCTTAGGACATCTGATATCTGCATACCATAATTTCAATTGGTATTAGAGAAGGCATCCTACTCTGTTTCTGGGTGAGATTCAAGGAAGATACTTTCAGGTACAATGGACATGGAAATAGGCTTCATGAAAAAACAACCCATTCTTTATGGAACTAACTATGACTACTGGAAAGCACGTATGGTGGCTTTCATCAAATCCATAGACAAAAAGGCTTGGAAATCTATGGTGAAAGGATGAGATTAACTAATTATTAGAGATAAATATGGCAAGATCACTGAAGAGCTAAAGCTTGAGGAAGACTGGGATGATGAAGATGACAAATTAGATCAGGGAAACTCCAAAGATTTGAATTCTCTATTCAATGGAGTGGACAAGAACATCTTCAGACTAATAAACAACTGCACTGTTGCTAAAGATGCTTGGGAGATCTTGAAGACTTATCATGAATGAACCTCCAAGATTAAGATGTCAAGACTTCAAATTCTGACCACCAAGTTTGAGAACTTAAGAATGAAGGAGGATGAGAGCATCCATGACTTTCACATGAATATCATTGAGATAACCGATGCCTCATGTTCTCTAGGGGAGAAGATGTCAGAAGCCAAGATGGTCAGAGAAATCCTCAGGTCTCCTCCTAAGAGATTTGACATGAAGATAACTGCCATTGAAGAAGCTTAGGATATTAGCAACATGAAATTTGATGAACTGACGAGATCCCTTCAAACCTTTGAGTTAGGAATCAGTGAAAAGTCAAAAAAGAAGAAAAGTATAGCCTTTGTTTATAATATTGAAGACCTCGAAGATGATTGTGACCTGGATACAGATGAAGGAATTTCTAATGCCATTGTTTTACTTGGGAGACAATTCAACAAAGTGATGAATACGATGGACTGGAAGACAAGAGCTAATGTCAAGAACAAGTCCTTCGACATCTCCAAAAATCAGGAGTTTGGCAGAAGGCCTAAAATTGAAGAAAAAACCAACCAAGGAAAAGGAATAAATGCCATGGATGTGAACGTTTTGGTCACATAAGGGATGAATGCCCCACATATCTCAAAAACAGAAGAAGGGTTTGTGTGTCTCTTGGTCGGAAGATGATTTTGACAGTGATCCAGAAGTGGAACCTACCAAATAGCTTACTGCCCTGACTGGAATTTGTGACTCAGATGAAGACTCTAACTATGAAGAAATAACCTTTGAAGACCTTGCTGAATCCTATAAAGAATTGTGCCTGAGAAGTGAAGAAGTGTGTAAACTGGGAGAAGATCAAAAGAAAACTATTGCTCAACTATAGGCTGAGAAAGTGGAGCACCTCTCTGTCATCTTTGTTCTGAAGGAGGAAGTTGTACTGCTCAATTCAAGAATTGACAATATGACTTAGTCTGTGAGAATGCTTAACAGTAGTTCAGATGTACTGGATGAAATTCTTCAAACTGGTAAGAATGTTGGAAATGTTCAAGGTTTAGGCTATGACTATCAAGGAGGAATAAATAAAGGAAAAGGTCATGCAATGAACTTTGTTCCACCCAAAGGACAATTGAAACAACATATATTAAATCAAATGTCCCAACATCAACAAGGGGGTCAATAGGTTTATTCAGGAAGCAAGACCCAAAGATGGAGGTGTCATCATTGTGCGAAGTTAGGCCATATAAAACCTTACTGCTACAAATTGTATGGCTATCCTAAACCTGCTTCATAAGTCAGAAGAAAGCAAACCATGGTGAATCCAAAGAAAAGATGGATTCCCAAAAATGGTATGTCAGGTCTCATAGCTCACATGTCTCTCGGAGCATCGGCCAGAGAAAACTGGTATTTTGGTAGGGGTTGCTCTAGACACATGACTGGTGTCAAGAAATTTTTGGTGAATATTAAGACTTACTCCACTAGCTATGTCACCTTTGGAGATGGATTAAAAGGAGAAATAAAGGGGATTGGTAAGTTGGACTATTCAGGATTTCCTAGCCTAGATGATGCTCTACTTGTTAAAGGGATGACTGTTAATCTTATAAGTATTAGCCAACTCTGTGACCAAGGTCTCAAGGTAAACTTCAATAAATCTGAATGTATGGTAACAAATGAGAAGGATGAAGTTATCATAAAGGGAGCCAGATCAAAATATAAATGCTATCTATGGACTTCTTAAGAAACTGATTGCCTCTCCACTTGCCTATTGTCAAAAGAAGAAGAGACTAAACTATGACATCAAAAGTTGGGTCACTTGCATCTGAAAGGTATGAAGAAGGTGATGTCAAAGGAAGCAGTCAAAGGAATTCCCAAACTGAAAATTGATGAAGGAAGAATCTGTGGTGAATGTCAAACTGGGAAACAAACAAAGATGTCCCACAAGAAGCTGCAACATCTGACCACCTCAAAAATTCCGGAGTTACTTCATATGGACTTAATAGGACCTATGTAGGTTGAAAGTCTAAGAGGAAAGAGCTATGCTTATGTTGTTGTTGATGACTTCTCTAGGTTCACATGGGTGAACTTCATTAAAGAAAAGTCAGAAGTGTTTGAAATGTTTAAAGAACTCTTTCAAAAGATTCAAAGATAGAAGGATTGTGTCATTATCAGGATTAGAAGTGACCATGGGAAGGAATTTGAGAACAAGTTTGAGGAATTTTGCACCTTTGAAGGAATTAGTCACGAGTTCTCTTCACCCATCACCCCACAACAAAATGGTGCAGTTGAGCGTAAAAATAGAACCATTCAAGAATGTTCCAGGGTCATGCTGCATACTAAGAAACTCCCATATCATTTATCGGATGAAGCCATGAACACTGTCTGTATATTCTTAATAGAGTAACTATCAGATCTGGAACTTCTGCCACATTGTATGAACTATGGAAAGGAAGAAAGCCAATTGTGAAATATTTCTATGTATTTGGAAGTAAATGTTCTATTCTGGAAGATCGTGAGCAGAGGAGAAAGATGGATCCTAAAAGTGATGAGGGAATCTTTCTAGGGTACTCTACAAATAACAGAGCTTACAGAGTCTTCAACTTCAGAACCAAAGTAATGATGGAATCCATAAACATTGTAGTGGAGGACTCAACTAACGAAACTGATGTCACAGATGATGTTGAAACATCAACGAATGATGTCCCCGAAGATGTTGCAAACACAAATACTAATACTAAACCTACAGAGAATGATTCAACTAACAAAAGGCTCTCCATCATAATTCAGAAATATCACCCTAAGGAGCTTATTATAGGAAATCTAAATGAAGGAATTATCACCAGATCAAGGGAAGTTGTGTCAAATGCTTGTTTTGTCTCTAAATTTGAACCCAAGAATATCAAGGAAGCTTTGACCGATGAGTTTTGGATTAGTGTTATGCAAGATTAACTTGATCAGTTCAAAAGAAATGAGGTGTGAGATTTGGTTCCTAGACCTATAGGAACATATGTCATTGGCACTAGATGGTTGTACAAGAACAAGGCTGATGAACAAGGGGCTGTCACTAGAAACAAAGCCAGACTTGTTACTTAAGGATACACCCGAATGGAAAGAGTAGACTTTGATGAAACCTTAGCTCCAGTTGCTCGCTTGGATTCTATCAGATTGTTACTTGGAATGGCATGTCTTTTAAAGTTCAAATTATTTCAAATGGATGTTAAAAGTGCCTTCCTAAATGGCTATTTAAATGAAGATGTGTATGTTGAACAACCAAAAGGATTTATTTATCCTACATTCCCAAATCATGTGTACAAATTAAAGAAGACATTGTATGGTTTAAAGCAATCCCCAAGAGCTTAGTATGAAAGGCTGACTGAGTTTGTCATCAACCATGGATGTAGAAATGGTGGAATTGATAAAACCCTCTTTGTCAAAGAAAAGGATGGAAAACTGATGATAACTCAGATCTATGTGGATGACATTGTTTTTGGAGGGATGTCAGATGAGATGGTCCAACATTTTGTCAAACAAATGCAATATGAGTTTGAAATGAGTTTGGTAGGAGAACTGACATACTTCCTTGAGCTCCAAGTCAAACAGATGGAAGACTCTATCTTTCTGTGTCAAAGCAAATATGCTAGGAGTATTGTGAAGAAATTGGGACTGGATAATGCTAGTCACAAAAGAACTCATGCACCTACCCACTTGAGGTTGTCTAAAGATGAAAAAGGTTTAAGTGTTGACCAGAGCTTATATAGAAGTATGATTGGCAACCTTCTATACCTGACAACAAGCAGACCAAATATAACTTTTGTTGTTGGTCTGTATGCTAGATATCAAGCTGAACCCAAAGTAAGTCACATCAATCAAGTAAAGAGGATTCTAAAGTATGTGAATGGCACAAGTGAGTATGAATGTTATACTCTCATGATTCAAACTCCGTGTTAGTTGGATATTATGGTGCTGATTGGGCTGGTAGTGCTTATGATAGGAAAAGTACCTCTAGGGGATGTTTCTTCTTGGGAAACAATTTGATTTCATGGTTCAACAAGAAACAAAATTGTGTATCCCTGTCCACTTTTGAAGTTAGGTACATAGCAACAGGCAACAACTGCTCTCAACTAATATGGATGAAACAAATGTTGACAGAATATAATGTCACACAAGATATCATGACATTATTATGTGACAAGTTGAGTGCCCTTAATATCTCTATAAATCCTATCCAGCATGGTAGAACTAAACATATTGACATCAGGCATCATTTTATTAGAGAACTTGTTGAAGACAAAGTCATAACACTTAAGCATGTCATCACGGAGAATCAACTTGCATATATTTTTACCAAAGCCTTATATACAAGCCAATTTGAAAAATTAAGAGGGAAAATTGGGATTTCTGTTAATGAGCATTTATAGCAACTACAACTAATTAAGTGTGTTAGACAAGAGCATATTTCTCATCATTACACTAGACACGCTTACCTAAACCCCTGACCTCATTATGTACCTGTTTGGATAAAACCTCACTACCTTTTCCACTCAAACGCCTCACTCTCCTACAATCATTTGGGCTCTCTCTCTAAAAAAAAACCTTTCCCTATTCCATCTGCCTCAAGCGTCCACTAACATGTCTCAACATTATTCACCCACTCACATGCATGTCCCTACTGAAACCAGTGGATCCTCCTCACCATCATATAGGGAAAATGAACCTTTTCAAATGATCAACCTGGCAGATCTGATTCTGTACGTTGCCCCTCTGTCCATGGTTCATCCCCCTCTCCAAAAGAAAGTTACATCGTTAGTTGTCAAGACTTCTAGTAAGTCTTCTGAACCCATAATCCCCAGTAAAGGTAAGAATACTGCTGAAGAAGAATCTATGATTAAAGGGTCTGAACTTAGAAACCCTACCATGCATGATTACAACCCGATAAATCCCACAACAATAGAAAGAAGTGAAACTGATAAGGAACTTAGGAAGTTTGTTGCATCTGTTTTGAAGGAAGTAAACTCTGAAATTTTGCCAGATGTTCAAACATATTTGGAAAAAGATCAAAGCCCTGACAATGACTCAAGGGAAGAAGCTGAAGAAAATGTTCCTGATCATGCTGCGTGTGAGAGAAGAAGTAAGAAGAAAGCTGAGCTTATTGTCAATGTTGAAGAACCCCTTACAAACATTGTTACTCCCAGTATTGCAAAGAGATTGCAGAAACGTAAAGGAAAGATTGTTGCTTTTGAAGATTCTCTCTCCAGAGAAGCTCCACAGGAAAATCTCTTATTGGACCCACTAGGTCTTAGAGCAAAGTTGTTACCCCTACGAGAAAGAGGAAAGTTGTCTCCTATAGTGAATCTGAGTTTGATGTTGCACAGGATATCCAGGACATCACCCCTATAAAAAGATCTGCTAACAAGAAACCTCATGATGCTAGGTCCAAAGCTCCACTAGACAATGCTTTTTTACATCATGTGAAGAATGAAGAAAGGTGGAAGTATGTCATTCAGAGAAGGGTGTATCTAGAAAGGGAATTGGGGAAGGATGCCCTTAAGTGTAATGAGGTCATGGAACTGATAGAAGCTGAAGGGCTAATGAAGACTGTCACACACTTTGGACCGTGTTATAAAAACTTAATAAAGAAGTTTATGGTGACTATCCCTGGTGGTTGTGATGAAAGAAGAATGTTGACTATGGTAAAGTATATGTGAGAGGAAATGTTGTAATATTCTCTCCAGCTGTGATCAACAAGTTCCTAGGAAGACCAGATGAACCTCAGGTTGAACCGGAAGTCACTAATGATCCGGTGTGCAAAGAGATCACGACCAAGCAGGTTAGACATTGGCCAAACAAAGGGAAGTTGTCTGCTGGTAAGTTGAGTGTAAAATATGACATCATGCATATGATTGGTACTGCCAATTGGGTGCCTACTAATCATACCTCAACAATATCCCCTAGTCTTGGTAAATATATTCATGTTGTTGGTACAAAAAGAGTGTTTAACTTTGGAAAATACATCTTTGAACAAGTGTTGAAACCAGCCTTCTCTACTGCTGTCAAGATGCCCATCTGTTTTCCATCCCTCATCTATGGAGTCATCCTAAATCAACACGATGGTATTTTGCTGCCCATGGACAATGTAAGAAAAGATAGTCCCCCTTATCACTCCACTACAAACTCGTTGCAGTAACTCATGTCCCAGACATTGTTATGACATCCTCTCAGGCACCTGGACCTGCCACCTCCAAGAAGAGTGTCATTGCTCAGTTGAAGGAAACATGCAAAGAGCTGGAGGACTCCATCAGATCTAGCACAACAACAAAGATTAAATTGGAGACATTGATGAAGGTTATGGTAGAAAAGGAGAAGAAGGAAGTTGTACATGGTGGTGATGCTAATGAAGCAACTGATGATGAATAGTATGCTGGTGAAAATGATGTTGATGAAGAGAAAGAAGTTGCAGGAGAAGAGTATGCAACAACTGACTCAGATAGTCAGGAAGATATCTGATTGCAGTCTTATTGTGTTCTGTTTGTTATTTTTTGTAGTTTTTTGGTCCGTGACTAAGATATTTTGCACCCTTGTGTGCCCCCTTATAAGGGTTCTTGCACTGTATGAATATGGTTTTGTTTCAGTTTCTGGTTAGATGCTTACCTTTGTCAAATTATGGCTAAAAATGGGGAGTATTGTATGTGCTAACCACTAACCACTGCCTGACTAACCACTTCATGACTATGCTTAAGGAGATAGGAGATGTAGGTTATCCATCTCCTAGGCTGTTGTGATGTGATGTCTAACAAGGTGTTGTGACATCAACTTGACTAAGGGAGTGGTTTTGACCGTTGCATATGCCTCTGATGTGTGCATGATTGATTGTCATTGTTGATTTGTGCTTTAGTGGATGCTGCTACTACTGTTGGTGTTGGTGCTAATGTTAGACCAAATGCTCTAACATCTTGTCTGCATGTTCTAACATCTTGTCTGCAGTGTTTTTTTAGAACCTTATTATTCTTCTGCTGCATAAGCCTCTGTTGTCTGAACTTGGTTACTCATAGTGTATTGGATGTTCCCTTAAGGGGGAATCTCGATTCTGTGAAACAGGGGGAGTTCTGACTACTGACTATGACTGATGTGATTGCCTAAATACCACTGGAATTTATTTGTGTATTTGAGTTTGTTTTGTTGATGTTTCAGTCCTATGGTGTTAACCTGAACTGTGGTGTAGGTGTGCAAGGTGTACTTGGTTGTTTTAGCCAAAAATTTCCAAAAGGGTAGATTGTTAATTCTTGGTTGTTTTGATTGGTAATAATTTTGGTAAAACTAACTTAGCTGCAACATGTTAAACAAGATGTCCTAACATGTGGTTGTGACATCTTGTCTGAAACATGTTTTTACCTCGGTACTGTTTGTAGGGTTAACTGTCTACAAAATGTTCTAAGAATATTATGCTTTTCCTTGTGACGTTAGTGATTGAGGAATCATAGATGCGAATTATGGTTAACAGATTTTGTTTCCAAAATGTCAAGACATTCATTACCTAATGTTGTGTAGCTGGTGCTCGTGGAATACAAGGCCCAAATCCAATGCATTCTATGGTTATAAATAGAATGTCTCAAAACTTAATTACTCACGCAAAAGAGAAGATAGTTGACCGTATTAGGGTTTTAGTGTTTGTGTTATTTTATGAGCCTCTTAAATATCATCCTAATATATGGGTAGGACTGTGTTCATTGGTTGTAAGCCTTGTCAAGCACTCATAAGCTTTTAAGCATTGAGTGATTATGTGTCCTTGAAGTGTGTCTTCTGATTTTCGTGTAATTGTTTAAGTATCACTGTTGTGATTGATAGGGAGGTGAGAAGGCTCTTAGACCTAAGAGTGTCTTAGGTATAAGTTAAGCACGGGTAGTGGTAGGGTGTATTATGTAATTTGGAGATAGTTTGCAGAAGGCATACAAACTAATACTATTTAGTGGATTTCCTCCCTGGCTTGGTAGCCCCCAGATGTAGGTGTTGTTGCACATCAAATTGGATTAACAACTTTGTGTGTTCTATTATTTTATGTTCCTTTATATGTAAGTTGTCCTGTTATTGTTCAGATATCAGTGTCTCGACATCTCTTAGGACATATGATATCTGCATACAAAAATTTCAAAACACATTGGTTGTAAATGGATATTTAAACCAAAATGGATTCAAAGGGTAACATTGAGATATATAAATCTCATCTTTTTTCCAAATACTTTACTCAAAAGGAAGGAATTGATTATAAAAAGACTTTTTCTCCAATTTCTTCGAAGATTCTCTTAGGATCATGATGACATTAGTAGCTCATTTTGATTTAGAGTTGCATCAGATGGATGTAAGGACTATATTTCTAAATGGAAACATTGAAGATACAATATATATGGTGTACAATAAATCTTTGTGTCAGAAGACCCAAAGTATATGGTTTATAAACTCAAGGAATCCATATATGGCCTTAAACAAGCTTTCCGTCATTGGTATTACAAATTTCATCAAGTTATATCCTCATTTGGTTTAAGCCTAATCCAATTGATAATTGCGTGTCCGAAAATTTATGTGGGAGTAAATTTGTTTTCTTTGTATTATATATAGATGATATGCTTTTAGCAAGCAACAATATATCCTTATTGCACGAAACCAAGAGATTTTTCACAAAGAGTTTTAAGATAAAAGATATCGGGAACGTCTCCTTTGTCTTAGGAATTTAAATACTTAGAGACCGCTCTCAAGGTATTTTAGGATTGTCATAGAGGAGCTATATTGATACGCTTCTGGATAGATTCTCCACGAAAGATAACAAACCAGGAGACACACCCCATTTCTAGAGGAGACAAGTTTAGTCTCAAATAGTGGCCTACTACGAAAATTAAAAAAGAAGATATGCATAAGATTCCATATGCTTAAGTTGTGGGGAGTCTTATGTATGCTCAAGTTTGCACACATCCCGACTTATCTTTCATCGTAGGAGTTCTTGGTAGATATCTAAGCAACCCTGGTATGTAACACTGAATAGCAGTAAAGTGTGTAATGCGCTATCTGAAGAGAACTAGAGACTTTGTGCTCACTTATCGAAAGTCAAATAACTTTGAGAACACTAGGTTCTCTGACTCCAATTTTTTAGGATGCCTGGATAACAGACATTCCACATTTGGTTACATATTTCTCTTGGATGGAGGATTCATCTCCTAGAAGACTTATAAACAAACTTTAGTGGCTCCCTCCACCATGGCAGTAGAGTTTGTGGCTTACATTGAGGCATCAAATCATACAATTTGGTTATGGAACTTTGTCACATGCCTACACATTGTCAGGAGCATCAAAAGTCCCTTGAAGATTTATTGTGACAATAGTGTAGTTGTGCTCTTCTCCAACAACAATATGAGTTCTACAAAATCAAAATTTATTGATATCAAGTATGTTGTTGTGAAAGAAAGAGTTTAGGAGAAACAAATTTTGATAGAACATGTAAGGACATACTTGTTGGGTGTGAATATGGAACTAGAAAAACGGTCAAGAGGGAGGTGAATAGACCCAAATTAAAAAATGAAACTATTATTTTCCAAAATCATAGATTTTTCAAAAATGAGTTGCGAGCGAAATGTTTGAAACGGAAATGAAAATTATACAGTTGAATATGATCAAGCTAACACAGTTCATTTCACAAATATCCAAGATTATGAAACACTTGGTATGAATTGATTCAATTTGTATAATCACATGGAGTGTACACAATTGATTCAATATGGAATTCTAATATTCAATTAGTTTTCAGATTTATCAATCACAAGACTAACTTGACTAGTTGTCCAATTCCAACAAAACCTAGAGCTTTACGTAATAAATCACTATCAAGAACAAAATGATATAATACGAAAGAATTGAAAAACCTAGCATGCAATCACTATGAAATTAAATGCTATAGTAAGAGTTAGAGATATGACACCGAAATTTATAGTGCTTCGACATTCGTCCTCTCTTAGCCTATGTGCACTCTTCAATGGTTTCCCATTAGAACATACATAGTTCCTTGTTATTTGACAAATATTTCCAAGAGTTCATACAATCACCAATCAACAATTACAGTTGAGAAAATAAATCTCCTAATTTAGATCTTAACTTGTATACAACAAACTTGTCAAACTCTTATATGTAATCTTTACTCGAATACGTTTTTTTAACCTTCCAATAACACCAATTCTGCTTCAAGCCTTCGTGTGTATCTATCAACCCCTTGATCCTACCAATTCCTTGAGCATTGAAATTGTCTGAAGATCCGAGAAGAACTCCGTCTTATCTGTAACCTTTCACACAGTTACTACTAAGGCAATGCTAGAGAGAAGAACCTACTTCCTTTCAATGGAATTTATCACCACCGTTGACAATCCCTGATTCTTGCTAACAACCTGAAAACTCAACAAGGTCTCTAAGAACGGTTAGTTTCAAGTGTGCACCTCCTTCAATCAATCTCATAACTCTCGTTATCAATATCTGAACTCAATTAAAGTTGAAGATGTGAAAAATTTGTAGCAAGACTTTGAATACTGAAAACATAAGAAATTGATTTTCACTAAGAATCACACTGAACAATCTTAACAAAACGATTGATGATATATGAAGAATGATGACAAAAATGATTTATATGTGCTTGAGATAAAACACACAAAATAATTTTAAAAAGTTAGTTAAATTCAAATCAAGAAAAATATGATTTGAATTAAATTAGCAAATAAAGTGGAATGGAAGAAATAACTAACTTTTTGAAAAAAATGCCAGTTGATTCTGATTAGAAAAAGTGCATTTTTGAATTAAATGCCACGCGATTCGAATCATGTACAAATATTATTTTGAATCAAATAAAACAGAACCCGTCCCTAGGAAAATGATCAAGATCAAGTATAAAATAAGATCGGGATCAAATATCTGAGTTTCACTTTTGTCCAATTTGACCAGGATCAAAAATTCAGTGTAAAACTGAATGATTCGAATCAATCTTGTAAAATCTCAAAATTTCAAAATTTCAAAAATATTTTTAGATTTTAATTTTGAATCAAAGTTGAACCAAAACACCAAATGATTTTATTCCACTAACATATGATATTGATCAACGAATATTTAGATCAAGATCAAATCTAACCAAAGTTTTATGCATGCTAAAAACAAATCAAATCAAAATTGATTCCGAGAAATGTAATCATGAAGAAGACTCAACAAATTAAAATAAAATAAAGATGAAAGCGATATGACAATCAATGAAATAATCGGATAGTAGGGATATGCAACTACAAGACTTAATGCTACCTGATCCACTAACCAAGTACATTAGTGTGGTGGTCGTCGAGGTTCCGTCATGTTGTACGTCAGTGACAACAACCGGAGTGGTTCCATTATTGATGTATGAGGTGTACCTGATTGTAAAGTTGAAATACAAGGATATGTAACATTTAGATACGCGCCTAAAGAACTTTGATATAATTATTTAGATATATCGCCAAAGTGAGATATTGTTGAAATATTTTTATATATTCTAATAATTATTATGTTGGCATATATATTTTCATCGTAGTAACTATTTTATCAAATTAAATGCCTTAAACAATTAGTTAATCAAATAAAGTTAACATGTTAATTAGATTTCATTTAGAAATTAATTCATTATTTAATTAGTATGAACTCAAATATGAATGGATGTCAAGATAATCTATTTCAGAATAATGAGAATCCTAATTGGTCATCTCTCTATAAATTGACTATGATTCTTAATATACCGTACACAAGCCGTTTATCTCTTCTCTCCATCTGAAGATTATTTAAGGCATTAGGAGTACTGAATGAGGAAGAAACACACAAGTCATCAAGTGTTCTTTGTTTGTCTCCTAACCTTTAGGACTATCGCCTACATAAACTTTCACAATGGATTTGGGTATTCCTAAAATCAACTCGTAGATCCTTTAATTATATATTCCCACCATACCAATTTATAAGCAAAAATCATTGATTCCTTTGTTACTAATTATAAGAAAAAAATATCTATTTTATTTTATTTAACCATTTTATTCTAAAAAATTCATCTTTTCCAAGTGTAAATTAAATGAAAATTGTATTTAATTCGATTTCTATCTCATTTTTCCATAAACAACAACAAACCAACTAATTTAATCGGTTAGACCGGCTACGGGAGTTAAATTGAGTCTAGTCAACCTTAAAAGTTACTAGTGAGTCAAAAATTAGAGTAAAACTAGAAAAACTGCTTGGTTAAAAAAAGCATCAAAATAGCTATTTTTTTTTAAAGTTTAATGTGTCAATATCAAAATTTTTAAAACTTTTTTCATTCACAAAAAGAACTTCTTGTTTTTTCTACAACCACACAAATTTATAAGCTCTATCACTAAGTTATACTAGTTTTTTTTCATTCAATGACATTTCATCATCATCATGCCGTCTCTTTCAAACATAATAACAACGTCTAACTCAATATTGGTTGTCGTTCCAATTAATATTGTTTGTCCTTGTTCAATTATGATTTTTTTTTGTCATCGTTCAACTTACATTCACTTATGACTGTCCAATTTAGTATTTTGTTTTGTTTATTTATAGTAATTTTATCCTATTTAATTTAGGTATTCTAAAGTATTTGAATTTTATTTTAGGTATCATGTTCTATTATTTTAATGGGAAATGCTATGGAGTGTCCTTGGATATTGGTTAAAAGATTAAAAAGACAAGTTGATCATTCTTTAATAGACTAAAAAGACAAATAAATTCTAAAAATATTTTATTCAATGAACTGAAAATATAACTAATTAACTTTTTTAAAGAATATTGTATCTATTCAATAAACTGAACATATTATATTTTTTTTATTTGGAATTCTTAACCAGTGCTCCGGGCACCCGTTAACATGATCCTATTTTTAATTTTGGTTTGAGTTGATTTAATTGGTTTTATTGTAAGTCTTCAAGTTGTTTAAATTGTTATTAAGTGTACAGTTTTATTTTGTTATTATGTTTGTCATTCATATTGTTGTATTAAGTTTATAATAAAATTTTGAAATATTTATTTTATTAAATTATGTATACCATCCGATTATTATTATAAGTAACAATTTTTTTTTATTGATTGAATAATTGATGTATCTTATATATAATAATGATCAGATATATTATTTATTCAATGAATCTAAAAATATTTTTGTTGTTTATAATAGTGATAGGAGGATGTATATATAATTGTATCACATTTATTTAATAAATGGTATGACAATAAATTTAATCAATTTTAACCAATTAAACTTTATATTAATTTTTTTACTGATTCATTGAATCTCTGATACGGTCTTTAAAACATTGGTCAAAATATATATAAAATTGAAAAAAAAATCAAATTCAACTGTCTTAAATTGTTTGACTAAAGAAATAGTTGATTTTGTAATCTACCCGCATTCAAAAAATACATGAAATTGATCAATTTCTTTATTGTTTTTTTATAAAAAAATATAATCCGTTAGCATTAAAAATTAAAACATTTTTCCTTAAAAAAAAATTAAAATTAATTTATCCTCTACATTCCCTCATACTTCTAAGTTTTGTCATGTTATCATACTAATTTTTTTAATTTCAACCATTTTCTATTATCGTCACACTGTTCATTATTATGTGTATTATTGATATTCTTATATTAAATTTATAATATTTTTTTATACTAAAATACTTACTTTATTAAATTATAATTATATAATTGTTTATAATTAATTTATTTATTTATTTGATTATAAATTTAATTAATTGAACCAATTGATCTTGATATCTCTTCAGTTTTATCTTTGATTTTGGTTTTAAAGTATTGAAAGAGAGAATTATATATATATATATATATATATATATATATATATATATATATATATATATATATATATATATATATATATATATATATATATATATATATATATATATATATATATAAAAAATGTGTGGCTCAAAAGATTTAACACGGGTTTATTATTAGGACTAGATTTGAATATTGAAGCTTTGATTAACTAAAAGAAATTAATATAGTTTCATCCAAGTATTATCATAGTGTACCGTAGAGATTAATCATCTATAATATCATTTTTATATATATTTTAATAAACAATAATATTACAATAAAAATATAAATTAATCCTCTATTTTAAATGTTCAGTTATAAAAAAAATCAATTATAGAAAAAAAACAATGGTACAATATTCTTTAGTTTTTATAATTTATTCAGCCATATATTAAATTTAAATATATGCAATATTTCATTTATTTATTTACTTTTTCAAATAGTTTAATGACTAAAATTATACCGTTTAAAGATGAACAAGAACTAAGACAAATGAATTAAATAGGTTAGCTTTTTTTGGTATGTATAAATAAGGAAACCTAAAAAATGGAATTGACAGCTTTAACAAAAAGAATTGAAAAAATATTAAAACATCTTAATCACATATGCACAAAATGACCATCTCAATTACTCTATTTAACTATAATTCATTGTATCCTAGCAAAACTAAGTCTATATTCAGTTTTATTAAATTATATTGGGATCTTTCACCGAGAAAAACAAATAGAATTAAAATATAAAATCATTTTAGCATATCTATATTTCTAGCTGGTTGAAAAAATCTATCATTATATTTTTTTATTTTGGTGCAAAGAATTATTATTATTTAAATTTGTTTGAAAGATGTAATTTTAAAAAAATAATATGTATGCACTATTGTTGGTATAAAATATTTTTATTAGATCAAATTAATATATAATATCTAATTCATTGTCGTTTTATTTGATTTTGAAAGATTAGTGTTTACAATTACATTTAGAAAATATCTTATTTATAGAAAAAAATATTAAAAAAATATTTTTTAAATATTAAAATATTATAAATACTTCTCTCACATAAACTAAAAACCAAACGCTATATTATCCTTTAATAAAATAAAAAACATCTTTATCTAGATTACATGCATCACTTTTGGATGTGATAGCATCTTATTTTGGAAATTTAAATCAAAGATCAAATACAGTATTCCTATCCACCAAAAGGTGTTGTCGTGTCGAGTAGCTTGTGTTCAAGTTTTTTTAGTGTGATTTATGTATCCTACTTGTCTAAATCTAATACTCAAATCAATTATTTTTTCGTTAATTTGAATTGAGTGGTGAGCTTATACCTTTAACACCACAAATCCACTATCAAATGAATTAAATTATAATCATCATTAATTTGTTAAGTTGAGTTAGACTCAGTGGTAAATAGAACACGCTCAATACTTAAATATAGTAATTATTTATAAAGAAGAATTCAATGAACACGCTTGTGAAACTTAAATATACTTAGTGATAAATTAACTTTTAACAAATACCAGTAATAGTTTAATAAACATAATTGTTTGTAAAGGAGAATTCAATGAACACGCTTGTGAAACTTAAATATACTTAACCATCATAAAATTTTAATATTTAAATTGAATAAACATATTATTTTAAAAACAATAAATAGAACATACTTAAATATTTAAAAAGTCATCTATAATTTGAATCAAATTCATCCAAAAAATGCACACCATCGGTTAAAAATTCAACATTGGATAATATATAACATGAAGTCGTTATAAGTGTGAACAATCATCACTCTACACATCAATTTTATAGGAATGAACAAATCAATTTTATAGAAATGAATTAGGTCCATTGATATTTTATAACTCAATTTTATAGGAATGAGCAAATCAATTTTATAGAAATGAATTAGGTCCATTGATATTTTATAACTCAATTTTATAGGAATGAACAAATCAATTTTATAGAAATGAATTAGGTCCAGTAATACTTCACAACGATAAAGGATCTTTCAAATTTGATTTTGACTTCATTTTTACAAATAATAAAAAATATTGCTAAACAACGTATGCCAAACAAAATAATAATAATAATAATAATAATAATAATAATAATAATAATAGTTAAAATTTAATTCCTCTTTATGTTAATTGTAGTATATGTAAGAACAAAAATTGTTCTACAACAGATTCCTTGATTTTGATGATAACAAAGAATGAAACCAAAAATGGCACCCTAACAAAAAGTTTCTAAGTGTGCAGGATTCTAAAGAAAGAAGGAAGAAATCTGATGATGTCATCAGATACAGAACCAGATCAGATACAAATTATCAAATGATCAGAAGAATCTGAAGTGGAAACACGTTCAAGAAAGTCTAACTCTGAGCAAAACAGCAAAGTATCAGAAACATCTAAACAAGAAGTAAGCTCTAGAAGTTCTGACTCTGAACAACGGTATGTCTAACTCCAGAAACTCTCAGTGCTATCTGAAGAATCCATCAGAACTCAAAAGAGATCAACATCAGAAGCAAGACTCCAAGATTCTCAGATACACGAAGACTCTGATCATGGAATTGCTAATTATGAAAGAGTAACGTTAAAGTCAAGTAAAGTTTTGCAAATGGATTTCCTAATACAGAAAGAGACGTTAATCTCCAATTTCAATAAAGAAGGTACTATATGTGGTAAGTAGTCATTTCAAGGAGAGAAAGTTATCCTGGCAGAAGCTATTTATGTTATGGCATGAATTCATTTTATTACTCATCAGTTTCAACTACTACCTCACTGATCTATATAAAGGACTGCAAATCAACATTCAGTATACAACATATACAAGGAAAAATATACTGAAACATCAACACTCAAGAAAACACTCTTGCTCTCTAAATCTTCACGAAGCTGTTGCTTATAACGTGAATCACTTTGTTCTTACTATTGTAATATTTGCTTTCTTAGAAGCACTTTAGATTACATAAATCTTTTATCTATTGTTTGTTTATTTCCTCAAGTGACTCTGTGTAGTCTGTATACTTGAGAGGACTAAGAGATCTTTCTCTTAGACGTTATTTGTAATCAATCTTTCAAGATTAGTGGATTAAGTCCTTGTTGAAGGCGAAATCACCTTGGCCGGGTGGACTGGAGTAGCTTTGTGTTATAAGTGAACCAGTATAAAATCATTGTGTGGTTTTCATTTTGAAAAAGCGCTTATTTTTCCAAACAATTCAAACCCCCCTTTCTTGTTTTTCTCACCTTCAATTGGTATCAGAGCTCCGGCTCTGTTATTGATTTTCTAATCAAACACTTAACAGTGTAGAGAGATCCAGAAAGAGAGAAACTATGGCCCACACAAATGAAAAAGATAGTTACAATGCTAAGCCTCCTGTTTTTGATGGAGAGAAGTTTGACTACTGGAAAGATAGAATTGAAAGTTTCTTTCTGCGTTATGATGCTGACCTCTGGGACATTGTCACAGATGGATACACACCTCCAGTCTTAGAAAATGGAGCTGAAATTCCCAGAAATAAGATGTCAGAATCAGAAACGTGTCTTCAAAAATCACCACAAGGCCAGAACCATACTTCTCAATGCTATATCGTACAACGAATATGAAAAGATCACCAACAGAGAGACAGCCAAAGATATACTTGACTCTCTGAAGATGACTCATGAAGGAAACTCTCAGGTCAAAGAGACAAAGGCTCTGGCGCTTATCCAGAAGTATGAAGCCTTCAAAATGGAAGATGACGAAGCTATAAAGGCTATGTTTTCTAGATTCCAAACTCTTATTGCAGGTCTCAAAGTTCTAGACAAAGGATATACAACTGCAGATCACGTCAAAAAGATAGTCAGAAGTCTGCCAAAGAAATGGAGACTTATGGTTACTGCTCTGAAACTGTCAAAGGATCTGAACAATATCAGCCTTGAAGAACTTGTCAGTTCCCTCAGAAGCCATGAGATAAAACTAGAGGAAGATGAGCCTCAGAAAAGGAACAAGTCTGTAGCATTGAAGTCCAGACCTGAAAGACGCAAACCTGACAGAACCAAAGCTCTCCAGGCAGAAACTGAAGATACTGATGACTCTGAACCAGAAGATTCTGATGATGAAGAAGAATTGTCCCTACTAACCAGAAGAGTTAAGCAACTCTGGAAAAAGAGGAACAACAACTTCAGAAGACCAAGACCCAGAGGGGATCGATCAGAATCAACTTCAAAAGGTAAATCTAACAAAGATATTACCTGTTATGAATGTAAAGAAACAGGTCATTACAGGAATGAATGCCCCAAGCTAAAGAAAGACAACTCTAGAAAAGAAAGCTTCAAGAAAAATACCTTCAGGACAAAGAAAGGACTGATGGATACCTGGGATGATAGTGAATCTGGATCATCAGAATCTGACTCTGATGAACAGGCCAACGTGGCACTTATGGCTACCACATCCAGGAGTAGCTCAGATGAAGAATCTGAAGAGGTATTTTCTGAACTTTCTCGATCTGATCTAGAATCTTGTTTGTCAGAAACTCTTAGCTCATATCAGAAGTTAAAACAAAAGTTTAAAAACATTAAAGGCTGTCTTAAAGTAAAATTTGAAGAATGTAGTGAACTTGAGATGACAATTCTAGCACGAGAAGATACGATTAGATCTTTAACATTAGAAAGAGATGGAGCAAAGAGAAAAAGCTTAGAATTAGAAGAAGCGTTGTCTCAAGCACCACAAACTTCAAATAAAATAATTTATAAATACGAAGAAGCCTTTCAAGAATTTCTGAAAAATGGGATAGATAGGAGTATTATGGCATCCATGATTTATGGAGTAAGTCAGAACAATAAAAAGGGAATTGGGTATGATCCTAAGGAAGATAAAACTTCTACCAGTAACCAACTTAAGTCTCCCTTTTCATATCACTATACACACACACAAGAACAAAAATTTAAAAATGCTAGAAAACCCAAAGTTATAAGAAACTCTGGGAAAACTAATCTGAAAGGACCCAAGAGATTCTGGGTACCAAAGGATAAGATTGTCTATGTTGCAGATATCCTATGCAGCAAAGTTCAGACACCAGTCATGGTACCTGGACTCTGGATGCTCGCGACACATGACGGGAAGAAAGTCTATGTTCCAAAGTTTGGAACTTAAAGACGCTGGATTTGTAGGCTTCGGAGGAGATCAGAAAGGAAGGATCAGAGGCTCCGGAACTATTGGTAATGGTACTCTTCCCTCTATATCTGATGTCCTTTATGTAGAAGGATTAATGCATAACTTATTATCCATAAGTCAATTAAGTGATAACGGTTATGATGTAATCTTTAATCAAAAAACATGTAAAGCCATTAATCAGAACGATGGCTCTGTCCTTTTCACAGGCAAGAGGAAAAACAACATTTATAAAATTAATCTTTCTGATTTAAAAGAACAAAATGTTAAATGTCTGATGTCAGTTCATGAAGAGCAATGGGTATGGCATAGACGCTTGGGCCACATTAGCATGAGGAAACTTTCTCAGCTAACTAAACTCGAGTTAGTCAGAGGTCTACCTAAACTGAAGTTTTCTTCAGATGCTCTGTGTGAAGCTTGTCAGAAAGGAAAATTTTCAAAAACATCCTTTAAAAAGAAAAATGTTGTTTCTACCTCTAAGCCTCTGGAACTTCTCCACATTGACTTATTTGGTCCTGTGAAAACAGCATCAGTCAATGGAAAGAAGTATGGACTAGTAATTGTTGATGATTACAGTCGCTGGACATGGGTAAAATTCCTAAAGCACAAGAGTGAGTCTCACTCTGTATTCACTAGTTTCTGCTCCAAAGTGCAAAAAGAATTTGATGCTAAAATTGTTAGAGTCAGAAGTGATCATGGTGGAGAATTTGAAAACAAAGATTTTGAAGAATTATTTGACTCTAATGGAATATCCCATGATTTCTCCTGCCCTAGAACTCCACAACAAAATGGAGTTGTAGAGAGGAAGAATAGGACACTCCAAGAGATGGCCAGAACCATGATCAATGAAACTAATGTGGCAAAGCATTTTTGGGCAGAAGCTGTAAATACAGCGTGTTACATTCAGAATAGAATCTCTATAAGACCTATTCTGGAAAAGACTCCCTATGAACTGTGTAAAGGAAGAAAACCAAACATTTCATATTTTCATCCTTTTGGATGTTCTTGCTTTATCTTAAACACTAAAGAACATCTGAACAAGTTTGATTCCAAAGCACAGAAAGGTATTATGTTAGGATACTCAGAACGCTCTAAAGGCTACAGAGTATACAACACAGAAACCAAAATTGTGGAAGAATCAATTCATGTCAGATTTGATGATAAGCTTGACCCTGAAAAGTCAAAGCTAGTTGAAAATTTTGCAGATTTAGAAATCACTCTTGCAGGATCTGATAAAATTCCAGAAGCAACTGTCATTCAGAACTCTGAAGAAATAAAATCCCCAGAAATCCCAAAGAAAGTCAAAAGTCGTATCAACATATCTGAAGATTTGATTCTGGGAAACAAGGACGAACCTGTCAGAACCAGATCTACCTTCAGGACCCCTGAAGATACTCCTCTGGGACTAGTGTCTCTGATTGAGCCTATGTCCTGTGATGAAGCACTTCAAGATAACGACTGGGTTTCAGCCATGCAAGAAGAATTAGATCAATTCACAAAAAATGATGTCTGGGATCTTGTTCCAAAGCCCAGAGGCACTCACGTTATTGGAACCAGATGGGTATTCAGAAACAAGCTGAATGAGAAAGGAGAAGTCGTCAGAAACAAAGCTCGACTGGTAGCTCAAGGTTATAGTCAACAAGAAGGTATTGATTATAATGAAACTTTTGCTCCAGTCGCAAGGTTAGAATCTATTCGTCTTCTTGTATCTTTTGCTATTAATCATTCTATTAAATTATATCAAATGGATGTCAAGAGCGCATTTCTTAATGGTTATATTTTAGAAGAAGTGTATGTCAACCAACCTCCAGGTTTTGAAAATCCAAACTTTCCAGAACATGTTTTTAAACTTAAAAAATCTTTATATGGACTTAAACAAGCTCCCAGAGCTTGGTATGAACGTTTAAGTAATTTTCTTCTGGAACACAATTTCATCAGAGGGACAGTTGATTCCACACTCTTCTGTAAGAACCTTAACAATGATCTCATGATATGCCAGATATACGTTGATGATATTATTTTTGGTTCAGTTAACGCCTCTGTTTGTCAAGAATTCTCTAAGTTAATGCAGGCAGAATTTGAAATGAGCTTAATGCAAGAACTAAAGTTCTTTCTGGGAATTCAAATTAACCAAATCTCAGAAGTTACATATGTTCATCAAAGCAAATATATTAAAGATGTTCTGAAGAAATTTGACATGGCTGACTGCAACTCTGCAAAAACTCCAATGCATCCAACATGCATTCTTGAAAAAGAAGAAGTAAGCGCAAAGGTTTGTCAGAAGCTCTATCGAGGTATGATAGGCTCTCTTCTCTATCTGACTGCTACTCGTCCTGATATTCTCTTTAGTGTCTGTCTCTGTGCCAGATTCCAATCAGATCCTAGAGAATCTCATTTAACAGCAGTTAAGAGAATTCTTAAGTATCTGAAAGGAACTCCTAACCTGGGCCTGATGTATAAGAAAACATCAGAGTATAGACTTTTTGATTACTGTGATGCAGATTATGCAGGAGATAGACTAGAACGAAAAAGCACATCTGGAAATTGCCAGCTTCTGGGAAACAATCTAATTTCCTGGGCTAGCAAAAGACAGTCAACTATCGCTCTATCAACTGCAGAAGCAGAATATATCTCAGCATCACTGTGCACAACTCAGATGCTCTGGATGAAGCATCAGTTAGAAGATCTGCAAATTTTTGAGAGTAACATTCCTATCTTCTGTGATAATACTGCTGCCATTTGTCTAAGTAAGAATCCCATTCTACATTCCAGAGCTAAACACATTGAAATAAAACATCATTTTATCAGAGACTATGTTCAGAAAGGGATAGTAACATTGAAGTTCATTGATACAGATCATCAATGGGCAGATATCTTTACTAAGCCTCTAGCTGAAGATAGATTTCTTTTTATCTTAGAAAATTTGAACATTCAAAATTGCCCAGAATGAAATGTGGCTCTGAAAATGTAAAATGAGACTCTGACATAAACAAATGTGTTTCTGCCTCTGACTCTGATACTTCTACCAAGTTAAGAAGATATCTGAGTTAGAAATCTCAAGGAACCAATCCTTTGGTATTCCTGAAGATCAGATACATCAACATGTGGAGCACTTAGCGTCCAACCCTAGAACTTCTAGACAGTTGTCCAGAAGAAAATCAAAGGGAAACGTTTGAAGATCTCCTCGAGCAGTGTGCATACTGTTGGGATTAGACATTCATTAATTAGCCTTAATCATTTCTCCCCCAAGCATGCTTACTTGAGCTTTGTGCTAACGCAATATTGTGTGTCGTTTTGCATGTGTTTTAACTTAGAGTATTTAAACACTTTTCTCACTTTTCACACACTTATCACTCTCACTCACTCTCAAACCCTCTCTAAAACCCTAAACCTCTCTGAAGCATTTCTGCAAACTCTTCATCTTCTTCTTCAACCATGGACGCTCAACAACAATAAGTTTTCAATTTTTCTCAACAAATGGAATCAAGCTCAACTGCTCAAACTTCAAGCATTCCAACTCCAACTGTTACAGGAGTCTCCATCACCCCAGTTTACAAAGAACCCCATGTTCTTGACCGTGCACCCCACATTAACCTAGCAACTCCCTTTGAGGGCCTGGATGTGTTATGTGAAACACTGGTGGATTTCGACAACATGAGGAGAAATGGCGTTGATCTTACTGAAGAACTTCGTCAACAAGGTTGGGGAAACTACTTCCAAAGGCTCTATGGCCCTGTTTACCCACTTCTCATCAAGGAGTTCTGGAGATTTGCAGATGCTGATGATCATTTCATCGTCTCCTATGTTTTGGGGGTAAAGATAGTAATTACTGAAGATTCAATTGCTTCTTTGTTGAACATGGAGAAAGATGGAGGAAAAAGGATTTACAACATCAACCCTAGATCAAGGCGCGTTGCTGAAGTAATCAATCCAACCATCTTCAAACATAACACTGAAGGAAATCCTTCAAAGAACAAAGAGCTTCATCAGAACCTCAGAGTGTGGCTCAAGATCATTCTGGGAACTATTCACCACCGCCCAGCCTCAAACTCCTCTGATTACATCAATGCAGATCAGAAGTGCATTCTGTATTGCATTCACAAGGGTGTGAAGATCTGCCTTCCTGCACTACTCTTCAGATACCTAAGAGACTCTGTCAGGGAGACCAGAAACAACATGAAGCCCAGATCCTACATCCCTCTGGGAAGATTGTTATCTGATGTTTTCATCGAGAATGGGATGGTAGATCATCTGGAAAAGGCCAAGCTGATGCAAGATCTGGCAATAGATACTAGGAGGCCTCTGAACGCCAGAAATCTCAAGAGTATGGGAATAATAAAGAAGATTCAAGTCAGACCCACGCTGGACACATCCTGGGATTCCTTGAAAGATCAGAGGAAGCTGCCTCATGGTCTTGCTAGGTTCTACAAGAATGAACCCAGAGATGCGGTTGCTATCTATCTTCAGCGTCTGCTGGATGAAGGTGTTGACATCTCTGACTTCAGCCTCGACGATTGTCTAGATTCAGAAGAAGACTTCGTCAGGTACAAGAGAGGTCTCTCTGAGAAGAAGATAGCATCACAGGCAAAGAAGGCAAGACTTGGAGAATCTTCTGGAAGCAGATCTCCAGCTCCTCTGCAACTTTCTACTGGTACGTCTGTTCCTCCTATTTCCTCTGAACCTCTGATGGTTTCCTCTACCCCTTCCTCTAATCCTCTCCCAACACCACCTATTTATACAACCTCTGAAATCCCACCTTCAACCACCAGAACCTCAGAACCTCGACCCAAATTTAATCTTGCCCATACAACACTACCCTTATCTGAAGCTGAAGAACTGAACCAAACCAGTTCCTCTTCATCTTCAGCCCCAGAATCACCCCCATACCTTGAACTCTCTTCTGACCAAGAATACTCTGACCCTGACTCCCCAACCTTAGCCCAAATTCAGGCTCAAAACCTTGCTTCACAACAACCAACACAAACACATTCTAAAGCAACTTCACCTCCACCAGAACAAACAACCAACATTACTTCTGAAGACCAACCCTCTGAAACTCAACCCTCTGACCTCCACACCTCTGATATCACACCTTCAAACATCTCCACTGAATCTGAACCATTAGACTTAAACCCTCTTTACGCTTCACCCCAAAGATCTGAACCTCAACCTGAAGCAGAATCTGAACCTCTCATATTAAATCTCAGCCCTCCAACATCTCCACCTCATACCTCTGAACCTGACCTTTCTATACCTACCCTTGAGGAAGCCATCATGCTGGTCGCAGGGGCTTCAGTACAAAAGGTCAAGTCTCTGACCACTAACTCTGAAGTCAGTGATGATCCTGACTCTGTAAGGACACACTGGAACAGAGTCATTGGCTGGATGACCTCTGAGGCTTTTAGACTGAAGAACATCTCTGAACATGTCAGAAATAGCTACATCAGAGATGCTGAGGCAAGACTCCAGGAAAGACTTGCACGAGAAGCTGAAGCCAGAAGGCTAGAGGAAGAGAGACTAGCAAGAGAAGCTGAAGAGGAAGCAAGAAGACTGGAAGAAGAAAGAGCAAAGGAAGCTGAAATCCTAAGGATAAAGGAAGCTGAAGCTAAGGCTCTGGCGGATGCAGAAGCACAAGCTGCTGCTGAAGCTGAAGCGCAGGCTGCTGCTGAAGCACAACAGGCTCTGACTCTGGGGGAGTCCTCTTCTGTTATCCCTATGGTTCTCCAGACGCTGAAAGAACTTAAGCAAGATCAGAATAAACTCCGTGCCAGAATGGATAAGCAAGACACTGTCAACGACAACATTCAGAACATGCTGGCTATGTTGCTTCAGAGAATGCCTCCGCCTCCGAACCCCTAGGCACTTAGGATATTATTTTTTTGCTTGCCTGTTGTTTTGTTTGCTTTCTCCGATTCTGATGTTTTCCTGTTCTTGTTGCCTTTGTGCTTTTATCTGAATACAATGATTTTCTCTTAAATTCCTTTTTTTTTGCTATGTCTTTTTGATTCTGACAAAAAGGGGGAGAAGTCATTAATAGCTCTGATGAAAATATTGTCTAAATACCTTAAGCATTCTGCAACATATTTTTCTTAAAAATAAATTTATCTAACATGGACTTAAGAAATTGCAGAAGGTATCAAGAAACCTCTTTACTTAGAAGCTCTGGTAAGAACTTCTGAACTCCCTAGCACTATCTCAGGGGGAGCTCTTGTCTATCTGATCTGATATTTTATATGTTTCATCTGCTAATTAAGTTTGTTTTGTCATCATCAAAAAGGGGGAGATTGTAAGAACAAAAATTGTTCTACAACAGATTCCTTGATTTTGATGATAACAAAGAATGAAACCAAAAATGGCACCCTAACAAAAAGTTTCTAAGTGTGCAGGATTCTAAAGAAAGAAGGAAGAAATCTGATGATGTCATCAGATACAGAACCAGATCAGATTCAAATTATCAAATGATCAGAAGAATCTGAAGTGGAAACACGTTCAAGAAAGTCTAACTCTGAGCAAAACAGCAAAGTATCAGAAGCATCTAAACAAGAAGTAAGCTCTAGAAGTTCTGACTCTGAACAACGGTATGTCTAACTCCAGAAACTCTCAGCGCTATCTGAAGAATCCATCAGAACTCAAAAGAGATCAACATCAGAAGCAAGACTCCAAGATTCTCAGATACACGAAGACTCTGATCATGGAATTGCTAATTATGAAAGAGTAACGTTAAAGTCAAGTAAAGTTTTGCAAATGGATTTCCTAATACAGAAAGAGACGTTAATCTCCAATTTCAATAAAGAAGGTACTATATGTGGTAAGTAGTCATTTCAAGGAGAGAAAGTTATCCTGGCAGAAGCTATTTATGTTATGGCGTGAATTCATTTTATTACTCATCAGTTTCAACTACTACCTCACTGATCTATATAAAGGACTGCAAATCAACATTCAGTATACAACATATACAAGGAAAAATATACTGAAACATCAACACTCAAGAAAACACTCTTGCTCTCTAAATCTTCACGAAGTTGTTGCTTATAACGTGAATCACTTTGTTCTTACTATTGTAATATTTGCTTTCTTAGAAGCACTTTAGATTACATAAATCTTTTATCTATTGTTTGTTTATTTCCTCAAGTGACTCTGTGTAGTCTGTATACTTGAGAGGACTAAGAGATCTTTCTCTTAGACGTTGTTTGTAATCAATCTTTCAAGATTAGTGGATTAAGTCCTTGTTGAAGGCGAAATCACCTTGGCCGGGTGGACTGGAGTAGCTTTGTGTTATAAGCGAACCAGTATAAAATCATTGTGTGGTTTTCATTTTGAAAAAGCGCTTATTTTTCCAAACAATTCAAACCCCCCCTTTCTTGTTTTTCTCACCTTCAGTATATATAGTTTACTTCTCCTTCTCTTTGTACATACATACAATTTTTTTATTAATAAAATTACACATTTTTTCTTTTATTCTTTTTTCCTCAACGAGAGAATTTATGCGTTTTATGGTCAAATATTAACATGGTATTATGAATAATACTCTGATCTTTCTCTCCTTTTTGCACGTGTATTCCTGTTGCATCATTTTTTTATTTTCTCGTCCACGTGTTGTTTACTCACCGGCGTACACGATTACCCATCAAATTTCTCATGAAATTTCTTTCTTTCTTTTTATTTGATCATTCTTTTTCTCTTTCTTATATTTCTCTCTCTTTCTTTCGTTCTTCATCAGATCCCACTCCTATTCTTCTTCTTCATTGTTCTTCATCATCATGGCTGAAAATCCTGATGACATAGAGCTTGATGCTTCCGAAACCACCCAAACACTCATCACCAATAAGAGCACCAAATCCTCTGTCATCCACACAACCATTAGAAATTATCAAATTGAGATGACTGATCCCTTCTACATGCACCCTAGTGATAATCCTGTGCTTGCCATGATTTCTCCTCCGTTGAGTAACACGAATTATCATGCTTGGTCAAGATCTATCAAACTCTCCCTTAGGTCCAAGAACAAGTTAGGTTTCATTGACGAAACCCTAGTTCATTCAGAAACCCCCAATTCTTCCCTCATCGCATGAGATCAAAATAACAATATGGTAATGGCTTGACTCACAAACTCTGTCAAACCTAAAATTGTAGCTAGTATACTATGGGTGGACTCTGGCGTGAAATTTGACTTGAACTCTAAGAACGGTATCATCAAGGGGATATCTTCTGAATCTCGTATATCCAAGAAGGAATTTACTCTCTTCGACAAAGGGATCTTAGTGTAACACAATACTTCACCAATCTGAAGAAACTATGGAAAAAATTAGAAAACTTTAGACTTTTACCCTCCTGCACTTGCACTATCAAGTGTCAGTGTTCGCTTTTGCCAACTATCAAGGAATATCATGAAGGAGATTATGTTATTCATTTTCTGAAGGGCCTAAACGAACAATACTCACAAGTTCGTTCCGAAATCACATTAATGATGCATCTCCCTCACATCAATAAAGCTTTTTCGATACTCATACAACAAGAACAAAATCTCCTTTCTTCTCCGGACAACGAGAAGCTCGTGGCCTATTTCAATCAATCTACTTACATAAAGCATCAATCTGATGTGAGTCCTAATTTTTTTCCAACTGGGCGTGGCAAAGGTATAAAAATTTGCTCTCATTGCAATAAACCAAGACACACAGTTGAAGTGTGTTTCAAAAAACATGGTCTCTTGCCTTATTTGAAGCGCAGCAACATGGCTCAAAGTTCTAAACCCAAAGATCTCTCTAGTTCCGGTAACCCTGCTTTTGTAGATACTCCTGATCAATCTAATAACACCATCGATTTCACTACTGAGCAGCATAAAGCTTTCCTCGCCCTGCTTCGACAAACTTCTAAATCATCCTCTCCAAACATTGCAAACATCAATACTACACTCAACTCTACGTCAGATATGTCACATTCTTTCTATTCCCTTACTCCTCAATTAGATAACTGGATAATAGATACTGGTACAACTGATCATGTTTGCTGTAGTAGATTTTTTTTTTACTTATCTCATTGAAAACCAACCTGTCTCCATAAAACTTCCTAATGGATATTCCATGATATCATATTCAATGCTGACTTTTATCTCCATGATATTTTTTATACTTGATTTCTGCACCAACCTAATATCTATTCCTAGACTTATTGCATTTCTTGATTGCCACATCATATTTAATTTTACTCATTGCACTATACATGACAACCATACCCAGAGGAAGATTGGTGCAACTAGGCTTCTTTGTTGCTTGTATTTTCTTACCTACCCTTCCCCCCATCCCATTCATGACATCTCCTTTAATAACATTAGAAATGTTCCCAGGGATAATTGTAACATTTGGCATGAATACCTTGGTCACCCTTCTAATGATACTTTGAATCATATTAATAAAAATTTCCAATTTCTGATTCTAAAACCAATGCCTTGCCGTGTGATATATGCCTATATGCTAAACAGAAGAGACATCCCTTTAGCGATAACACTTCCCATTATGTTAATTATTTTGATCTTATGCACATGGACATATGGGGACCACTAGGATTCCCTTCTATGTTTGGATATAGGTATTTCTTAACCATTATTGATGATTGCAGTCGTTTTTGTTGGATATATCTTATGAAATTAAAATCCGAGACTTCTAATTTAGTTAAAGCCTTTATAGCTTATGTTAAAACTCAGTTCAACACTCGTGTCAAAACATTTTGATATGATAATGGACCTGAGTTTCTTTTAACATAGTTTTTCTACTCATGGGATCCATCATCAGAGGTCTTATCCTGACACACCCCAACAAAATGGGATTGTAGAGAGAAAATACAAACACCTCATAGAGGTTACTTGTGCTCTCTTATTTCAATCTCATCTCCCTAATATATTATGGGCTCATGCCTTTTCCCGTGCTGTCTATCTTATTAATAGGCTCCCATCTAGACTCTTATATTATAAATAACCTTACCATATTCTATATCAATCTCCCATGACTATTCCATCCTTAAGGTATTTAGATGCCTTGTGTATGCTTCCACATTCACTAGAAATAGGAACAAACTTGACCCAAGATCTAGACAGTGTCTTTATCTAGGTACCAAGTCTAGAGTCAAAGGGCATGTCTTATTTGAAATACATCATAGAAACATATTCATATCTATAGACACATATTTTTTTGAGAATATATTCTCTCACCCTTCACAAACCATTGAAACCCATAGCACACATAAACCAATTTATCATCCACATACTGACTTCTCTCATGATGTCCTTGATATAACCACTTACATAACCCCCACCCATCCTAATGATAATGATAATCCCTCTCTTAACATTCCTTCATCTCCACCCCCTACATCCCAACCCTTAAGAAAATCTTCTAGGGTCATCAAGCCTCCTACATATTTGTAAAATTATCATTGTGATATACTTTTAGGTAAGCCTTCCTAATCACCATCTGATACAACAGGTGACACTCCCTACCCTATATCTCATTTAATTAACTATGACAATTTATATCTTAACCATAATTTTTTTATCTTAAAGTTATCTTCCACATCTGAACCTACTAGTTTCTCATCTGCTATACATGATCCCAATTGGCAACAAGCAGTTCAAAATGAACTTTAATCTTTAACTACCAACAACACTTGGCATCTAACTTATCTCCCTCCCAATAAATGGGTTATTGGGTACAAATCGATTTTCAAATCTTCCTAATGGCACTATTGACTGTTATAAAGCCCACCTTTTTACCAAAGGGTTCAATCAAATAGAGGGTCTTGACTACCATGAAACTTTTAGCCCAATCATTAAAATGATTACTATTAGACTTCTTCATTCTATAGTTTCTTCCAAAAAAATTTTTTACATCAGTTGGACATAAATATGACTTTTCTCCACAAGGACTTAGAAGAAGAAGTGTACATGAAATGTCCTCCTGGGCTGAAAGTCTCCAATAAAAACCTTGTTTGTAAGCTCAATAAATCCATTTATGGGCTTCAACAAGCTAGTAGAAAGTAGAATAATAAGTTAACTCAATCTTGATCTAATATGGGTTTTCAACAATCTAGATTGGATTATTCCCTTTTCACAAAAATGAATATTAACTATTTTACAGTTATTCTTGTATACGTTGACGATTTAATCCTTGCAAGTAATGCAATCAAAGAAGTCACTAACACTAAGCAAGTTCTAGATACTGATTTTAGCATCAAAGATCTTAGCCACCTCAAGTACTTTCTTGGTTTTGAGATAACAAGGTCCTTTAAGGGCATCTCCTTATGCTAACGCAAGTACACATTGGACTTGCTGCAACAAACATGCCTTCTAGCTTCGAAATTGACCTCAACACCCATGGGTCCTACAATAAAATTAACAAATGAAAATGATATTGTTTTACTTAATCCAATTTTTTTAGAAGCTTAATTTGAAAAAGATTGTATCTAACTCATTCTAGGCCTGACATTTGTTTTGTTGTGTGCAGGTTGAGCCAACACTTGGCTACTCCGACTGAGACACATCTACAAGCAACTATGCATATTATACAGTACCTGAAAAACTCTCATACCTTTAGCCTTTTCTTCAGCAGTAATTCAACAATGCAGTTAACTGGTTTCTCTAACTCAGTTTGGGGTACTTTTCCTATCATAAGGCATTCTACAACGAGTTTTTGCTTCTACTTCGGTTCATACATCGTCAGTTGGAAGAGCAAGAAACAACAAGTTCTTTCATGCTTGTCATCAGAAGATGAATATCGGGCTCTTGCCAATGCTTCCTATGAAGCATAATGGCTCGCATATTTGCTACATGATTTCCATATTCTCCATCCTACTCCTGTCCCACTATTTTGCAACAACCGCCGTGCCATTTACATTGCCACCAACCCGATCTTTCATGAACAAATGAAACACATTGAGTTAGACTATCACTTGGTGCGCGTCAAGCTGTTGCAGGGATCCATTCATCTCATGACCATTGATTAGGCCAATTAAGTTGTTGATGTTTTCACTAAGGTGTTTCATGCTGGCCCATTTTCTAGTCTTGTTAGCAAACTAGGCTTAACTGACATCAATAAACCTAATTAAGGGGGAATGTTAGTATTTAATTCCTCTTTTATTTATTTTTCTGTTTTTGTATTATAGTTAGTTTGTTAGAGTCTTTTAGCTCTAGGTTGTTATTAGTTTTAGTATATATAATTTATTTCTCTTTGTACATACATTCAATATTTTCATTAGTAAAATTTCTCCTTTTTTCTTTTATTCCTTTTTTCTCAATGAGAGAATTTATGAGTTCCATGGTGTCATACCCTAATTTTTAACCCTAAGATCCCACATCTCATTTGCATCTTTGACATACAAACAAGGTCACATCTTGGCCCTTCCCTCTAACCATCTTTGGGTTTGCTTCTTGCAGGGATCACCAAGCATCTCTTTGTTTTACCTTTGTGTTTATTTGATTCATTGCTTATCCAACCACTAATCAAATACCAAAAATATGTCTTGTTTCTCTTAAGTTTATTGTGCAAGGTAGGGATCCTCAAATCAAGAGCATCTCAAAGTTTGGTGGCTTACTTCTCAAGAAAAGTCAAAGGTTTATGTGTTTATTTCTAGCCTTCTTCAACAAGTAACTTCAAGGTTTGAGCAACTTGATCAATATACCATCAAGTACAACTTATTTTGAGTTCATATTATCACCCATGTGCTTTGAAGTGCAAGGAAAGTCCAAGTGCACAAGCTTGTTCCAAGTGGTTTGACCTAAAAGTCAACATTTTGAAGTCAAGGTTCCAAGGATCATAACTCATTCAATTCTTAACATTTTTGAATGCGTCTTTTTTCAGTTAAATATTCTTAACATACTCTATAACTTCTCTTTATATAACAAGAGCCAATTATGCTTGGAGGATCATCAAAAGTTTGGAGACGTTATAGGTCATTTGTGGACTTAGTGAAATTTGACCAATTTTCAAGTGACTTTTTTCCAACTTTCAAAGATCATAATTTCTTCAATTTTCAACATATGGAGCTGATTCTTTTTTCACAATTCCATTGGTGATACCCTCTACAAGTTTGCTTTAAGGACTAAGGTCAAAATATGCTTGGAAGGCCATGGAATTCATTGGGACATTACATGTCATTTTCAGCCATGAAGCACTCAAGTTTTTCTAAGTTATGTGACCAATATTTTATGCCAACTTCAACACACCATAACTTTGTGCTCAAGTATACAAATGCAACATTTCTTGGCTCATTGGCCATGACGTTAACATATTGCAAAAAGAATGGGATCAAAAAGTCTCTTGAGTAGGATGCCCCATTGAGTTGAAAATGGTGACTTAAAACTGAAGAAATCACCATTGCACAAAATTTGATCATGACTAATCTCAATTCCAAGCCAAATTAGCAAGTTTTTTGGGCCTAAACATGTTTAATCAAGTCTCCAGAAGTTAATTGACACTTAAAACACATCATTTGGATGAGTTTTGATGAGTTTTAAGTCACACTTTCACACACTTGGATCAAATTCGTTTTGCACGAATTCAGCATCATTCCACATGTATTTGGATCCAATCAAGTTCCCTATAAATAGAGGAAGCTATTACCTTCATTTTTAAACTTTGGAGAGCCAAGAAACCCTTGCTGCAACTTTAAATTTTTCTAGAAAATTCAACTATCGTGTTTTGAGTTTCAGTCTGTTTCAATCCATTTTCTTGATTCCATTAGCTCCATCGGCATCCTCTGAAACTTTTGCAATAATTCCTAAGCTTTGAGACCTCCTGAAGTGCTCTAACCAAATCAAGCTTCATCAACTTCTGATCACCATCTGGACAAGGTAGTTCTGAGCATCATTTGAACTCAAACAAGTTACCACAATGTAGTCCTTCATTCTCTGATGCTTTCCCCTAACTTATCTAGTGTTGATTGATCATGCTCATCATTTAATTTTATTTTCCGTGGCTTGCTTGTTTCTGAAACTTCTTTGAAATTCCCTTTGCTCAGTTCACATAAATGAATTTGGAGTGTGAGGTTGAATTCGGGATGAGAAGAGGATCACAATGATGATGGTCTCGTGTCTTGAAGTTACCAAACGATGACACTCCGGTGAGAGTTCACCAAAGAAGATGACCGGAGTATTTCTCAGGTGGTTTGGGTTTGGACTAGACACGTTGGCCTTTTGAAATTTTTTGATTGGTTAAATTCAAATTGGATCCCGTGTTCTGATTGCAGTGTGTTCCATCGTGTTCCTCAACATTTGGAGTGTTGGATCTGCCACGTCAATTAATGAGGCGTGATCCAACGCTCATAGTTTTTTCTGATTTATTTATTTTTCTATTTTTATTTTTTAATTTCTTTTTGTTTTAAAATTTATAGTAATTTCATTTTTCATCCAAAAAATCCCAAAATAATTTCTAAAATCTCTTTTATTTTTCCATATTTTATTTCACTGATTTTCTATTTTCTCATTTGTTTTAATTGGTTTAGAAATACTTTTCTGCATTTTTAAATTCTGAAAATTTTATTATGTGTTTCTCATTTTATTTTCAACCTTCCATAATTTTCTTGGCCATTTATTTGGTGTTTTGAAGGACTTTGTGGATTTTTCATTTTATTTCTATTTTAAAAATACCTTTTAGTGCATTTTTATTTCATTTAGTTGCATTTCAAATTTGTATGACCTTGTGGACTTCTGTTGGCCTAGGATCATGATGGTTTAGACTTTAAGTCTCATCAAACTCAATTGATCTTGGGTGTTGATGGGGTGAAAACCCTAATCCACCAAAATGGATGATTATTTTGATGATTACTTGATCAAACTTTTGATCCAATTTGGGTGTGACCTCTTTGTAAGACCCCAATTTGACCCTAAGATCCCTCATGCTATCTCATCATATGCATTAGCATTGGGATCACACCTTGGCATCCTCCTTACCCTTCTTCAACATTTGATCAAATATTTCAAGGGGATACTTCATATTACATCATCTTACACATATATGAATCTCGATGAGTCCCAAAAGTCAAGATAATATCATGCTAGCAAGATGGTTCATGGTGGTTGACTAGAGAAAGTCAACTAGTCAAAACCGGGGTTCCACAGACCCTATCTCCTACACTTTTTGTCATATGAAAATTATTCCAAGAGAAATTTTACTCAAAATGACATTCCAAACAACTTTCATGTTGAAGTCAAGATCTAATTTTGCTTGGAAGGTTATTTTTTATGATGAAAGATTATAGGTCATTTTGTCTGAACCCTAGTTTGGAGGTCAAATTCCCAAGACCATAACTTGCTCAATTTTTATAAGATGAAAGCAATTCAAATCCCATGATAAAATTCAACATGTCTACTTCAACTTTTATGTTTGGAGGAAGTTCAAATTCAACTTGAAAATGCATGTGCCAAGAGGAAATAATATAGGTCATTTTGGGCCACTACCATTGAACAAGTGATTTTCCTCAACTTCTAAAATGCATAACTCCTTCATGCCAAATACAAATGAGGTCAAATTTGTGACCAAATTCAAGAGGTTTGAAAGAGATACAACTTTGATGAAGGAACTGTTTCCATTTGAAGTCCATAGCAAAAGTTATTCAAGGTGGAAGAAGTGAACATTTGACTTGGTACTTAGAAAATTTTCAAACATGTTTGATTTTCCAAACTTCCACCTCAAAAATCATCATGATCCAAACTTCAAATGAAAACGTGTTCAATATGAAAGTTGTTCCCCTTTATCTCACCTTTCGAAAAAGTCCAAGATCATCTCATTTGGCCAAAGAATGAAGGACTTGCGCATGGGTTCAATGTGAGGTACCATTTGGATAATTTTCACTTCCACATTTCAAACACAAGTGCATGGTCATATGACATGATTTCAGCATGATTCTCACTCATTTTTGGACCTGAATACATCACTTGATGGACCTATAACACGCCCATGCAAGCATGCAAGATGAATTGCTAAAATTGGCAATTTTTGGAAGTGTGTGGAAATGAATATCATGGCCTATAAATAAGACCCTCATTGCTCAAAATTAAGGACCTCATGCCCAAGCTTTGAACCTGCAATCCAAACCCTCCCCATTAAAGGATAATCTTGAAGGTTTTCATTTGAAAATCGAGCTTCAAATCTCATTCTATTTTGAGATTGAAACTCCAAGAGTCCATGCCATTTTCTGATCTTAATCACTTCCTACAAGCTTCTGAAACAAGGCCAAGCACAATTGGAATCAAGATCAAGCAAGGTTGAAGCTCCCTCAAGGTACTTTTCAAGAATTTTCATCTCTTCGAATCTTCCTCAATTCTTCATTATTCTTTGTGATTTTTGGTTGGCTGAAGTCCTACCAATGTGGGCAAGAAGATTGAGTTGCTTTGAGGTCAAATCGAAGCAATCAGTTCATGATCCTCAAAATTCAAATCCCTGTATCTTTTTATATACTTGGAATTGGAGAAAATTAAGGCCAGATTCGAGCTCCTGAGCATTTTTTCTTTGAATCCATGTCTTTGTTTTTTATTTTAGTGATGGTTGATGGTGGACCAGTCCGGTGAGGTCCACCGGAGAAGAAGACCGGAGCCCTAGCTCCAGTGGTGTGTTGTCACGCCTATCAACCATCAGATCCATTCAAAATGTTTTAATCTTAGCCTTTGGCTTTAAATACCAAGTTTGCAAAACTTTGACTGCAGTGTATCATGGAACGCGCGCGCTTGGCCATCTGATCTGCCACCTTAATTAATGAGTGAGATCTGATGGCCCTTGTTTTTTTGATTTTTTTATTTTTATGTTTAATCTATTTATTTTGATTAATTCATATTAATTTCATTTTTAATCCAAAAAATATGGGAATTTCACCAAAAATATTTAAATATTTTCCTCTTTCATTTTCTGAATTGAAATTATTTTTTGGATTAATTTTGATATTTTTCATGAATTAATTATTTTTGTACATATTTTTAATTGTTTAAAAATACTTCTGACTTTTCAAAAATCATGAATTTTTTTGTCTAAGGTCCTTTGACCTTGTTTGACCTAGGATAAATGTCTTGGCCATTTGTTTGGTGTTTTGAAGAGATTTTAAGTTTTGACCAAATTAAATTGAATTTAAATGCATTTTTTAATTTGATTTTTTAATTTATTAATTGTATAGAAATTATGTTGAGCATTTTTATTGACTTGTGATGTTTGACTATGTGTTTGGGCCTTGGTCAAGGTTGATTTGACTTTTGTTGAGTTAAAATCACCGTATTTAGGGGATTGATGAAATGTACATTTCATCTTCCAAAAAGAATGAATGATTTTATTTTGATAAAATTCCTACCATGACCAATTTGTGTTTCTCTCATCTCCCCTCCCTCTTCATCTTCAATCCTATTCTTCCCCATCCCTTCCATTGGCCAATGAAGTCTCAATATCCTAAGGCTAATTGGTTCGTCAATGACTTTGTGTCAGATGAACCAATACAAGTATGGATGAGATAAGTCCATCCCTTTTGATCTTTTCTTTTAGTGTGTGGTATGTTTTAGGAGTTTGGTTCATTATACCAAATCTCTAACATGCATTAGCACCTAAATTTTTATTGTCCGACCTCAGATAGTTGTGACTTCTACATAAGTCCAATTACGATTGCTTAACATAGAGCTAAATTTGACCCTAAAGGCATAACATTGTAGTCAATGAGATTGTAAGTCTCCCATCTTTCATGGTATTGTGTGGAAACTTAGCCTTTTTTCCTTCATTTGGAAGATGTCTTGGTTCAAGGATCCATGCTTGTGAATAGATGGTTGAGTGTTCTCCAAAGAATGACTTAATCAATAAAAAAGCAAAACTTCACTAACATCTAATTAACTTTGACTAACACTAACTATTATTAACTTTGCTTTACTTTCAAGTCATTTACTTTATGCAATTTAATTTCAAGTCATTTACCATTCATTGCCATTTTTATATCATTTAACTTGTTTATGTTTATGTCATTTTCACTTTGCTCATTTGAGCCATATATTGTGATTGTATATATTTGTTTATGTATTTTGTTTGTAGTTGTGGTCTTAGGACCTTAAAATACTTAATAAACAACAAAAACTCTAAAAAATGTTTGTGTGGACTGTTGGGTTTGATCTGAGCTTTTAGACTTAGAATTAGGCAAGATTCCATATGCAAAAAGGGACTTGGACAATGCCAACATTTATGAGACCAAGTTATTGTAAAATGAGCCTTCAGCTGATGCAAGTCTTAAGATTTACTTGAGTTCATCTGCTCCATGGTCTTGATGCGATTGTTATTTTGATCTTGTGCCTAATGCTTTATTCTGAGTTAATCAAGGAGTATTTCATCTGATACATGAGAAGACAAAGAAGACTGTTAGTTATGGATTTGCTTGCTTGGATGTGGTCATCTTTATTTGATGCCTTGCTCTTCATATTGCTAATTCATATTTCTTGTCTCTTGGATTGCATCCCATTGGTCAGAACTTTTCAACTCTTAACTTTTAATTTTATGCTTAGGATAACCTCTTCATCTTCTCCCACTTCTTCAATTTCAAAATTCTCTCTCCCCCTTTTCAAAAACTTTCTTTGCTTTTAGTTTCAAACTTAGACTTTATTGCAAATTAGAAACTTTGGCCTTATGCCATTGCATTTTAAAACTCTTTTCTTAATCAAACTTGTAAATGAACTTAACCATATTGACTTAAAATTTTAGAAGACAAAAAGAACTAACACTCATGCAAACTTTTGGGCCCTTTGTGACTCTTTTAAACTACAATTTTGATTAAAAGTAATCCATTCATTTTGAAATTGATACCACGAACTACGATGTTTTGATCCCTCATTTTTATGTTGGTACGTAGGCACAAGTCCGAAGGTCTTGTCAAATACAAAAATATAATCAATGAATTCTTTTCTCATCCTCATACTCTATTTTTCTCAAACATCTTTTATACAAAAAACACATACACATAAAAAAAGGGTTTCCTAGGAGTACCTAAGACACTTTGGGTGCTAACACCTTCCCTCTGTGTAACCAACCTCCTTACGTGTAATCTCTGGCATTTTATTAATTTTGATTTGAAAACTTCTTATCTTTGGGTTTTGTTCGTACTTTTCCCTTTTCCTTTGGAAACAATAAAAGCGCGGTGGCGACTCTGGTTTTATTGATGTTAAGTTTATCCATAACTTAATGGTCATGAATTTACCGCTACACCTGTGTGTTCAGAGAAGGTGATCTTGTTCTCAAGAAGATCTTGTCTTTCAACACTGATTCTAAGGGCAAGTGGACTCTAATTATGAAGGCTCATATGTTGTTAAGAAAGATTTCTCTGGTGGTGCATTGATTCTTACAATTATGGATGATGAGGAGCTCCCTCATCCCGTGAATGCTGATGCAGTCAAGAAATACTTCACCTAGAAAAAAACTAAAAGAACAACTCGCTAAGTTGAAAACCCGAAAGGGCGGCTTAGGCAAAAATGAGCGTCTCGGTGGATTGAAAACCCGAAAGGGTGATCCATGCAAAAATTAGAGACATAAACATAAAGTAATCATCCCGGTAGATTGACCCGAAAAGGAAATCTAGGAAAAGGTTAGGGATTATTGCAAGTAACTACATCATGTCAGACTTGATCATTCGAAGCAACAGTGCCTATCACAGGTTCCTATTCAGTCATCCTCGACCGAAGTCCAGAGCATAGTGGAATTCAAAGTTGTTAGGGAGAATAGTGGTCATTGTATCTCAATGTAGCCCTTTCCATGTATTTACCATTTTCCAACTTTGTAATGATCCATGGAGTCACACCATTTGCAGACTACCATTCTATTAATAAAATTTGAGCCTTTTGCCCCTTTGTTTGCTATTCTTATTTTGTTTCAGTTTACGAAATTTCATTTATTTGTGATGATGATTTTTGAAACAAAAATATCAAAACAATAATGTTTTTGAAAATTTACAAAAAAGATATGTATTTTCCTCGACTTGTGAATACAAGAGAGGAATGTTAATGGCAATCCCGCGGATGGTAAGATTCTGAAGAATGGAATTCAGTGACTTCCCCAGGCCAGATTTTTCTTGAAGCTACTTATGGTAGTTTCCCCAACATCAGATTGCAAGAATGGTAGAATCCCTAACGAATCTCTACCAACACCTCCATCTTGTTGAAGATTAGCCGAGTATCTGGTTGTACTATGTTATCAGTCTCACACCCTTTGCGCTTGTTTTATCAGCATAATCATATGCATGTGCATATCATAATGTTTATTTGCGAATTTTACATTTCTCAATGCTTTTCCCCACTCTCTAGAACTTTTCTCCCCACAAAGTGTGTGTGTCTTCTCTCCAATAGAGTGTCAACCTTAAGCAGAAAGAGTTCATCCTTTCTAATTCCCCACTGAGTCTGATCCTCGTGGAAGTTTTTGCTTTAGTTTCCCTTACCAGTTCATTATCTAGATGGGATTAATCCTCGATTGAGTTTATTTCCTCAATGGTGGAAGTCCTCTTTGACCATTTCTTTCCAGTTCATTCCTGGGTTGAACCTTGGTCCCCTTTGGTTGGTTACCACTTGGCTGGTAGTTGGTAATCATTATGTTTTAGCTTATTACCTTTCGTTAAGCAATCACTTGGCTGATAGTAGGTAATATTTCTCTTACCTTTGGTTGGTTACTTTTACTAAGTTACCACTTGGATGGTAGTTGGTAATAATTCTGTTTTAGCTTATTACATTTAATTAAGTTATCACTTGGATGATAATAGGTAATATTTCTCTTACCTTTGGTTGGTTACCTTTGTTAAGCTATCACTTGGCTGATAGTTAGGTAATATTCCTCTCCTATTTGGAGTTGGGGTTTTCCCCTTTTGACGATTTCTTTCTCCCGACGAGGTCTTGCTTTGTTACATCTTCCCTATTGGATCTTTAGTTCGTTTGTTTCAAATGGTGCATTGGTTATTCTCGAGTCTTTTCTTTTTTCCCTATGGAACTTTGTTTGTCCCCAACCGGTTCTCCCTGTGGAAACTTATATTCCCCACAGAGTTCCCGGTTTGCATTCATATCATATCATAAGCATTTTTACGGTATCTTAGGGCCAAAAATTGGGTCTTTGATATTTAAGTCTCTCAATCTTGTCGACACAAGGATTTTAACCTTCATATCTCCAAATTGAATAAACTTAAATAGGGGCATCTATCATACACTAATTTTTAACCCTAAGATCCCATATATCATTTGCATCATTGCACACCAAACATGATCACATCTTGGTCCTTCCCTTTATCCATCTTTGGGTTTGCTTCTTATAGGGATCACCAAGCACCTCTTTGTTGTTGTTTTACCTTTGCGTTTATATGATCAATTGCTTTTCTAACCACTAATAAAAAATATGTCTAGTTTCCCTTAAGTTTATGGTTCAAGGTAAGGTATTTTCAACCAAGAACATCTCAAAGTTTTGTGGCTTACTTCTCAAAGAAAGTCAAAGGTTCATCTGTTTATTTCCATGCCTTCTTCAACAAGCAACTTCAAGATTTGAGCAATTTAATCAAGAGGAAATCAAGGAAACTTTATTTTGAGTTCATATAATCACCCATGTGCTTTGAAATGCAAGGAAACTCTAAGTGCATAAGCTTGTTCCAAGTGGTTTGACCAAAAAGTCAATATTTTAAAGTCAAAGTTCCAAGGATCACAACTCCTTCAATTCTCAACATTTTTGAATGATTCTTTTTGCATATGACTCTTCTCAACCTCCTCTACAAGTTCTATTTACATGACAATATCCAATTATGCTTGGAGGATCATCAAACGTTTAGAGACATTATAGGTCATTTGTGTACTTAGTGAAATTTGACCTATTTTCAAGTGACTTTTCCCCAACTTCCAGGATTCATAACTTCTCCAGTTTTCAACATATGAGGCTGATTCTTTTTGCACAATGTCATATGTGATTCCCTCTACAAGTATACTTCAAGGATCAAGGTCAGAATATGCTTGGAAGGCCATGGAATTCATTGAAACATTACATGTCATTTTCAGCCATGAAACACTCAAATTTTTCTAAGTTATATGATCAGTTTTTAATGCCAACTTCAAAATGATATAAATTTGTGCCCAAGAATCCAAATGAAGCCTTTCTTAGAACATTATAATCTTGGCCATAATGTTAACACGTTGCAAAAAGAATGGGATCAAAAAACCTCCTGAGTAGGATGCCCCATTGGGTGGAACATGGTGACTTGTAATTGAAGAAATTGCCATTGCTTGAGTTTTGAACTTCACTAACCTCAATTCCAAGCCAAATAAGCATGTGTTATGGACCTAAACATGTTTAACCAAGTCTCCAGAAGTTAATTGACCCTTAAAACGCATCATTTGGCTGATTTTTTGAGAGTTTCAAGTCATACTTTTCACACATTCAGATCAAATTTATTTTGCACGAATTTTGCATCATTTCACACGTATTTGAATCCAATCACGTTCCTTATAAATAGAGGAAGATATTATATTCATTTACAAGCTTTGGAGAGTAAAGAAATCCCTGTTGCAACTTGAAATTTTTTCAAAAAAATCAATTATCGTGTTTTGAGTTTCATCCTGTTTCAATCTAATTTCTTGATTCCATTAGAACCTCTGGCATCCTCTAAAACTTTTGCAAAAATTCCTAAGCTCTAAGACCTTCTGAAGTGCTCTAATCAAATCGAGTTTCATCAACTTCTGATCACCATCTGGACAAGGTAGTTCTGAGCATCATTTGAACTCAAACAAGTTACCATAATATAGTCATTCACTCCCTGATGCTTTCCTCTAACTTATCTGGTGTTGATTGATCGTGTTCATTATTTTATTTTATTTTTTGTGGCTTGCTTGTTTCTGAAACTTCTCTGAAATTCCCTTTGTGTAGTTTATATAAATGAATTTGGAGCATAAGGTTGAATTTAGGATGAGAAGAGGGTCATAATGGTGGTGGTCATGTGTCTTAAATTTTCCAAACGATGAAACTCTAGTGAGAGTTCACCGGAGAAGACGACTGGAGTTTTCTCAGGTTGTCTCAGTTTGATCAGTCACGTTGGCAGAATGAAATGTTCAGATTGATTGGATTTAAACTAGATCTTGTGTTTGGCTTACAACGCGTTCCATCATGTTCTCTAACATTTCGAGTGTTGAATCTGCCACATCAATTAATGAGGTGTGATCCAACGCTCCGTATTTTTCTTTTATTATTTTAAATTTCTTTTTCTTTAAAAATTCATAGTAATTTCTTTTTTTATCCAAAAAATCCCAAAATAATTTCTAAAATTCTCTTTTATTTTTGTTTATCTAATTTTTATTTTTTCACATTTTATTTCACTGATTTTCTATTTTTTTAATGAATTTTCTCTTTTCTCCTTTGTTTTAATTGGTTTAAAAATACTTTTCTGTATTTTAAAATTCTGAAAAAATTATTATATACTTCTTATTTTATTTTCAACCTTCCATAATTTTCTTGGCCGTTTATTTGGTGTTTTTAAGGACTTGGATTTTCCATTTTATTCCTATTTTAAAATTCATTTAAAAATATCTTTGATGCATTTTTATTTTATTTAATTGCATTTTATTTTTGTGGGACCCTTGAGAACCTCTGTTGGCCTTGGATCATGATGGTTTGGACTTCAAGTCTCATCAAACTCAATGGATCTTGGGTGTTGACGGGGGTGAAAACCCTAATCCACCAAAATGGATGGCTGATTTTGATGATGACTTGATCAAACTTTTGATCTAATTTGGGTTTGACTTCTCTTGTGTCTCTCTTCTTCATCTCTTTTTTTCCTTTGATCAATTGAATGGCCTGTGTCCATCTTGTTCATGATGTATGAATTGGTACTTGATGAACTTTCATCATTTCAAGTCTACCTCCTAATTGATCATGGATCATTTAAGGTACTTTGGATTAATGCATAAGTTTTCCCTAAGTGTCATGAAGTGTGGATTGAAGTAATGGACCATCCTCTTAGCCTTTATGTTTGATCATCCCCTTTCTTTCTTTTTTGTGTGACATGTCTTAAGGAGAATGATTTACATATCATTTATCTAACATGTATTAACACAAACATTATTATTGATCGGTCTCAGATAGTTGTGACCTCTACATGAGTCAAATTACGATTGCTTAACATAACGCTAAATTTATCCCAAAGAAAACAAAAGCATTTTTATAAGTGAAATTGTAAGTCTCCTATTCCTCATGATATTGTATGGAAATTTTGCTCCTTTTCCATTTTATGAGAGCAGGTGGCATACATATTGATTTTATCCAAGTTGGAGCCCTTCTCAATAATGATGTATAAGTTCATGTTTTCATGCTTGTGAGTGGATAGTTGAGTGTTCTCGAAAAAATGACCAAACCATCTTTCATCTTTAATTACTAACATCCTTTACTAACACTTGTATTAACTTTTATTACAAAGTCATTTACCTTATGCTCCTTTATTTTTATGCCATTTACTTTATACTTTATATTTAGCATTCGACATCACATTATTTATTTTTTCATTTTGTTCTTTGTCCATTTGGACCTTTCTTTTATATCATTGTAAAAAAGATATTAATAAAGAAAAACCTAAAAAGAAACTTGATTATCCTGATTCATGGACTTGTGGTTACTATCCTTGGCATCATTGTGGAGTTATGGACTTAGAATTAAGGTCTTGACCTTTGCTTTGGGACTTATGAATTGAGACCCTAGAATTCATCTCGTACCTTTGACTTGGGATTCCCTTTTGAAGACTTGGTTGAGTTATTTTGGTTTCATCTGATACATGGATTATTATTTGCTCATTCTGGCTTGCTTGAGGCTTAACCCGAAGGAGGGAATTCTTGTTTGACCTATGTCATAAAGCTTTCTATTTTCTTGGTTAGGTCTTTCCTCCCTAGATTTTACTTTATGCTTTAGGATAATCTCTTCTTCTTCTCCCCCCTTCTTTAATTTTCAAAATCTTCTCCCCCTTTTTTCAAAAATCTTCTTGTTTTTAAACCCGAACCACTTTCTCAATAAATCTTGACTTCTGTCAAGTGATTTTCAAAACTTTTTTCTTAAATAAATGTTAATCCATCTTAAGCATGTTTAGACCAATTTTAAAAGACTAAAAAATGCATAACTCATTCAAATCATTTTGTGCCTCTGTGCACTTTTCCTTTTAAATATTTTCTTAAAGTATTAGACATAAGTTATTTCCATAGTTGAGATACAATTCTCTTATCCCCATAGTATTGATGACAATTCTTTTCCATCTGTGCACTTTTCCCTGAAAATGAATCAAAACAAACTCCTTTGTTATTTTTTTCACGAACTACGAGGTTTTGATCCTTCATTGCACTTTGTTGGTACGTAGGCATGAGACTTCAAAAGTCTTGGCAAACACAAAAATAAGAGAAAATATTTCTTTTTCCATCTCTCCAATCTTTTACAAACAACACTCTTTTTTTCAAACCAAAATTCATATTTTTAAAGAGGTTTCCATGGAGTATCATGGATGTTTAAGGTGTTAATACATTCCCTTTGCATAACTAACCCCTGAACCCTTGTTCTCTTTTTATTAGTTTTGTTTTAAAACTTCTTCGGGGTTTGTTCATACTTTTTCCCTTTTCCTTTGGAAACAAAAAAAAGTGCAGAGGTGACTCTTGCTTTGTGAGTTAAGTTAGTTGATAGCTTAATCTTAATAAATTTACCGCTACATAGGGGTAAGTCACTTTTCTTGATCACATCAAAGAGAAGAATGTCTGAAGACTCCGTTGAGCAGAAAGACAAGCCGCTTCAAGTTTTAGTCAAGCTGAGGTAATCACATAAAAAAATCTCTACAAATTTCAGTTAATTTGAGATAATCACGTCGAGAAATCTCTACAAGATTCAGCCAATCTGGGGCAATCATGTCGGGAAATCTCTACAAGATCCAATCAATTTGGGGCAGTCACGTTGAGAAACGATAAATCTCTATAAGATTCAGTCAATCTGAGGTAGTCATGTTGAGATACGATAAATCTCTTAGAAGATCAGTTAGTTAGGGGCATTTCCTCAAAGATCTACTAGCCATGGGAAAAATTACTTCAAAGGCTCATACTGTGGTAGGCCACTCCTAGAGCACAAGAAGTCAATCTCAAAGATGGTTAATCAGAGGTGTACAGTTCCAAGACACTGAGGCAGGTCAAATTGAGATAATCTACGAAAAAATTGCTTCATAGCTTGTGATTAGGGAAATCCAAGTAGATACCTAACAAACTGGGGCAAGACTCTCCACAGAGAGGAAGTTCCTCTCCATGCTTTCAAAATCTTCTCAGATCAAGCCTAGGGCATCAAAAGATCCAGCTCAAGTTCACTCTCCAGCAGTATAAAGATGTCGGGAAGTCAAGTTAGACACATCCCTTAACCTTTTCGCAGGAAGCCTTGTCACTAAGAAAATCTCTTAGTGTTCATTACACCATACCCAAACTTGGGGTATCTGTTGATCCCCAGACCATTGCATAAACCTGCCATGCATAATTCATATCATTCCATTCATGCATATCATTTGGCATAACATGAACCTCTCTAAAAAGAAAGAAGCAATCCCAAAATATCTTGGCATATTCTCGATCCCAACTCCGTTGGCACCTTTCCAAAGCCCATTCCCGTTGGCATTATGAAAATAAATCAATTTTGTTTGATCCTTGACTCCTAATTGGCATCCCCGAAAAATTTGTTCATGTCATTCCTTTTGCTTACCCTTCGTAAGCCCATCGCCTCCTGCATGGAGAAGATTTCATTGAGTTAACTTTCCTTTCGTGAGTATATTTTGTTGTTTTGTGCACGGAATCATGTATGCCCCTTGTTGCCTTTTGCACGAGAAGGGTTGTCTCTGTCAATTCTTTGCCTTTTGATTTGTTTCAAAATATCCAATATAGGTTTAGTGAGTCCTGGGAAGGGTAGCCATGTTTCGAAAACTTTATCCCTATTGTGCCAGTGGGACACCCTGAGGTTTTCATGCCTACAACAAAATGCCCAATTGACATAGCATGTAAAAGCCCAGTTCCTGCTTGGAAAACTCCTTTAAAGTCCAATTTCAATCTAGCAAACCTATTTCAAAGTCTAATCCCATTGGCGAAACTCCTTTAAAGTCCAGTCCCAGTATGGAAAACTCCTTCAAATCTCAGTCCCTGTCTGGCAAACCTCCTTTCAAGCCCAACTCATGTCTGGAAAACTTCTCCAAAGCCCAATTCTGTTAGCACCCCTTTCTAAAGCCCAATAGGTTGGAATCCTTCAAATCCAAGAAACCTGATAGATATCTCGTTAGTGTCTATCACACTTTTTTCATTACTAGTCTGTATTGATATCCCTTCGTTCATCAGTGTCTATCACTCTTTTTTCATTACTAGTCTGTATTGATATCCCTTCGCTCGTCAGTGTCTATCACTTTTTTCAATACTAGTCTGTACTGATATCCCTTCACTTGTCAATGTCTATTAATTTTTTCAATACTCGTCGGTATTGATATCTCTTCGCTCGTTAGTGTCTATCACTTTTTTCAATACTCGTCAGTATTGATATCCCTTTTCTGCAACACTCGTATGATATCACCTTTTTTCAATACTCGTTAGTATTGGTAACTCACTAGTGTTTATCTTTTTCGATACTCATTCGTATTAATCACCAACTTCATAGTTGATATTTGCCTTCATTTTACCCCGAACTCAGAGTTGATGACAATCATCATATCTCCAACCTCAGAGTTGCTAACGATCATTTTATCTCAACCTCAGAGCTGATGTCTATCTTTTAACTCCCAACCTCAGAGTTAATGTTATCCATTTGTTATCCCCAACTTCCAAGTTGACGATACCTTTTCCCCAACACTAGAGTTGATGATAACCATTGTATCTCTAACCGCAGAGTTATGGACAATCATACTTTTCCAACTGCAAAGTTAACGATGCTATTATCTCCAACCCCGGAGTTGAGAGGTCATTATATACCCAACCTCAGAGTTGATGTCAGTTCTTACTCCAACCTCAGAGTTGTTGACAATCATTTTATACCCAACCTCAAAGTTGGTGATCGCTCGACTGCGTGAGTCGAGAATGGGATACAAACTGCAAGTGCACAGTTCTATCGCGTAGTTTTAAAAGATATCGATCCCACAGGGACTTATGAATCGATATACCGTTATCTAAGGTTACTACGTAAATCTAAGGTGAAAATGTTTGATTGTTTGGGGAAAAACTAAGATCTAAACTAAGATCTAGATTAAATATTAATAAAACGGATATCGGTATGTAGTTCGTCAAAACTAGGGAATCAAGTCTTTGTCGGTTTCTTGGTTTTAAAATGAATCGTTTCGGTTAACTTTATTGGTTAAAGGTTTTATCTCAAACTCTCGCTCTGTTGAATAAACCATGATTTTATATTAATGTAGCTGTCACTTATGATTAAGTCAAAAACCATATTTTGAAAACAATATAGTTGCAGAAACTCTTTTTAAGAAAATACTGACCGTTTTAAACACCCTTATCTCAAACTCTCGCTCTGTTGACTTAGGTTATATAATTAAATCCAAATGCTTAACTCTCGTCCTCACATTCAATCTTTAAAAATACTTTTTGGAAAAGGTCAGAATTTAATTAACTCTAAAACTTGCTCTCGCCCTGATCTAGAATTAATGCCTAACTTACACTGTCCAGTTAAAACCTCAAACTCTCGCTCTATTGATTTTAACTTCTTTATGTCTTTTACTTTTGTAAAAAAATCTTGTTATTAAACCTGTAAGTTGAGACCGTAAAAAGATTGATTTTGATTTTAAGTTTAAATAGACCGACTCAGTCTTGATCCCTTATTCTGCTTACTTTACATACCGATACCTAGGCGAATTAGCCAGACATGCTAAATAAACAAGAATACATATCATGCATAAACAGACTCATTCCAGGCAGATAATATAGATAAATAATAAGACAAAATATTAAATAATGATTAAAGAACCTGAATGCGTAATACAATAGTCTTGAACACCCCACCACAAGCCGGTAGGATTTGTTCTTCGATTCTTCAATTAAACAATAAATTAAACCAAGGAAATAAAACTAGAATCTAACGTAAGGTTAGATCCGATAAAAAGTTGCACAATAGTTTCCGGTGTAGAAACTATTATGCGAAAAATATCTAAATGCTAAAAAGGGAAAGGTAAATTGCAAGGGAAAAAGAATGTAGAACTTGCAAAAGAAATAAATAAAATAAACAATGTTAAGTTGCTGGAAGGGAAAAATAAGCAAAAGGCGTGAAAAGAAAATTTGGCAGAGCTTCGGCAATATGAGCGTGGAAAAACCGAGAGCCTTTTAGGTTTGTGAGATGGCTATTTATAATAGTGTTGGTAACTGCTTTCCGTTTCTCCCATTCTTCAACGTGGCTACATGCACGGCGTGGATATAGGAGACCAACTTCTCAACGTTCTTCTTCAAGTCTTTCTGAGGGCGTTACTTGCGCCAAAAAGGTAGTGGAATTGTGTGACGCTCGTCACACCATGTGTGACGTCCGTCACAAGGCTGTTTTGCGTGACGCTCGTCACGCACCCTGTGACGTCCGTCACAGGCACAGCGTTGGTGACTTGTGCGCTTTGGGCTGGGCTTTGGCATTTGGTCCCTTTTCTCTCCTTTTTGCACCTCCTTTTCTTCCATTTTCACTTGTTCTTCAAAATAGACTACCTGCGACAATTAGGAAGAAAATACCACGTAATATCTCATAAAATGCACTAAACAGAAATAAATAGTCATATAATTTAATGGAATTAAGTCCTAAAATATGATATAATTTCGTGTTATCAAACTCCCCCATACTTAGATCTTTGCTTGTCCTCAAGCAAAAATTCAGTATAGAAATCGTTTTCAAAAATTTAGCCAGGCGAAGTTTCAAAACACACATCAATTCGTAATAGGTTGCAAATGGATTTTGTTTAGAAGCAATTTTGAGTTTAATCTTGACATCAACAACTACCGTTACAACTTAGATAACCCTACCTTATGCAAATCAGTTCAAGTACTGCCATTATAGCTATCCTAGTTCCTTTACTTTTATTTCACCCGCTTTCATTCTAGCGAAATCACATTAAGCCCTTTATCCTTTCGCGCACATAGTGGAGTAACCGGTTAGTGATTATGATCCGCTTTTAGCTAGAAGTTCTGGTACCTAAGTCGGATAACTTCGTTATTCAGTCCATTGCAAATTGTGGGGGATCGAACCGTAGTCCGCCCTACCGAGTTCAGTACCAGATACCTACTGAACCAACTCATAATGGATTTTTCATATTATGCTTTTGTATGATCTGCAACCTTTAGATTAAATGATCCGGTAAGGATCACCTAATTTGATCAGTGCATTTCCTGATATATTCATATATTTTATGTTACTTTGGGAGTCATTCACTTATATTCATCGGTTCTCCACGTAGTTTGCTATTAAGATGGTGCTGACTTCTCGTATAAACTACTCGGGGGTTACTCTAAAGCTAAAAGTTCGAGGGATTTGTATAACAGATACTTATCCTGATCTAACATGTCGAGGTTCTCAGAGCGTTGTTATGGTAATGATTTTTGTCTTGATTTCACTCAAGTTTTATAAAGTAAGCAACCTTTATACTTATTGGGTGTGTTAAAATTTTTTTGTTATGGCTCAAGAAAATTGAGGGAATAGATAATAGAAATTTTTCACACTAGGGACTTAACTTAAAATAAATCTATATTATAATTTTTTTTTTTTTTTTTTTTTTTAGATAATAAGGAAGGGAAATAACAATGAAAGGGAAAATAACATACTTGAAGAATGGAGATGGAAAGAACAAGTTTACCCCCCATACTTAAATTAAACATTGTCCCCAATGTTTTAAGGAAATGAAATACAAGATGGAAAGGAAAAAAAAACTACAACTAAGGTTGTCGTCCGCCTCTGGTTCTTGGACCTGGTGATCTCTGACGTAAGTCTAAGTTGTCGAACCTGCTGAACAACTCAGTAAACCGCTGGTCGGTTATGGCATTCCTAGCGTCTTGTTGCTGTTGCATTTGATGCATCATCTGCAGCATCTCGACATTCTGTGCCTGCATTCCATCGATAGCATCCATAATGTCGTCGTTGGTTGCAGGCCTTCTTCGTCGACGACGTTGGGAGGATGGGCCAGTTGTATTGCCGGAAGGGTTGAGCGGGACTGACTGTTGTGTAGGCGGATGATCACCTTGTTCCATTTCTTCAAACCCATCTGTTTGCGGGTTTGTTTGTGAAGGCTCGGTGGTTTCAGGAGCGTTTAGATCATAGAGGTGGCGGTCGGGGTTTGTGACATCAGTGAGGCCAGTATTTGGTAGAACAACGCTTGGGACTGCCTGGTTGTTCACCATAAGATAATATCCTCCGCCTACTCTGTTCTTAATCAAGCGGCTGGATCGACAGTAGCTGATATCCATAGATAGGGGAGTTAGGGATTCTAAAGTTTGGAGTTTATCCCCTAGGTTTAGGCCAAGTGCGATGGTGGTGATTAATCCACCAATTATAAAAGGTTGCCTGCCTCTAGCACATAAGGTGCGGATATGATGAAAGAGAAAGGAGGCGGCGTTTACCTGAGTATCTGGTTCGAAGACGCACTGGAGGAAAAATAGCTCCTTTGAGTTGACCTTGCTGTTGTTTGGCCTTCCAAAAACTGTGTTTTGCAAGATGCGGATAAAGTACCGGATAGTGGGGTTATGTATATGGGAGAGAAGGAGTTCTTCCCAGTTGTAGGTATCTATACCGGAAATTTTCTTAAAAAGGCCAAAAACGCCAACTGTGTTCCAGTTTGAGGTTGGAGGGATTCGGGCATGCAACAGACCTTCTGTGGGAAATTGTAGCATGGTACTCAATTGGTTTTGGGTTAGAGAGTACTCGGTGTTAAACATACGGAAGGTTGCCGTACCGGTTAGAAATTCATCTTCACCGGCGGGGGTGGTGTAGTCATATGAACTTAAGAATTCTAAGGTTAGGGATGGGTAGGTGGGTTGGTTATGGGTGCAAAGGAAGGTTAAGTTGGCTTGACGGAGCATCCATTCGATACCTTGGAGTAAGCCTAATTGTTGCAAACAAGGTAAATCGGGGTACCTGGTGGAAACGACGCCTCGCTGTTGGAAACGCTCGAATTGCTCCCTCTGATAATTGTCATCTACGGATCGGAAGATGATATTTCCGAAATTTTGATTTCCCGCCATTGTGATGAATTTTTGAAGGGATGATTTGGAAAGAAAAAGAAATATATTTGATATGAGAGAATTGTTTTGTGGTGAATGAAGGAAGGTTTGGTGGGTATTTATAGGAGAAGAAGTTGGAAGGTGGAAAGAAAAAGTGGTTGAAAAGTAATTAAGTGTGGTTAAATGAAAAGTGAATGGGGAATGTAAAAAGTTAAAGGTGTAACGTTCGTCTCCAACGGCTCCTTAACGTTCACTAGCCTGAGAAGTGTTACGCTCGTCACAAGGATGTGACGCTCGTAACAGGCACTAAGCGTGCCGCCCGTTATGCATAGTGTGACGCTCGTCACACTTCCTTTTTGGAAAGGCTTAGTGGCGCTTCACAGAATTACTTTGGTAGCGTATTTTAATGTTTCATTTTGCTTATGATCAGTTTAGTCTGCAATTTTAATGTATTGTGCACGCTTACTTGCTTTGTATAATAATAATAATAGGTAACAACAGTAGAGCATAATAGCCATTGCATAATAAAATTAACTAAACAGCTTCAATAAAAATGATCATAATGTATTACAGGGAAGGAAAACAATGAAATGAAAGAGAAATAAACATGAATTCAAATAACATTAATAAATAAATCTAACTTAAAACTAAATAACTTAGGAAAATAACTAAACTCTATCCCTCTGTACGATCTCTGGCCGGAGGAGCAAAAGAGTTAACATGATGTAGCAATTCGTGAAACTGATTCGTCATGCTGCTCATGTATCCTAGAACTTCGTCTCTCATGTTAGTAAATTATCCTCTGAGGGCGTCTTGTTCTGACATCAAAGCTTCAATGGCGGTGTTATAATCAGTTCCGGGCATATGATGCCGGAGGTCAGGTATGGCTGATTCTTCGGTCGGAACAGGCTGAGGAGGAGGGTCAATATCATGATAGCCGGATGGTGTCTGAGGGTCAGATTCAGCAAGAGAGATCTGGTCAACATAATTCTCATAGTCATCACAAATCTCATAATCCTGGATGGATTTAGTGGATCTAGCAGGAGTTGGGGTTTCATTCAGGTTATAGAGCCAGTTCCTTTGGTTATGAACACTAGTCCTAGGATCGGGCATGGTGAATAGGCAGAGAACCTGGTTATCAATAATAAGCTCAAACTCATCAGACCCTAGGTTTGCTATAAACATAGTGTTGAAGAGGAAAGGTATACTCATAGTAGTAATGCCACAAAAAGGGTTAAGGTCAAGCATAGGCTGACGTAATCCAATAGCATTACCTATCATAGTTATCAAACCGCCTATTCTAATGGGTGCTCGCTCATCCTGGATAAGGTGGTCTAAATTAGCTAACATAAAAGTAGCACCGTTTACTGGACGGTTCTGGGAAGCACAAAATATGATGAAGAGTTCATCACGTGTAACTGAAGTACTATTTGGCTTCTTCCCAAATAAAGTGTGGGTCAGGATCTTATGGAAATAGCGAAAAGCCGGGTTATGTATGTTTCCAGAGAGAAACTCATGTTCTTCGGGCTCATCATTTCCAGTCAGCTTACCCCAAAAGTGTTCAAGCTCTCTATATTCAAAAAGTTCTTCCTGGCTTACAGTGAATGTATCAAAGGAGGTAGGAAAACCCAAAAGGTTGGTAAAGTCTCTAATATTAAATTGGTACTCCATATTGAACATTCTGAACTGGATAAAACCTCTGCTAATTCCTTTTCCATGGCTGGGTAGATAGATTAATGAACTAAGGAATTCTAGTGTGAGTCTCCTGTAGGTGGTGAAATGTCTCAGGATAGGGGAGGTCTCCCATCCTATCTGATTCAGCAAAAACAGGACACTCTGTCTTAGTCCAAGGGCAGTCATAGCCCAATCATCAGCATATAAACTAGGTAGCATCTCTCTAGCGGCTAGTTCTTCAAACTTTTGTTTCTGAGCCATTCCTCTGAACTTGATACCCATACGATCAAAATGTCCCATCTGGTTAGTGTTAGCTAGAGAAAAGAAACATGAGTTTAAGTCAGGATTTGGCCAAATGCCGAAAGAAGAAAAAAATATTATTATATAATTTTTTTTTTTTTAAATAAATCAAGAATGAATACTAAACAGAAATTAAAAGAATAATTAAGAAAGAAATAGGGAAATGATAATAATAGAATAATAAAATAACAAATTAATTTGTGGGTTGTCTCCCACTAAGCGCTTTGTTTAAATGTCGCAAGCTCGACAAAGAAACTGTTAAATATAGTCTATGAGTCCTGGGGGTGTTTCGTCTAAGTGTAGAATTTGCGAATCCTCGTTGGTTTCCGTATAGTGATAGTGTTTCAGACGTTGCCCGTTTACGGTGAACGGTTCTGTAGATTGTCCTTTTATTTCTACCGCTCCACTGGGAAAGATTTTAGTGATATGAAAAGGCCCTGACCATCTGGATCGTAGTTTTCCCGGGAATAACTTTAGTCTAGAGTTAAATAAAAGTACTGCGTCGCCTTGCTTGAAGATTTTCCTTGATATACGCTTGTCATGCCATTGTTTTGTTCTTTCTTTATAGATTTTGGCATTTTCATAGGCGTCTCTTCGGAGTTCCTCTAATTCGTTTATGTCAAGGATTCTCTTTTCACCGGCGGCTTTATAATTCAAATTTAAATTTCTAATAGCCCAATAGGCTTTATGTTCTAATTCTACCGGGAGGTGATAGGATTTTCCATAAATGAGCTTAAATGGGGTCGTCCCTATGGGGGTTTTATAAGCAGTTCGGTATGCCCACAAAGCTTCTGGTAATTTCAATGACCAATCTTTCCTTGAAGTGGCTACCGTTTTTTCTAGTATTTGCTTGATTTCTCTGTTAGACACTTCCACTTGTCCACTGGTTTGAGGGTGGTAAGGTGTCGCTATCTTATGTCTCACTCCATACTTAAGTAGTAGTTTTTCGAGTACCTTGGATATAAAGTGTGATCCACCATCACTGACTACTATTCTTGGGATGCCAAATCTCGGAAATATTATATTTTTAAAGAGTCTAGTTACTACTCGGGTGTCATTTGTTGGAGAAGCTATAGCTTCGATCCACTTTGATACGTAGTCAACTGCCACGAGTATGTATTTGTTACCGAAAGAGGATGGGAAAGGTCCCATGAAGTCTATCCCCCACACGTCAAAAATCTCTACTTCCAAAATACCTTTTTGTGGCATCTCGTCACGTCTAGATATGTTTCCCGTGCGTTGACATCTGTCACACTCCTTAATAGCCGCATGTACGTCTTTCCATATAGTTGGCCAATAAAAGCCAGCTTGTAGGATTTTAGAGCAGGTCTTGGATGTACTTGTGTGTCCACCATAAGGAGCGGAGTGACAGTGTTGGATTATATTTTCTACCTCTTCTTCGGGTATACATCGACGGAAAATACCATCGGGGCCTCTTTTGAAAAGTAAGGGATCATCCCAGTAATAGTGTTTTATGTCGTGGAAGAATCGTTTCTTCTGCTGGTAAGATAAAGTAGGTGGAACTATTCCGGCAGCTAAATAATTGACTAGATCAGCGTACCATGGTGTGACAGATATAGCTAAGGTGGTTTCTACTTGTATGTCGGAGTTGTTCTCTTCCAAAGTAGCTATAAGTTTGTCGTACGAGAAATCATCATTAATTGATGTTCTTTCCGGTTCAAGGTTCTCAAGTCTAGAGAGGTGGTCTGCTACTACGTTTTCAGTTCCTTTCTTGTCCTTGATTTCTAAGTCGAATTCTTGTAGTAACAAGATCCATCTTAGGAGTCTAGGTTTAGCATCTTTTTTTGTTAAAAGGTACCTGATAGCAGCGTGATCAGTGTAGACTATTATTTTGGCTCCTACCAAGTAAGAACGAAATTTATCTAGCGCAAATACCACTGCTAGGAGTTCTTTCTCGGTTGTGGCATAATTCATCTGTGCTTCATCCAGGGTTCTGCTTGCGTAATATATAACGTGAAGCTTTTTATCCTTTCTTTGTCCTAAAACAGCACCTACAGCATAATCACTGACATCGCACATTATTTCGAATGGTTCATTCCAGTCTGGTGTCTGCATAATGGGTGCTGAGATCAATGCTTGTTTAAGAGTTTGAAATGCTTTTAAACAGTTATCGTCGAATATGAATTCAGCATCTTTCATCAATAGTCCGGTTAAGGGTTTAGTTATCTTAGAGAAGTCTTTGATGAATCGTCGGTAAAAACCGGCGTGTCCTAAAAAGCTTTGTACTTCTCTCACGGTTCTTGGGGGTTGAAGATTTTCGATTACCTCTATTTTGGCTTTGTCTACTTCAATTCCTCTGTTCGAGATGATGTGTCCTAAAACAATTCCTTCTTGTACCATAAAGTGGCACTTTTCCCAATTAAGTACTAAGTTTACTTTTACACATCGCTCAAGAACTCTTTCCAGGTTTTCAAGGCATTCTTCGAAACTTTGTCCGTATACAGAAAAGTCATCCATAAATACTTCCATGATGTTTTCGAGAAAGTCGACGAATATTGCCATCATGCATCTTTGAAAAGTTGCAGGGGCATTACACAGACCAAACGGCATTCGTCTATAAGCGAAGGTACCAAAAGGGCATGTGAATGTTGTCTTTTCTTGGTCATCAGGGTGAATTGGTATTTGAAAGAAGCCTGAATAACCGTCTAAATAACAGAAATGTGAATGTTTAGCTAATCGTTCTAACATTTGGTCAATGAATGGTAAAGGGAAATGATCTTTTCGGGTTGCTTTGTTTAGTTTCCTATAATTAATGCACATTCTCCATCCCGATTCGATTCGTTTAGTTATAGTTTCTCCTTTTTCGTTTTCAATAACGGTTATGCCTCCTTTCTTTGGTACAACGTGTACAGGACTGACCCATTTGCTATCAGATATAGGATATATAATACCTGCTTCTAATAACTTGGTTATTTCCTTCTTTACTACCTCACTTAGGATCGGATTTAGTCTTCTCTGGTGTTCCCTAGAGGTTTTACAGTCTTCTTCTAACATGATGCGGTGCATACAAATAGAAGGGCTTATTCCTTTAAGATCGGTGATGTGGTATCCTAGTGCGGTTGGATATTTTCTTAAGATATGTAGGAGTTTTTCTGTTTCGAGTCTTCCTAGATCTGCATTAACTATCACAGGTCGTTCAAGTTCTAAGTCTAGGAATTCATATCTCAGATTTTTGGGAAGTGTTTTCAAATCAGGGGTTGGTTTGTTAAGACATTGCGTAGGGTCCGGTGTTATTGCTAAGCATTGTTTAGGTTTGTCCTCTAAAAGATAGTCTGATGATTTGTCTTCTCCTGACTCTGCTTCTTTTATGCATTCATCGATGATATCCATGAAGTAACATGTATCTTCTATTGCAGGTGCTTTCAAGAATTGGGAAAGAATGAATTCAATTTTCTCTTCACCTACTTCGAAGGTGAGTCGTCCTCGTTTTACGTCTATGATTGCACCGGCAGTTGCTAAGAATGGTCTTCCTAGTATAATAGGCGTAGTATCATCTTCTCTAATGTCCATAATTGTGAAGTCAGTGGGAATGTAAAACTGACCTATGCGTACGGGAACGTTTTCAAGGATTCCTACAGGATATTTGATGGAACGATCTGCTAGTTGCACAGACATTTTGGTCGGTCTTAATTCTCCCATTTCCAGTTTCTTACATATGGATAAAGGCATAACGCTAATTTCGGCTCCTAAATCGCATAAGGCTTTGTCGATGACAAATTTTCCTATGTGACAGGGTATAGAGAAACTACCCGGATCCTTGAGTTTAGGGGGCATGTTTTGGATTATAGCGCTACATTCGGCAGGGAGTGTAACGGTTTCGCTATCCTCAAGTTTCCTTTTATTAGAAAGAATTTCTTTTAAGAATTTAGCATATGAGGGCATCTGCGTAATAGCTTCGGTAAACGGAATTGTAACGTTTAATTGCTTAATGAGATCAACAAATTTTCTAAATTGGCCTACATCTTTGGTTTTAACAAGCCTTTGAGGGTAGGGTATAGGTGGTTTGTAAGGTGGTGGAGGTACATAAGGTTCCTTCTTTTCTAGGGTTTCCTTATTACTCTCTTCCTTTTCCTTAGGTTCACTTTCCTCAGTTGATTTCTTTGGGTTTTGGTTTTCTATCCTTGGGTCAGACGGTCCTTCCACCTCCGTTCCGCTTCTTAATATAATTGCATGAGCTTGGCTTCTCGGATTAGGTTGGGGCTGTCCAGGGAATGTACCAGTTGGTGCAGCAGTAGGTGCTTGTTGTTGAGCTACTTGAGATATTTGTGTTTCTAGCATTTTGTTATGGGTAGCCAAGGCATCTACTTTGCTTGCTAGTTGTTTAAGTTGTTCGCCAGTGTGTATGTTCTGGTTTAAGAAATCTTTATTGGTTTGTTGTTGGGATGCTATAAAGTTTTCCATCATGATTTCCAAGTTGGATTTTCTAGGGGTATTATTGTTAGGATTCGGTTTCTGATATCCTAGAGGTATAGATGGGGCTTGATTTGGAGACTGTCCAGGTGCGTATAAAGCATTATTACTCTTATATGAAAAGTTCGGATGGTTCTTCCAATTTGGGTTATAGGTATTCGAATAGGGGCTTCCTTGAGCATAGTTTACTTGCTCTGCTTGGATTCCAATCAAGAGTTGACATTCCGCAGGAGTGTGGCCTTGGATTCCACAGACCTCGCAATTCTGAGTTATAGCAACCACGGCGGCTGGAGGTGATACGTTTAAACTTTCAATTTTCTGGACCAAAGCATCCACTTTTGCATTAACGTGATCAAGGTTACTTATCTCGTACATGCCAGTTTTCGGTTGAGGTTTTTCCACCGTTGTTCGTTCGGTGCCCCACTGATAGTGGTTTTGGGCCATGCTCTCGATAAGTTGGTAAGCATCAGCATAAGGTTTGTTCATTAGTGCACCACCTGCAGCGGCGTCTATTGTTAACCTTGTGTTGTATAAGAGACCATTATAAAATGTGTGAATTACTAACCAGTCTTCCAAACCATGGTGTGGGCAAAGTCTCATCATGTCTTTGTATCTTTCCCATGCTTCGAAAAGAGACTCGTTGTCTTTCTGTTTAAATCCGTTTATCTGGGCTCTTAACATAGCTGTTTTGCTTGGCGGAAAATATCGGGCAAGAAAAACTTTCTTCAACTCGTTCCATGTGGTGACTGAGTTGGAAGGAAGGGATTGAAGCCATCTTCTAGCGCTATCTCTTAATGAGAAAGGAAAAAGACGAAGTCGAATTGCCTCTGAAGTGACACCATTAGCTTTAACAGTATCAGCGTATTGGACAAATACGGATAAGTGAAGGTTTGGATCTTCGGTAAGATTTCCAGAGAATTGATTCTGTTGCACAGCCTGCAACAGCGAAGGTTTGAGTTCGAAGTTGTTTGCTTCGATTGCGGGTGGAGCAATACTTGAATGCGGTTCATCTTGCGATGGAGCGGCGTAATCTCTAAGAGCACGAGCTGGTTCTGCCATCTCGGGTATCGAAGGAAAAATGTTTTTGAAATCAGGAAGGTCTATAGGAGGGAGATTGTTTGCAGCACGATATTCCCGAATTCGTCGTAAGACTCGGAGATATAGTTCGATATCGTTGATTCGTAAATAGAGCGGTTCGCCTTGTGAGCGAGTGCGTGGCATACAAATCAACGAAAGAAAGAATAGAAGAAAAAGAAACCTTAGTCTCTACAGCGTAACGGAAGAGTTACGATATCGATTGAATAAAAGTCCCCGGCAACGGCGCCAAAAACTTGATCGCTCGACTGCGTGAGTCGAGAATGGGATACAAACTGCAAGTGCACAGTTCTATCGCGTAGTTTTAAAAGATATCGATCCCACAGGGACTTATGAATCGATATACCGTTATCTAAGGTTACTACGTAAATCTAAGGTGAAAATGTTTGATTGTTTGGGGAAAAACTAAGAGCTAAACTAAGATCTAGATTAAATATTAATAAAACGGATATCGGTATGTAGTTCGTCAAAACTAGGGAATCAAGTCTTTGTCGGTTTCTTGGTTTTAAAATGAATCGTTTCGGTTAACTTTATTGGTTAAAGGTTTTATCTCAAACTCTCGCTCTGTTGAATAAACCATGATTTTATATTAATGTAGCTGTCACTTATGATTAAGTCAAAAACCATATTTTGAAAACAATATAGTTGCAGAAACTCTTTTTAAGAAAATACTGACCGTTTTAAACACCCTTATCTCAAACTCTCGCTCTGTTGACTTAGGTTATATAATTAAATCCAAATGCTTAACTCTCGTCCTCACATTCAATCTTTAAAAATACTTTTTGGAAAAGGTCAGAATTTAATTAACTCTAAAACTTGCTCTCGCCCTGATCTAGAATTAATGCCTAACTTACACTGTCCAGTTAAAACCTCAAACTCTCGCTCTATTGATTTTAACTTCTTTATGTCTTTTACTTTTGTAAAAAAAATCTTGTTATTAAACCTGTAAGTTGAGACCGTAAAAAGATTGATTTTGATTTTAAGTTTAAATAGACCGACTCAGTCTTGATCCCTTATTCTGCTTACTTTACATACCGATACCTAGGCGAATTAGCCAGACATGCTAAATAAACAAGAATACATATCATGCATAAACAGACTCATTCCAGGCAGATAATATAGATAAATAATAAGACAAAATATTAAATAATGATTAAAGAACCTGAATGCGTAATACAATAGTCTTGAACACCCCACCACAAGCCGGTAGGATTTGTTCTTCGATTCTTCAATTAAACAATAAATTAAACCAAGGAAATAAAACTAGAATCTAACGTAAGGTTAGATCCGATAAAAAGTTGCACAATAGTTTCCGGTGTAGAAACTATTATGCGAAAAATATCTAAATGCTAAAAAGGGAAAGGTAAATTGCAAGGGAAAAAGAATGTAGAACTTGCAAAAGAAATAAATAAAATAAACAATGTTAAGTTGCTGGAAGGGAAAAATAAGCAAAAGGCGTGAAAAGAAAATTTGGCAGAGCTTCGGCAATATGAGCGTGGAAAAACCGAGAGCCTTTTAGGTTTGTGAGATGGCTATTTATAATAGTGTTGGTAACTGCTTTCCGTTTCTCCCATTCTTCAACGTGGCTACATGCACGGCGTGGATATAGGAGACCAACTTCTCAACGTTCTTCTTCAAGTCTTTCTGAGGGCGTTACTTGCGCCAAAAAGGTAGTGGAATTGTGTGACGCTCGTCACACCATGTGTGACGTCCGTCACAAGGCTGTTTTGCGTGACGCTCGTCACGCACCCTGTGACGTCCGTCACAGGCACAACGTTGGTGACTTGTGCGCTTTGGGCTGGGCTTTGGCATTTGGTCCCTTTTCTCTCCTTTTTGCACCTCCTTTTCTTCCATTTTCACTTGTTCTTCAAAATAGACTACCTGCGACAATTAGGAAGAAAATACCACGTAATATCTCATAAAATGCACTAAACAGAAATAAATAGTCATAGAATTTAATGGAATTAAGTCCTAAAATATGATATAATTTCGTGTTATCAGTTGGTGTCCGTCTTTCCCCAACCTCAAAGCTGACGACAATCATTTATACCTAGCCTCTGAGTTGTTGCCGCCTTCTTACCTCCAGCCTCAGAGTTGTCGTCTATTTCTTATTTTTGACCTTAGATTTATTGCCCCCCTTTCTTATTTCCAGCCTCAGGGTTGTTTCCCCCCTGTCCAACCTCATAGTTGTTATCTCTTACCTCCAACCTCAGCGTTGATATAATTATGCACATCCAACCCCTGAGTTGATGCTTATCTTTTCAATCTCAACCTCATGGTTGATAATTTTTTTCCCAGACTCAGAGTTGTTATTTATCATTCCTGATTCCAACCTCAGAGTTGATGCCCATCATCTTTTCCCAACCTCAGAGTTGATGTTTACCGTTTTACTTCCAGCCTCAGAGTTGAGTATCTACCTTTTTTCCAACTTCGGAGTTGATGTATCGTTCCTTATTCCCCAGTCTCAAAGCTGAATGTCTACCTTTTTTCCAACTTCAAAGTTGGTGTATCGTTTCTTATTCCCCGACCTCAGAGCTGAATGTCTACCTTTTTTCCAACTTTGAAGTTGATGTATCTTTTCTTATCCCCCATCCTCAAAGCTGAGTGTCTACCCTTTCTTCCAACCTTAAAGTTAATGTTCAACCTCAAAGTTGAGTATCTACCTTTTTTTCTAACTTCAGTGTTAATGTATCTTTTCTTATCCCCTAGTCCTAAAGATGATGTTTATAAACCCAACCTCAAAGTTGACACCTTGTCGCGTCGCGCGAAAAACCGGCGGGAAAAGAAAGAAACAACAGAGCCGCCACCGTGCGTTATTTATCCCAGAGGAGGGAAAGGAAACGCTCAGAGTAAACCTGGGAAAAGAACATGGTCTCGTGACCAAAGAGGATGGGTTCGGGAGTCGGTTATGCGAAGGGAAGGTGTTAGGCACCCTACGCATCCGTAGTACTCTACGGGATCCACGCACAAAAGGAAAGAATATTGGTTGCTAAACACTGCTCAAACACACACGCACTGGCTGAAAGAGACAAGAGAAACTGACTGAAACTGACTCGGCAGGATGTCGCATCCTGGGCCTACTTAGTCTATCAGGCATAGACATCAGAGTCGAAGTAGTTCGGACCGGGGAAACGACACATGCTCGCTAGGATGTCGCATCCTATGCATACGTATCTTCTCGGACGAGAGAAGAATCAGAGCATTCGTAGCTCGGCTGACACGCACACAAACAAAACAAAACACAGGCAAACGTGGAGCCCGACTGCCAATCACTGGACTTATGTCAGCATCCGAACCTAAGCAACACAACAGATAGATAGGGAGTCTGGGACTCAGCCTACGACTGTCAAACAAACACAAAAGAAAAGAAAAGGCGCCCGGAGAGATCAGCTCAATCTCCTGCCTACATACTTCATCTGGTGTGAAGATCAGGGCGATGTAGTTCCCCTACGCAGGGACAAGGGTCTAGCCTAACCAGATAACAGAGGGAGATACAACACTAGGGAGACTACGACTCGAGCCTAGATGTTGTCATGCAAAAATCAACCCTAAGTTAAGGTTTCTAGCTAAATGGCACAAGGGCCAACCTATCCTAGACAAGGCTTGCACAGGAAGCAAGGGTCTCGATTGCAACTAGGGCAAGAGAAAGGGGAGGTCTCAATCACAGCAAGGGTGAGAGAAGAGAGTTAGATGTTAGCGGTTAGTCAAACTCGGCAAGACATCGCGTCTCGTGCCTACGTATCTCATCTGAACATGAGAATCAGAGTTGCCGTAGTTCGGCTAAACAAACCTAAACATGGCTCACACAAGGGTTAAGCCACACAGACTTGACTTGCACAGGAAGCAAGTCAAGCACAAGCCTATTGCACAAGGGCAAGCAAAACTAAAACCTAAGGAAACAAACAAGGCAATCACAAACACATACAGCATAAGAATAAACACACCAACAAGGGGGCTCAAACATCAAAGGTTAGGCACTAGGGCCAACTGGAATGGGGTAAGTGTTGCTCTTAACCTTGCCATTGAGAGGCTAAGGTGAAGCAGATGAATAGGAGATGAGGGGTGTGCCTCATTGCTTCTATCCCTGGCCAGGGAGAGCATTTGACAAGAATGTGTGGGTTCAGAAAGTGGGAACCCTTCTACACATTTAAACTGACTCAACTGTGCAATTGCACAAGATCTTGGGTTTTTATCTGAAGTGCATCAACACAGTGGTGTGAGCAAGACAGAAGACACACTGAATAGTGGGGGATAGATTGCATATCCCTACCTTCCACCAATTGCCTCTTCACTTAGGAGGTCTTTGACTCTGTACAGGGACAAAGTAAACATACACAAGCATTGCCTCCTAAGGAGGACTTCAGACAGTTTGCCCGGTCAAATAACAGACCGGGTCTCCAGACTACATGAAGAAGAAATGATTATACCTCAAAAGCAAATGCTAAAATAGCAAAGCAAGCAAGTTCAGAGAACTTAAGCAACTAAAGTACCTGAAAAAGTCAAACTTATTAGTAAACAAGTCAAAAGTTTAAATCAAAAGAAATGGCAAACAGTCAACACAGGGGATCAACTGAGCAAAGCATAAGACTCAAGTTATGAGTCCAACCATCTGCAAAACAAAGGTTAGCATAGGATAAACAAATCAAATTCAAACAAGTTTGAGTGATCTTTGAAGCATTGTGCTCAACCTGAAACAGATGAACTCAACATAAGTCCCAAGGACCACTAGGACTAGCCTAGGGTCAAACATGAAAGAAAAAGTCAAGGCAGCAAAGAAAAGTCAACTCAAAGTCAAAGTCAACCAATTAGAAAGCAAACACAATTGGGCCCACATTCAAATCATGCATCATTGTCATTTCATGGATATTTGAAGTCAAAACATGGCAAAGGAAAGCATACAAAAGTCAACAAAATGACTTGCATCAAAAGTCAACCTAAGCAATCTCAAAAATCATGAAATAAATCACACTCAATCCTAACATCTAACATGGTATACATGTAAAATTTCATGGCATTTGGATGAGAGGAAGGCAGTCAAGTAAAATCATGAAGTCAAACCAAATTCAAGTAAGCATGGTGAAAGTCAACAAGCATAGGTCAACTTCAAAAAATCATATCAATTTGAAAACAGAAGAGAAATGAATGAGATTAACACCAATGCAAAGCTCAAAGAGTCTAGTTATCACATATGAAATTTCATGGACATACAATATGATTTGAGAATTTCACAAAAGATTTGGCAATGCATAGCACAAAGAGTCAACAAATGACCAAGCATGGAAGAAAATTCACAATCAAATGGAAAACAGCAAGATAAATTCCAAGAAAATTCATACATGAAATAGACATACAAAGGATCATTCATGCAAAAATTGGGGGCATTTGGATGTAGGGAAGCATGTGAACAAAATTTGTGAAGATGCATGTTCATGGTATAGCAACAATTGTAACACATGACTTCAAAAAAATCATAACTCCCAATCCACAAATGATAAATGCACAAAGTCTATATGGAGACAAAGGTCAAAGTGTCTAGTTTCACCCTAAAAAATTTCAAAGGCAATGGATATGTCATGAGCATTTCACAATTGAAATGGGAAGATGTACCAATTTTGCACATATGTCAAGAAAATATTTGTCATTTAAAATCCAGACCATGGAAAATTACTTAAAAATCATGATTAAAATCTAGACTCATTTGTGATCATGTGTAAAAAATTTCATAATTTTTTGATGAAAAATGAAGGAGAAATAAAATGTGGAAATTGGATGAAATTATGATGCAAACAAATAAACAAGAGCAAGGCAAATGGTCAACACAAGGGTCAACCGTGGCAAAGATGTAATTCCATGTCTCACTAATTGAAACGGCAGTGCATTGATGCATGCAGGGAAATATTGTGATTGGCTATGATCCAATAGAACAGTAGCATGCGCGTGGAACCAACAACAACAACCAATCAGCTCCAACATTCTGGGAATTAACATGCATTTAGGGTTTGGGAAGCATGGCATTAACATCTTCATGTTCATACGACATTCGACCAGCATAAGACAATCCTCATGCAGTTTTAATTCAAACATCAAACACACAACAGCACAGCATTTGGCAAGCAGCATGAACCAACAACTATAGCCAAATCATTTCAAATTTCTGGTTTTCAAACAAACCCTTAGGATTTAAGCATGGTTCATGGTAAACTTCAAACAAATTCAGCCAACATCTAAACAGAATCAAACAGCAAACACACAATCATCATAGCATTTGTCAATGTTTACTCATCAAGCACCCAAAAGCATACCACATGGCCTCATGGATTTTCAGGACAGATGTTATAAGGTTCAAAATAGCAGCAGGGTAGTAACAGCATGGTTTTCAACATCCAACAACGTTTCGAGCAAAAACAACAAGGGCATGGCATAATGAACACCTAACAACATTAACCAACAACCAAGCAGACATTATCCATGAAAATTCTGGACAGGGAAGTTTTGCAAAACAGCAGGGCAATGCATTCATTATTAATCACAAAAATTCAATAGCAACATGCAGACACATGACATATGGTGTAGTAACCTCCATGCAACCTCATGCACCAAATCCACACGGCTCATGCAAGTTTGGACAAACCTAGGGCTTCTAGCTACAGGGTTTTAGGGAGCAAAGCTTCATCATTCAATTTCATGATTGATCAAAATGAAATCATAAGCACACAAACAAACATGGCAATAAGCATCATCATCATGCAATCATCAATTGATATTTCAACCATATGGTAACAGCATGGCTCATGGAGTTTTCAAGCAAGCATCCACAACACCAAATGACATGATTCGACCAAGCACACAACAGCAGGGTATTGACATACTTCATGCAACATGAACAGTAACAATAGCCAATCTCTACAAGAACATGATTTCTGGAAAAGCCAGGTTTTGGTAGTAATGGTACCATGTATTCATCAACATCCAAACAAACAACAGCATATAGACAGCATTCATCATCCAAGCAAAATCAAACCTCGTGGCAAGCAAACATGGCAATGAAACAGTATGCCCATGCACATCTAAACAGCAACACACTAATACAACATTCAATCAAAATTCTGGACAGGACAGGTAGTTTAACAGCAGCAGGGTGTGAAATTCATGTTCATCAAAATCATCATCAATCTATAGCATGGCTGTCAGCATAGCAATAACAACCAGTTCATGCAAATACAAACAACAACCAACCATACACATTCATGTGGAAATTCTGGCAAGCTCTAGGGTTTAAAACAGCAAGGCTCATCATTAACATCAACCAACAATTGTGAGCAAACAAAACATAAACAGAATCCTCAATAATCCTGACCTATGAAACATTACTAGCATGTACATTGACTGACAACAATCCAAGCATAATCATGAGCTCATGTACTAGGCAGGGTAGGGTTTCAAGACAGCAGCAAACATTTACCATCATGCATTCGACCAAGAACAAAAATCCCAAAATCAAAAATCAAACGTGTGAATAGCATCAACAAACCTTCAGTATCACAATCATGGCATCAATTTTCAACAAATCATCATAACCAAGCTAAACCAACGGAAAATGCATTTGTTCACCAAAATGTAAATCAAGATTTCAGACAGCATACTCGACCATTTTAGTTCATTCAAAGCTTAAACCAACCTACTAAACAAGATGTACACGGAACATGGCATGGCTTTGGATAATAAGGAATTCGAAAAAATACCAATGATGGAGCAAGTTGATGATGCAGTACAAAAGGAGGTGCTCCAGTTGACAAATGATGCTCAAAAGCACTCCCAAACAATACTTGGATGATGGAGGAAGCAAAGGTTGCTCGTGTCTTTTGGTGGTCTTCTCAGAATTTTCCAAATGCCAATTTGCAAGAAGAGAGTGAGAGTGTGTTCTGCTTGGTAGGCTGTGTAAACTTAGGGCTCATTTGTGCAGAAATGAATCTTTATATCCTCTGTTTAAGGTCCTCTAATTAATTGGTAAGCTGGTTTAGTGGTAATGCTCCCATTTGCAAAGTTGCTAATTGTGTACAAGTGAAGTGGAGGTGTGAGGGTTGTACGATTTGGGCCTGGACAGGCTGCCAACAGACTGTTCCAATTGCTGTTTTGTGCTGTACCTCAAAGGCTGTACCTTGCTTTGCTTAATGTACTTCCATTTGCAACATTTTGCCAACTTGCATTTTGATTCAACAATGGAGTGTAATGGTGTTATGGACATGTTTTTAAGCTTGAGACAAGTCACAAATATGGTTTAAAACATTTCCCAATTGGCCAAGTCAAGAAAAAGTCAAAGAAGCAAAAAGTCAAAGTTTGGTCAAACTTTGAATTTTAAAGGAATAGGTCCAAAAATGCCATTTTGAATGGCAAGGTTTTAGGTCATGAAGTTTATATTTTTGGAAAGAGGATGAAAAATGTGGTTTGTAGGAAAAAACCCCACCAAATTTGGCCTTATGGTTTGGGAGATATGCTCAGTTGAAGTTCACAAATTGATGAAAATGATTGGATCATATCTTGACAACCATACATGGGATTTGAGAGTTCTTGGACTTTTTGAAAATGGGAGAACAAGATCTTCAACTTTCATGTTGGGCAAAAATTCATTTGGAGCTTGTATCATGATGCAAGTTGAGGATCAAGAAGTTTCTATTTTTGGCAGTTTAAAATTACAGGTCCAGTTTCTATTTTGGGAAATCTTCTGATTTGCTTCAAATTCTTCAATGATATTGATTGCCATGATATATGAGGCCTATTAGGACATGAATAAGCTCCTTCAAACCATTTCTATCCATCAAATCCAAAGAATCAACCACAGTTGACCAACTTTGACTTTCTAGGGTTTTTGGACTTGACTGTGTATTTCTGATGAATTCCAAACCTAATTCTTTGAGAACTTGACTTCAAATGATGTTACAAGTCATATGAACCTTGATTGTTGATCATGATGCCCAAATTCCACAAGAATGGCCACCATCCACTGCTTTGATTTGACTGTTGACTGTCTAGGGTTTTGACCTGGTTGTGCACTGACTGCTGACCTCTGAGGCTTCAACCCTTGACTTGAACACTTCAAAAAGACCCCCAAGGCATGTGAACTTGTTCAGCGAACCCTAGGGCTTTTGATTCCTTGAGAAACAACTTTGCTTGATTGGTTGACTGATCTCCTGATCAGTTTGACCTAATTCTTGCTTGCTTGCTCTTGAGGTAACTGAGGAACAATGCAAATGCTATGCAATGGATCATGATATGCTATGACCTAATATGAGATGGTATGCACAATGATAGGTGCAAATTTGAGGTGCTACAGCTGCCCCTATTCAATCAGCTGGGAACCCGAACGGATGATAGCAACGGCTGTCAGACTTTCAGGGTAAACAGGGATTGAATACTAAAGAACCGTAGAAATTTGCACCGACTGGATATAATACAAAGAAAACCACGTCATTTACCGATGACAAACTGCATGACAGCTTCAGGAAAAGCAAAACCATTTACCGATGGTTGAAGAACTGGAACCTCGATATTTACCGATATCGACTTCAGCACGAACATTTACCGATGGCGGCTGGGGAACACAAACTTCTGAAAATCAAAACCATTTACCGATGGTTAAAACTTTGATATTTACCGATATCAACTTCAGCAAAACCATTTACCGATGGCTGCTGGGAAACAATGATGCTGAAAGGAAGCGAGACCATTTACCGATGGTGGCTTCAAAGCAAACTTGATATTTACCGATACCAAGGCCATTTACCGATGGCATGCTGCAACTGGGACTTCGATATTTACCGATATCGAAGAAAACTGGGCCATTTACCGATGGCGTCTCCGCTTGGGGAGTGAACAAAATCTTTAGTGATACCAGACAAGACATTTACCGACGACCTCTGGGGATTTTGATTTTATTAACAAGAGAACAAAGAAATGACCAGACATTTACCGATGACTGGGGTGAGACACGATGTTTACCGACATCGAAAGATGATGTTTACCGACATCAAAAAGAATGACCAGACATTTACCGATGACTGGGATGAGACACGATGTTTACCGACATCGAAAGATGATGTTTACCGACATCAAAAGAAATGACCAGACATTTACCGATGACTGGGATGAGAAATTTATTGGGGAAAGACAAACAGATATTTGCAACTGAAAACCAGACAAGACATTTACCGACGACCCTACTGGGGATTTCTGTTGGGGATTATCAGACATTTACCGATGACTGAAAGAAATACTCGATGTTTACTGACACCGAAGCAATGGCGTTTACCGACACCAAAAAATGACCAGACATTTACCGATGACTGGGTGGAACTCGATGTTTACCGACACCGAAACAATGGCGTTTACCGACACCAAAACAAAGAAGACACACGCGGGTGTTGACGTGACACTTACTGATATCACAAGAATGGAATCTGGGATAAGTTGAAGCAAGGCTGATCACTTGCTGGGAGTCTCACTGGGGAGAAACAAACTTCTGTCACTATCGGGTGAGGAAATAAACCTCTGTCACCATCGGGTGAGGGAAATGAACCTCTGTGGGGATAATCAATTCCGAATGCTGTCGAAGCAACTGTAGCAGACTGGTGCTGATTTTGAACAAAATGATCCGCTTCTGCCGGGGATGCGGTCTGATGTGGTATCGAACACATGAATGCATATGTTTGAATTTTTCTATGGCGTAATGCTCCATATGGGATGGAAATGCTACGCAATTTTGAGGATGCAATGATTACTATATGCAATGCAATATGATAAGAACTCTGCGGGGAGAGATACACAGGACGACTGTGCTAAGGAATCTTCAAGATAAATCCACTGGGGGAACAACACGACTGCTGGGGAGCTGACAGTATAAATCCACTAGGGGAAGACACAGCAACACGCTGGGGAGCAATAAAGCAACTCTGTTGGGGAAAAATGAATCAACTCTGCTAGGGGAAAGCAAAGGGAAACCTGCCGGGGATAGCCCAATCAATCCATGAAAAATTCCGCTTGGGGAAACTAAACCAGGCGACTCTTTGGGGATGAGGCTTCATGCAAACCTCATATAAAACAGACTGCTTTGGGGAATAACTGCTACTCCGCCGGGGACGACCCACAATATTCACAAGTAGAAATCAACTCAGCTGGGGATGCGGATATCGATCTGCCACGGTAACTCATCCAATCCTCTGGTAGGATAATCTTCGCTGGAGAGGTAACTGCTTTGCTGGGGAAGGCTTGAACAATCCATAGCTAGGATAATGATTCTGTCTGGGGGAAAGTACTGCTGAGGGATGCTCACAGGTGACGACCTTACTGTGGAAAATATTCACAGGCGACGACCTGCAAATCGGAACATCAGATGCCCCAGGGGGTACATGGACAAGATACGCTCAAGTGTCCTCAACATTCAAAATGATTTTCAAATGTTTTAATCTTTCTGCACGTCATTGTTTAGCCTTCATGTTTTTATATGCAATGTTTATCAAAAATCGGACGTTTTTGCAAACAAAACAGTAAAAGTAAAAAGACAAGAGAGCAATTTATCTGAATAACGACTTTTATTGATTGAAAATGTGCCTGAAAAGGCAAGTACATTGAGAAGCAATTCCTAGAAAGAGGTAATTGCGCACAAAAGGAAAATAAACTATCCTAATGGCAATGTGAACACGGCATCCACTGTTTCCCAACTCTGTTATAACCCATAGATCATCAGTTTTCCTCCCAACTCCTTGCTTTCTGAGAAGAACGACTGGACCGATCACATCTTGCGAGATGGCAGCTGACGAAGCATGACGAAGTACAGATCACTCAGACCGTAGTCTTCGCTTTTAATCCCTCTTTTGGCTGGATCGCCCTTTCGGGTTTTCAATCCACCGGGATACCCATTTTTGCCTAAGCCGCCCTTGCGGGTTTTCGACTTACCGGGTGTACAATTTTTTCATTTTATCCCTAACTTTTGCCCGAACCTTTTTTCTGTTTTTGGTTCGCCGGGATGCCCATTTTTGCCTGGACTCTTTTGTTCTTTTTGTCCAGCGGGTCAATTTTACGCGAAGTATTTTTTGACTACATCTGAGTTGACAGGGGAAGGAAAGTCTTCACCATCCATAGTTGTAAGCATCAAGGCTCCACCGGAGAAAACCTTCTTCACAACATATGGACCTTCGTAATTAGGAGTCCACTTGCCCCTGTTATCTGTACCGGGAGGAAGGATCCTCTTCAAAACTAGATCGCCAGTTTGAAATGTTCGAGGACGCACTTTCTGATCAAAGGCTCGCTTCATCCTTCTCTGATACAACTGCCCATGGCACACAGCTGCTAACCGTCTTTCTTCGATAAGGCTTAACTCATTAAACCTTGTACGAATCCACTCGGCTTCGTCCAGCTTGACATCCAATAATACCCTCAGAGAAGGGATCTCCACTTCAACTGGTAGGACTGCTTCCATACCATACACAAGGGAGTAGGGGGTTGCCCCGGTCGACGTACGTACTGAGGTACGGTATCCATGCAAAGCGAAAGGCAACATCTCATGCCAATCCTTGTACGTGACGACCATCTTCTGCACAATCTTCTTGATATTCTTGTTAGCTGCCTCTACAGCGCCATTCATCTTTGGTCTGTAAGGAGAAGAATTGTGATGTTCAATCTTGAAATCTCTGCACAGGTCTTTCATCATTTTGTTATTGAGATTCGAACCATTGTCCGTGATGATTCTCTCGGGAACTCCATAACGGCAGATGATTTCCTTCTTGATGAACCGGGCAACCACTTGTTTGGTGACGTTGGCATAGGAAGCTGCTTCTACCCACTTGGTGAAGTAATCAATCGCAACCAAGATGAAGCGATGTCCATTCGAAGCAGTTGGCTCTATCCTCCCAATCATATCAATGCCCCACATGGCAAACGGCCAAGGCGAGTTCATGACATTCAACGGGCTTGGTGGTACATGCACCTTGTCAGCATAGATCTGACACTTATGGCATTTCCGAGCATATTTGAAGCAATCGGATTCCATAGTCATCCAATAATATCCGGCTCTCAGCAATTTCTTCGACATTGCATGACCACCAGCGTGTGTACCAAACGAACCCTCATGCACTTCTTGCATTAACATGTCTGCTTCGTGTCTATCCACGCATCTGAGCAAGACCATGTCAAAGTTCCGCTTGTATAGCACATCATCCTGATTCAGATAAAAGCTTCCAGCAAGCCTTCTCAGGGTCTTCCTATCATTCTTCGACGCACCCTCAGGATACTCTTGAGTCTTGAGGAAGTTCTTGATGTCATAATACCACGGCTTATTATCAATAGCATTAACAGACTCGGCTGCAAACACATACGCAGGCCTCTCGAGTCGATTTACCGCAACTTGTGGCACATGATTCCACCAATGAACCTTTATCATAGAGGATAAAGTAGCCAAAGCATCAGCCATCTGATTCTCATCCCGAGGGACATGATACAACTTCACCTTCTTGAAGAACGTCAGTATTCTTCTGGTGTAATCTCTATACGGAATCAGATGCGGCTGGTTTGTATTCCAATCTCCATTGACCTGATTGATCACTAGAGCTGAATCTCCAAAAATGTCAAGTGTTTTGATCCTCAGATCAATGGCTTCTTCTATCCCCATGATACAAGCCTCATACTCAGCTTCATTGTTGGTGACATCGAATGTCAGTCTGGCAGAGAAAGGTATATGAGCACCTTTGGGATTGATCAGCACTGCACCAACACCGTTACCGTTCATATTCACAGCCCCATCAAACATCAGTGTCCACTTGTCATCAGGATCCGGTCCTTCCTCAACAAGCGGCTCTTCACAGTCTTTCATCTTCAGATACATGATGTCTTCATCGGGGAATTCAAACATCATAGGCTGATAATCGTCGATCGGTTGTTCGGCGAGATAATCTGACAAAATACTACCTTTGATGGCCTTCTGCGACGTGTACTGAATGTCGTACTCTGTTAAAATCATTTGCCAACGGGCAACACGTCCCGTGAGAGCAGGTTTCTCAAAGATATATTTCACAGGATCCATCCTAGAAATCAACAGCGTGGTATGGTTCAACATATACTGCCTTAGCCGGCGAGCAGCCCAGGCCAAAGCACAGCAAGTTTTCTCGAGCAGTGAATATCTTGTTTCACAGTCGGTAAACTTTTTGCTTAGGTAGTATATGGCATGCTCTTTTCGACCAGACTCGTCATGCTGACCCAGTACACACCCCATCGAAGTCTCGGTGACTGATAGGTACATGATAAGTGGTCTTCCAGGAACTGGAGGGATAAGGATTGGAGGTTTCTGTAAGTACTCCTTGATTTTGTCAAAAGCCTTCTGACAATCATCGTTCCATTTGATCGCCTGATTCTTTCTGAGTAGTTTGAAAATTGGTTCACATGTGGCAGTTAGATGAGATATGAACCTTGCAATGTAGTTCAACCTCCCTAAAAACCCACGGACTTGCTTTTCCGTCTTCGGTTCAGGCATCTCTTGAATGGCTTTGACCTTCGCTGGATCTACCTCAATCCCTTTCTCACTGACAATGAAGCCTAAGAGCTTCCCGGATCTCACTCCAAACGTGCACTTGTTCGGATTCAGCCTCAGTTTGAACTTGACCAGTCTGTCAAACAACTTCTGCAGATTTACCAGATGCTCCTCTTCTGTCTGCGACTTCGCAATCATATCATCCACGTACACTTCGATTTCGTTGTGCATCATGTCATGAAAGAGAGTCGTCATTGCCCTCTGATAGGTAGCACCGGCATTCTTCAGCCCAAATGGCATTACTTTGTAGCAGAACGTGCCCCAAGGTGTAATGAATGTCGTCTTTTCCATGTCCTCTGGCGCCATCTTGATCTGGTTGTAGCCTGAGAAACCGTCCATGAAAGAGAATACCGAGGATTGAGCCGTATTATCCACCAATACATCAATGTGAGGTAATGGGAAATCGTCTTTCGGACTCGCCCTATTCAGATCTCGGTAATCGACACACATTCTGACCTTGCCATCCTTCTTTGGCACGGGAACAATGTTGGCAACCCACGGCGGGTAGCTAGTGACAGCTAGGAAACCTGCGTCCCACTGCTTCTGAACCTCTTCTTTGATCTTGACAGCCATGTCAGGACTAGTTCTGCGAAGCTTCTGCTTGACCGACGGACACTCTTCTCGGAGAGGTAACCGATGCACCACGATGTCTGTATCCAGACCCGGCATATCTTGGTATGACCAGGCGAATATTTCCATATATTCTTTCAGCATCTCGATTAGCCTCCTCTTGACAGAGTCTTCTAAAGCAGCTCCAATCTTGATCTCTTTTCTGGCGTCCTCAGTACCCAGATTGACAATTTCCAGCTCTTCCTGGTGAGGTTGGATGACCCTTTCCTCTTGCTTCAGTAGTCTGACCAATTCTGCAGGGAGTTCACAGTCTTCCTCACTCTCCTCTTCAGCTTGGTAGATGGGATTGTTGAAATCATACTGAGCCATAACAGAGTCATTCACAGTGGGTGCCAAAAGATCACTTCTGCATGTTTGATGTTTTGTTTTTAGAAAAAGATTTCAATAAAGTCACAAAAACAAAAACATTGCCATTTTTTATTTGTTTTGAAAAAAAGTGGAAAACAGAAAATAGAAAGACAAAGATCTCAAAATTTGATTGAAAAAACGTCCTTTATTTATAAACATTGTGAACATGATGTGGCCCTACAATGAACCACTACGCCCTGGGCGGAACGTAGGGTTTTCATGCAAAATGAAAAAACAAAAGAAAATTACTCTGTCAGTAGAGTAACTTGGACCACTTCCTCAGCTGTCCAGTTGTTGATGACCTCGCCTGGTGCACAAGGGCGGACCCAGACATCCAAATCATGATCACTGTCTTCACCATCAGTAGCAAAGACATCTCCATGGTTCATCAGCCCAGCGCTGGTGAAGGTGCTCGGACCTGCTTGTACATGCTGCTCTGCTGCGAGAGGCTCGTACCCAATGCCGAACTTGTCTTCTTTTACAGGCAAGTCAACCATCTTGCCCCAGCCTTCAGCCTTGCCGGAGTCAACAACCTCTTTGGCTTGCTTGTAAGATGATATTGAAGTGCCTGGCTTCCTTTGCTCTGCACAAGCTACACCTTCCAATGCCACAGTCTCAAACGCCTGGCACAGGGTTTCGTGGATCTCGCCATCCACCTCAACATACTTGAATGAGGAGAGATGACTTACCAGAATTTCCTCTTCACCGCAGACGGTCACAATCTGACCGTTCCAGACATACTTGAGCTTCTGATGGAGAGTCGACGAGACTGCCCCAGCGGCGTGAATCCAAGGACGCCCCAACAAACAGCTATAAGCAGGCTGAATGTCCATCACATAAAATACGATGTCGAAGACTTCAGGACCTATCTTCACTGGCAAGGTGACTTCACCAAACACAGAACGTTTGGATCCGTCGAATGCACGCACGATCAGGTCACTGGGAGTGAGCACGACTCCCTCGACATCTATCTTCTTCAGTATTTGCTTTGGAAGGACATTCAGGGACGACCCGGTGTCCACTAGCACGTGAGATAATACTGCGCCCTTGCACTCCATAGTGATGTGCAAGGCCTTGTTGTGATTACGACCCTCAGGCGTTAGGTCTAGGTCAGTGAAACCTACACCATGCCTGGTACTCACGTTTGCTAGAACACCCTCCAGCTGGTTGACCGATATCTCTTGCGGGACGTATGCCATGTTCAGCATTTTCAGCAAGGCGTCCCGATGTGCCTCAGAACACATCAGCAAAGAGAGTATCGAGATCTTCGACGGAGTTTGGTTGAGTTGATCAACAATCTTGTAATCACTCTTCTTTATGATCTTCATAAACTCCTCGACATCTTTCTGGAAAGAACCCTCAGCATCCTTCTGAGCCGGTTCTTCATCAACCATTGTTTGCTTGCCCTTAGCCCTTGCAGATGACTCAGCAGCAGCATCTCTCACAGGCTGAGGAGCAAACAGTCGTCCACTCCTTGTGAAACCTCCCTGTCCTCCAACATTGTCCACTACAGGACTTGTAACAGCAGGGATCCTCACAGGAGCACTAATTGTAACTGGTGTTTGAGCAACTGGTCTTGTCTGGTTAACAGCCCTCCTATCCCGGCGATAGGCGTTGTCATAACTCCAGGGCACGGCCCTACTATTTTCATTCTGCCTTCTGCCAGGCACAACAATAGTAACTGGTGCACGGATGGTTACCGGGGTAGGAATGGTGATCGGGGTATTGCTGGCTGTGGGTGTACTGACAGCCCCACGCCCTCTTCCTTCAGCTGGCTTATAAAAAATGGTGACAGTAGACACCGCCCCATTATCTCTGGTAGCACGGCTAAACTGCAAACAGCCCTCATCTATTAACCTCTGAATACCAGCCTTCAACTGGTCACAACCATTGGTAGATTCTGAACAACCCACACAATCTTCATCGCAGCCCGGGTCAACACCCCCCTTCAACAATCGGCCCTTGACGACCAACAGAGACGTCTGAACATCTTCAACATTCACTACCAGGTCTTCAGCTTCCCCATCTTCAATGTTATTAACCCTGCGCCCTCCATGCTGAGGCATAGGATTGTTCACCACATTTGGAACCGGAGAGAAGTTGATTGCCTTGGAATCAATCAAGTCCTGGACCTTGTGCTGCAAAGCCCGGCATCTTTCAGTATGGTGGCCTGGTGCCCCAGAGTGAAAGTCACATCTTACATTGGCGTCATAGCCGGGTGGCAGCACAGTAGGAGTTGCCATCGTACACAACTCTACCAACCCTAACCGGAGTAGTTCGGGTAGTAGCTCTGCGTACGACATGGGCAGAGGGTCGAATCTCCTATCAGCCTGCAATCTTTGCCTAGGCTGGAAAGGTCGTTGCTGTTGTTGTTGCTGTTGTTGCGGTTGTTGCGGTTGTTGCGGTTGTTGTTGCTGAACCCTTTGTTGTTGTGGACGCGGTTGAGGTGCAGGAATGGTCACTGCAGCGATTGGACGATACTGGTCCCTGTTGTTGGCTCTGTAAGCACTCCCTCTGTGCTGTACAGCGTTGGTTTCTCCTTCTCTACGGCGAGGTGCCCCAGAGAAGGGTTTCTTGGAAGAAGACGAGGAACCAGTATCGTGGATCCTCCCAGCTTTGATCAGGCTCTCAGTTCTTTCGCCGCAGATTACGACGTCAGAAAAGCTTCCGAATGGGCAGCTTCCCATCCGGTCCATGTAGACACCTTGTAGAGTGCTAATGAACATGTCAGTCAACTCCCTTTCCAGCATAGGGGGTTGAACTCTCGCAGCCAGTTCGCGCCATCTCTGGGCGTACTCTTTGAAACTTTCATTACCCTTCTGACACAAGCTTTGTAACTGAGTTCGGGTTGGAGCCATGTCCATGTTGTGCTTGTACTGCCTGAGGAAGGCCTCACCCAGGTCTCTCCAGCATCTGATGGAATCCCGCTTCAACTCCATATACCAGTCCAAGGACGCCCCAGATAGGCTGTCCTGGAAGAAATACATCCACATTTTCTCATCGTCTGTGTATGCGGATATTTTTCTGTAGTATGCCTGCACATGGGTGCGAGGGCAAGAGGTACCGTTGTATTTGTCGAATGACGGCGCCTTGAATTTATGCGGGATTCTAAGTCCTTCAACTAATCCCATGTTTGTAACGTCAAAACCAAGGGAGTTTTGACATTCCATTGCCCGGATCTTCTCAGCTAGGGCCTCTACTTTGCGATCTCTCGCATCATTTCTACCCAACATGTTGTCATCTTCACTGAGCATAGTAAACAAATCCTCCTGTCTGTCAACAATTGGAATTCTGTTACGGACCGGAGCATGGATGACTCTGGGACTAACAGCATCTGGAACAATCGGTTGACCGTTGACTCGGATACCCCTCAACTCTTCTCCTACAGCGTAGTCGTTGACGGGAACAGCAATAGCAGGAGTGTCAGGAACTGGGTTTCCCTCTTGCAGAGGCTGGTTGGGCGGTGGCAATACAGCTTCTTGCCTCTGGACCAATGCTCGGAGTTCTTCTTGGCCTTGTGCGACCCCTTGCATCATGTGAATAAATTGGGCCATGCTTGCCCTCATTTCTGCCAACTCGGCTTGTACTTGATCCATGTTGCGTTGATGGTTGAGCCTCGTTGAGTAGCGGTGCGGCCTTTGATCAGCTATCCTGTCTGGACACAGGAATCAAAGTGAGAAGACGGCCTGAGAATACCTGTTATGCAAAGATGATGCAAAAGTGAAATGTTAATGCAATGACATGTTTATCATTTCAAGAGAGTATTCTACATCCTTGATTCCAGTCTCACGAGAAAATCGAGCCATACATAAAATTCAGAGATTAAGATACCATAAAGAAAAGGTCTTCATACCGATAAATTTAAAAAGAAAGGTCTTAGCCAATAGTACATCAAAAGAGGACTTCCACAACAAGCCTGTGGATCGTCACTACATAACAACAAAGCAATGAGTAAAAGGCAATAAACAGGACTCAGCTTCCCGTGTACAAACCATGAGGACTGCTCCTCACTTCTTCCAGTAATGCTAACGTGTCGGGATGACCTGGGGATTCTGTCAAACGCCGGATAAGCAGATTCCTCTGGTAAATGACTTCATCCATCTTGTTGATGTGCTCCCTGTAGTAACTCTCGTCATCCTCTCCGAATACCTCTACAAGTCTGGATTTCTTCAAACCTGCTAACTCTTTAAGTTCTTCAATCTGTCCCCGAGCCTCATTGAGTTGATCGGTGATGTACCCATTGGTAGAACGGGCACACAGAAGCTCATGGTTCTTCTCTTTCAACAAAGTCTTCAACTTCTCCATCTGACCAGTCAGTTCGGTCACCATCTCTTCCTCCTTTGCCTTCCGAGAAGTTGAAAATGCATCCCATCGTTCTTGCCACCCGGCTAATTTATCCTGAGCATCCATTAATTGTTGCTTAACTCGCCTCAATTCAGAACTGGATGATCCCAAGGCCTTGTCCGTTTTCCTGAAGAAGTCCACCTCCACAGCTAATTTTCCCTCTGCTTCCTCTCGCAGTCTGACAGCTTCCGCCTTCTGATATTCTGCCTCATGGAATTGATGCATAGAGTCTCGCAATTTCACGCTTAACCCCGAGTTTTCGATTTGAAGCTCCTCCATGGCTTTCTTCAATCTGTCATATTCCTCCCGGCTCACCACTGTTGACTGTGCAGGAGTCGGCGGATACAAAGGTTCTTCCATAGGAAACGGCAGACCAAACTCTTTAACTCTTCCTTGAAGCCACTCCTCATACAGAGGATAAGTCCTACAATCTCCTTTTCCAAGTACAACTCCTCCTCGCTTGATCATCTTGAGCCAAGCCTCAGCTGCTTTACGAGATACAGTCAAATCAGGCGCAGAATGGAAAAACAGAGATTCTTCCACATCCATTTCCAAAGGCGGAGTCCTTAAAGCATACCCAAACTGCCTGACTGCTAGAGAAGGGTTATAGTTGATTCCTCCTCTTCTTCCCACCAACGGTACATTTGGGAAATTTCCACAACTGTGAATGATATCGGCCCTAAGCAAACTCCGATCAGACCACCAAGAAATATCTTCAGCTCTCAACCCCATCAATCTCTTCGACCAACTCAACGAGTCCTCGACATCAATGAACGCTCCTGATTTGGGTAGGTGTGAACTGAACCACTTGTAGAACAAAGGCGCACAACAATTCACCAATCCTCCTTTTCTATTCTCGTTCCTATGATGCACCGAATAAAAGAAATCTCCTAGTAAGGTAGGCACCGGATTTCCCAACACAAAAAGGCGTACTGCGTCCGTGTCCACAAATTTAGCAACATTAGGGAATAGGACAATCCCATACACGCAAAGAGCCAACACAGCATTGAAACCCCTCTGATCACCATCTTCAAGTTTCTTCCTTGCCTCTCCCAGCAAGAAACTCAAATGAAAACCATTGACTCCTCCCTTCTGACATATATTTGCCTTCAAGACCGACTTCCCCAAATATGTGGCCGAAGCAACCAAGCTGAGATCGGGCAGAAGCTCAGAACTGTAGAACAACAATTGTGACTTGATAGGAACTCTGAGGAAACTGGAAATCTCCTCCAAAGTAGGGACCAAAATATAACCCGGGAATGTGAAACATCTCAATGGAGGATCATAGAACTGCAGCAGTGTAAAGAGAGCATCGTGTTGATTTTTGGAGAGAACTGTGACGAAACTCAGAATCAAACCATAATCTTTCCGGAATCCTTCTAAAGAATCGTGATCCATTGACTTCATCAGCTGTTGAATAGGCTCCAAACAAACCACTGGAAACTTGTAAGCGACATGTCTCTTTCTGCCAATATCCATCTCAGGAGAACCAGGAAACCCCGACCGGAATCAAGAAGAAGATGTAAACCCCCTAGAAATGGATAAACATGTGTTAGATGATATGAATGCAAAATGATGTGATGCAATGCAATGATATGGAAACCAGGACCGCTGGATCTGTTTAAACATCTGCCGGGTTGCACTGTCTGAAGAAAAACCCACTGAGGAATAAAATACAAAACCACAGCTGTGCTCCAGAAAACCGGGTTGGTTGGAAGTTAAGGTTTCATGAATTTAGCCCGCCCCTCACTTGTAGGTTCTAAGAACAGAAGTTTGTCAGTTTCAGCCCTTCAGTCGAGAATAATACGTTTACCACTGAAGGTTTGGTATTATTACGGGATGAAAGACCTCTGCTGACTCCCCTCAACAGGATATCCTATAGCAAGTTCCCAGTCTCGGGGTCCTCGGATTGAGCAGCGAGAATGCGCCCACCAGAGCTAACATAATCACATCTCAGAGGAGAGGCCTCGACTGGGTTCTCGGGAAATGGTCACCAGAGTCGACGATTTCTAAAGGAATATTTGTCGTTATGGAACATCCATAGGACAAAATATATCCGACAGAAACCTCGTCTGGAATGTGGGTCTCATGAACGACTTAACGTAGCAACATGCCACGCAAGCCTCATGACTATCCACTCTAACACCTATGTGTGCACTCAAGCCTGGGTAGTGGGCTTATTTCTCACAAAATATCCCATCCCAACAAACAGGCAACCAGCAGATGAATATGAATGAATGCAAACATAATTACAAACATAAATGCAAACAATAGACAATGAATGCAAACAGTAAATAATGAATGCAATAAATAAACACAGCAAAAAAAGCAACCAAAACCCTAACCTAGAGAGCGCTAGGAGAGACTCGCTTAGGGAAGATGGACCAGCGTAGGTCAACTTCTCTACCTCCCCAGCAGAGTCGCCAGCTGTCGCGTCGCGCGAAAAACCGGCGGGAAAAGAAAGAAACAACAGAGCCGCCACCGTGCGTTATTTATCCCAGAGGAGGGAAAGGAAACGCTCAGAGTAAACCTGGGAAAAGAACATGGTCTCGTGACCAAAGAGGATGGGTTCGGGAGTCGGTTATGCGAAGGGAAGGTGTTAGGCACCCTACGCATCCGTAGTACTCTACGGGATCCACGCACAAAAGGAAAGAATATTGGTTGCTAAACACTGCTCAAACACACACGCACTGGCTGAAAGAGACAAGAGAAACTGACTGAAACTGACTCGGCAGGATGTCGCATCCTGGGCCTACTTAGTCTATCAGGCATAGACATCAGAGTCGAAGTAGTTCGGACCGGGGAAACGACACATGCTCGCTAGGATGTCGCATCCTATGCATACGTATCTTCTCGGACGAGAGAAGAATCAGAGCATTCGTAGCTCGGCTGACACGCACACAAACAAAACAAAACACAGGCAAACGTGGAGCCCGACTGCCAATCACTGGACTTATGTCAGCATCCGAACCTAAGCAACACAACAGATAGATAGGGAGTCTGGGACTCAGCCTACGACTGTCAAACAAACACAAAAGAAAAGAAAAGGCGCCCGGAGAGATCAGCTCAATCTCCTGCCTACATACTTCATCTGGTGTGAAGATCAGGGCGATGTAGTTCCCCTACGCAGGGACAAGGGTCTAGCCTAACCAGATAACAGAGGGAGATACAACACTAGGGAGACTACGACTCGAGCCTAGATGTTGTCATGCAAAAATCAACCCTAAGTTAAGGTTTCTAGCTAAATGGCACAAGGGCCAACCTATCCTAGACAAGGCTTGCACAGGAAGCAAGGGTCTCGATTGCAACTAGGGCAAGAGAAAGGGGAGGTCTCAATCACAGCAAGGGTGAGAGAAGAGAGTTAGATGTTAGCGGTTAGTCAAACTCGGCAAGACATCGCGTCTCGTGCCTACGTATCTCATCTGAACATGAGAATCAGAGTTGCCGTAGTTCGGCTAAACAAACCTAAACATGGCTCACACAAGGGTTAAGCCACACAGACTTGACTTGCACAGGAAGCAAGTCAAGCACAAGCCTATTGCACAAGGGCAAGCAAAACTAAAACCTAAGGAAACAAACAAGGCAATCACAAACACATACAGCATAAGAATAAACACACCAACAAGGGGGCTCAAACATCAAAGGTTAGGCACTAGGGCCAACTGGAATGGGGTAAGTGTTGCTCTTAACCTTGCCATTGAGAGGCTAAGGTGAAGCAGATGAATAGGAGATGAGGGGTGTGCCTCATTGCTTCTATCCCTGGCCAGGGAGAGCATTTGACAAGAATGTGTGGGTTCAGAAAGTGGGAACCCTTCTACACATTTAAACTGACTCAACTGTGCAATTGCACAAGATCTTGGGTTTTTATCTGAAGTGCATCAACACAGTGGTGTGAGCAAGACAGAAGACACACTGAATAGTGGGGGATAGATTGCATATCCCTACCTTCCACCAATTGCCTCTTCACTTAGGAGGTCTTTGACTCTGTACAGGGACAAAGTAAACATACACAAGCATTGCCTCCTAAGGAGGACTTCAGACAGTTTGCCCGGTCAAATAACAGACCGGGTCTCCAGACTACATGAAGAAGAAATGATTATACCTCAAAAGCAAATGCTAAAATAGCAAAGCAAGCAAGTTCAGAGAACTTAAGCAACTAAAGTACCTGAAAAAGTCAAACTTATTAGTAAACAAGTCAAAAGTTTAAATCAAAAGAAATGGCAAACAGTCAACACAGGGGATCAACTGAGCAAAGCATAAGACTCAAGTTATGAGTCCAACCATCTGCAAAACAAAGGTTAGCATAGGATAAACAAATCAAATTCAAACAAGTTTGAGTGATCTTTGAAGCATTGTGCTCAACCTGAAACAGATGAACTCAACATAAGTCCCAAGGACCACTAGGACTAGCCTAGGGTCAAACATGAAAGAAAAAGTCAAGGCAGCAAAGAAAAGTCAACTCAAAGTCAAAGTCAACCAATTAGAAAGCAAACACAATTGGGCCCACATTCAAATCATGCATCATTGTCATTTCATGGATATTTGAAGTCAAAACATGGCAAAGGAAAGCATACAAAAGTCAACAAAATGACTTGCATCAAAAGTCAACCTAAGCAATCTCAAAAATCATGAAATAAATCACACTCAATCCTAACATCTAACATGGTATACATGTAAAATTTCATGGCATTTGGATGAGAGGAAGGCAGTCAAGTAAAATCATGAAGTCAAACCAAATTCAAGTAAGCATGGTGAAAGTCAACAAGCATAGGTCAACTTCAAAAAATCATATCAATTTGAAAACAGAAGAGAAATGAATGAGATTAACACCAATGCAAAGCTCAAAGAGTCTAGTTATCAAATATGAAATTTCATGGACATACAATATGATTTGAGAATTTCACAAAAGATTTGGCAATGCATAGCACAAAGAGTCAACAAATGACCAAGCATGGAAGAAAATTCACAATCAAATGGAAAACAGCAAGATAAATTCCAAGAAAATTCATACATGAAATAGACATACAAAGGATCATTCATGCAAAAATTGGGGGCATTTGGATGTAGGGAAGCATGTGAACAAAATTTGTGAAGATGCATGTTCATGGTATAGCAACAATTGTAACACATGACTTCAAAAAAATCATAACTCCCAATCCACAAATGATAAATGCACAAAGTCTATATGGAGACAAAGGTCAAAGTGTCTAGTTTCACCCTAAAAAATTTCAAAGGCAATGGATATGTCATGAGCATTTCACAATTGAAATGGGAAGATGTACCAATTTTGCACATATGTCAAGAAAATATTTGTCATTTAAAATCCAGACCATGGAAAATTACTTAAAAATCATGATTAAAATCTAGACTCATTTGTGATCATGTGTAAAAAATTTCATAATTTTTTGATGAAAAATGAAGGAGAAATAAAATGTGGAAATTGGATGAAATTATGATGCAAACAAATAAACAAGAGCAAGGCAAATGGTCAACACAAGGGTCAACCGTGGCAAAGATGTAATTCCATGTCTCACTAATTGAAACGGCAGTGCATTGATGCATGCAGGGAAATATTGTGATTGGCTATGATCCAATAGAACAGTAGCATGCGCGTGGAACCAACAACAACAACCAATCAGCTCCAACATTCTGGGAATTAACATGCATTTAGGGTTTGGGAAGCATGGCATTAACATCTTCATGTTCATACGACATTCGACCAGCATAAGACAATCCTCATGCAGTTTTAATTCAAACATCAAACACACAACAGCACAGCATTTGGCAAGCAGCATGAACCAACAACTATAGCCAAATCATTTCAAATTTCTGGTTTTCAAACAAACCCTTAGGATTTAAGCATGGTTCATGGTAAACTTCAAACAAATTCAGCCAACATCTAAACAGAATCAAACAGCAAACACACAATCATCATAGCATTTGTCAATGTTTACTCATCAAGCACCCAAAAGCATACCACATGGCCTCATGGATTTTCAGGACAGATGTTATAAGGTTCAAAATAGCAGCAGGGTAGTAACAGCATGGTTTTCAACATCCAACAACGTTTCGAGCAAAAACAACAAGGGCATGGCATAATGAACACCTAACAACATTAACCAACAACCAAGCAGACATTATCCATGAAAATTCTGGACAGGGAAGTTTTGCAAAACAGCAGGGCAATGCATTCATTATTAATCACAAAAATTCAATAGCAACATGCAGACACATGACATATGGTGTAGTAACCTCCATGCAACCTCATGCACCAAATCCACACGGCTCATGCAAGTTTGGACAAACCTAGGGCTTCTAGCTACAGGGTTTTAGGGAGCAAAGCTTCATCATTCAATTTCATGATTGATCAAAATGAAATCATAAGCACACAAACAAACATGGCAATAAGCATCATCATCATGCAATCATCAATTGATATTTCAACCATATGGTAACAGCATGGCTCATGGAGTTTTCAAGCAAGCATCCACAACACCAAATGACATGATTCGACCAAGCACACAACAGCAGGGTATTGACATACTTCATGCAACATGAACAGTAACAATAGCCAATCTCTACAAGAACATGATTTCTGGAAAAGCCAGGTTTTGGTAGTAATGGTACCATGTATTCATCAACATCCAAACAAACAACAGCATATAGACAGCATTCATCATCCAAGCAAAATCAAACCTCGTGGCAAGCAAACATGGCAATGAAACAGTATGCCCATGCACATCTAAACAGCAACACACTAATACAACATTCAATCAAAATTCTGGACAGGACAGGTAGTTTAACAGCAGCAGGGTGTGAAATTCATGTTCATCAAAATCATCATCAATCTATAGCATGGCTGTCAGCATAGCAATAACAACCAGTTCATGCAAATACAAACAACAACCAACCATACACATTCATGTGGAAATTCTGGCAAGCTCTAGGGTTTAAAACAGCAAGGCTCATCATTAACATCAACCAACAATTGTGAGCAAACAAAACATAAACAGAATCCTCAATAATCCTGACCTATGAAACATTACTAGCATGTACATTGACTGACAACAATCCAAGCATAATCATGAGCTCATGTACTAGGCAGGGTAGGGTTTCAAGACAGCAGCAAACATTTACCATCATGCATTCGACCAAGAACAAAAATCCCAAAATCAAAAATCAAACGTGTGAATAGCATCAACAAACCTTCAGTATCACAATCATGGCATCAATTTTCAACAAATCATCATAACCAAGCTAAACCAACGGAAAATGCATTTGTTCACCAAAATGTAAATCAAGATTTCAGACAGCATACTCGACCATTTTAGTTCATTCAAAGCTTAAACCAACCTACTAAACAAGATGTACACGGAACATGGCATGGCTTTGGATAATAAGGAATTCGAAAAAATACCAATGATGGAGCAAGTTGATGATGCAGTACAAAAGGAGGTGCTCCAGTTGACAAATGATGCTCAAAAGCACTCCCAAACAATACTTGGATGATGGAGGAAGCAAAGGTTGCTCGTGTCTTTTGGTGGTCTTCTCAGAATTTTCCAAATGCCAATTTGCAAGAAGAGAGTGAGAGTGTGTTCTGCTTGGTAGGCTGTGTAAACTTAGGGCTCATTTGTGCAGAAATGAATCTTTATATCCTCTGTTTAAGGTCCTCTAATTAATTGGTAAGCTGGTTTAGTGGTAATGCTCCCATTTGCAAAGTTGCTAATTGTGTACAAGTGAAGTGGAGGTGTGAGGGTTGTACGATTTGGGCCTGGACAGGCTGCCAACAGACTGTTCCAATTGCTGTTTTGTGCTGTACCTCAAAGGCTGTACCTTGCTTTGCTTAATGTACTTCCATTTGCAACATTTTGCCAACTTGCATTTTGATTCAACAATGGAGTGTAATGGTGTTATGGACATGTTTTTAAGCTTGAGACAAGTCACAAATATGGTTTAAAACATTTCCCAATTGGCCAAGTCAAGAAAAAGTCAAAGAAGCAAAAAGTCAAAGTTTGGTCAAACTTTGAATTTTAAAGGAATAGGTCCAAAAATGCCATTTTGAATGGCAAGGTTTTAGGTCATGAAGTTTATATTTTTGGAAAGAGGATGAAAAATGTGGTTTGTAGGAAAAAACCCCACCAAATTTGGCCTTATGGTTTGGGAGATATGCTCAGTTGAAGTTCACAAATTGATGAAAATGATTGGATCATATCTTGACAACCATACATGGGATTTGAGAGTTCTTGGACTTTTTGAAAATGGGAGAACAAGATCTTCAACTTTCATGTTGGGCAAAAATTCATTTGGAGCTTGTATCATGATGCAAGTTGAGGATCAAGAAGTTTCTATTTTTGGCAGTTTAAAATTACAGGTCCAGTTTCTATTTTGGGAAATCTTCTGATTTGCTTCAAATTCTTCAATGATATTGATTGCCATGATATATGAGGCCTATTAGGACATGAATAAGCTCCTTCAAACCATTTCTATCCATCAAATCCAAAGAATCAACCACAGTTGACCAACTTTGACTTTCTAGGGTTTTTGGACTTGACTGTGTATTTCTGATGAATTCCAAACCTAATTCTTTGAGAACTTGACTTCAAATGATGTTACAAGTCATATGAACCTTGATTGTTGATCATGATGCCCAAATTCCACAAGAATGGCCACCATCCACTGCTTTGATTTGACTGTTGACTGTCTAGGGTTTTGACCTGGTTGTGCACTGACTGCTGACCTCTGAGGCTTCAACCCTTGACTTGAACACTTCAAAAAGACCCCCAAGGCATGTGAACTTGTTGAGCGAACCCTAGGGCTTTTGATTCCTTGAGAAACAACTTTGCTTGATTGGTTGACTGATCTCCTGATCAGTTTGACCTAATTCTTGCTTGCTTGCTCTTGAGGTAACTGAGGAACAATGCAAATGCTATGCAATGGATCATGATATGCTATGACCTAATATGAGATGGTATGCACAATGATAGGTGCAAATTTGAGGTGCTACACACCTAACCTATTATTCCCGGCCTTAAAGTTGACGTCTATCCTGTTATACCCAACCTCAAAGTTGATATTATCTTGCCCCTAACCTCAAAGTTGATACCTACTTTTCATCCCAACCTCAGAGTTAATGCCCACTTTTTTGATCTTAGACTCAAAGTTAATAATCAGTTTATTTCCAGCCTCATAGTTGTTGTCTATCTGATGCCCAACCTCAGAGTTATCGCCTACCTTTGTTACCTCCAACCTCATAGTTGATATTATTTTGCGTATCTAATCTCAGAGTTGACGCCTATCCTTTTTTCCAACCTCAAAGTTGACGCCTATCCTTTTCTCAGTCTCAAAGTTGATGCTTTTCTTATTTACCTTCAGCCTCAGAGTTAATGCTTATCCTTTTTACCCCAGCCTCAGAGTTGTTGTTTATATTCTCTTGCCTCAACCTTAGAGTTGATGCCTATCTGTTGATACCAGCCTCAGAGTTGATGACCCATTTTTACTCCAGCCTCAAAGTTGTTGTCTATCAGTTTTATGTACAACCTCAAAGTTTTCGTTTATCCTTTTTCTATCTTCCAGCCTCAGAGTTGTTGTATATCTAACGTCCAACCTCAGAGTTTTCGTCTATCCCTTTTACTATCTTCCAGCCTCAGAGTTCTCGTCTATCCTTTTTCCATCTCTAGCCTCAGAGTTGATGTTTATCTTGGTTCCCTCAACCTCAGAATTATTGTCTATCACTTTATCCCCAACCTCAGAGTTGATGTCCTGACTATTCTGTTATGTCTGACCTCAGATTTGATGTTGATCACTTGTGCTCCAGTCTCAGAGTTGATGTCTACCCTTTCTACCCTTAGCCTCAAAGTTAACGATTGTCTCTCTTTAATCTCCAGTTTTAGAGTTGTTGATGATCAATTTTATTTCCAACCTCATAGTTTTTGTCTATCTATTGTGCCCAACCTCAGAGTTGTTGATAACCAGTATTTCAGGCCGCAAGAGTTGATGTCAATCATCTTACCCCAACCTTAGAGTTATTGATTATAATTTTTATCCCAGTCATAAAACTGATGTCTACCATTCCTGCTTTCATTCACTGGATTAATCTTGATCCTATCATTATCCCTGACCCAAAAGTTGATGTTGATCATACTTTGTTTCCAACCACAGAGTTGAGAATGTCCATTTTTACCCTATTCATAGTATTGAGATCAAGAACAATCCAATTCCCAGCAGTCAATGTTAGTCGTGTTTCTATCCCCAACCTTAGAGTCGACGTCATACTATTTTCTCTCAAATTCCCCATGTTGTCTTCCTCAGCAAAGTCATCTATCATTCCAAAGTTCAAGTTTTATTTGGCAAACTATTTTCAAATATCTCACAATATATCCCCCAGTGGAAAAACTTATTTCTCAGTGCTTGCTAAAGCTTGTTAGTAGAGATAAAACGAAAAAAAATCCAATCATACATTGCATTAGCATATTGCATACCTCATGCATGCCTAACATCTCCTTACAATCGACACATTCTCCCCGCACACATCTTAGCTAATTCATATACGAAAACATACACGTAATCCATTAGACAATCTCCCATTAATACCATTACATTTCACTCATGTCATTCATTCTCAGTGGGCAATTTTTTTGATATTCTAATATTTAATCCTCTTCTATCTCGAATGCTTGAAAGTTGTTGCTATTCATACATTCAGGTTTGAGAATATTAAATAGGGGCAACTGTCATACCCCAAAATTTGCCCTACTTTTTTCTATTTTTATCTGGCTTACATTAAAATCATCTGCATACATGGTTCTCAATTCATTCAATTGGGTCATGCATTTAACATACCATTCATCATATTTTGCATATCACAATCATTAGGTCAAAGTTCAACAATAATGGATGTAATCGGTTTAAGTGGATTTTCTATGTTGGTTCTTGTGTTGGCAGCAATTTTGGTAAAACCTAGAGTGTTCACAAGATGTCACATGTGTTGTCTTAACATAAGATATCATGTACCTGCTGGATGTTTAAAATGTGATTATGCAGGATTGTTCCAGGATGTCAGATCCGATGTCATGACATCTGTATACAGAACATTCAGTCTGAATGTTTTGTATTATGTGATTGCGTTTTTAATGCAAATCTATGTATGATTGAAGATATGATTTACAAGCACATTCAATCATTAATTACAACCAGATTTACTTATTTTCCAAAGAGATCTAATCAGTTGTCATGAGAAGATTTGAATGGAAAATAGTTTTTGGGTTTTATGATGTCCAAGCCCAGCCAAATGCTTCTATAAAAAGGACATGGAAAACCTGATTTGTAACACAAGAAATAAGGAACGAAATATTGAGAGAGAATAAGGGTTTAAGTCTTGTGTGGTCGTGTGAATTGTAAGCCATTCAATTCATCCATAGATGATTGAATTGGTCTGATTTTTGAGTTGTAATTTGTCACTCAAAGCTTTTAAGCATGAGTGTGTGTCTACTTGATTGAAGTTGTTAAGTAAGATCAAGTGTGTGTCTTTTTTTCATTGTAATTCTTGTTTATATCACTGGTGTGATTGAGGGGGAGTGAGTGGGATCTCATATCTAAGAGTTCTTAGGTAAAAGTCACACGGGTACAGATTAGGTGAAAAAGACTGTAACTTGTGTTGTTTACTGAGAGTCTTTGAACTGATTCTATTTAGTGGATTTCCTTCCTGGCTTGGTAGCCCCTAGACATAGGTGAGTTGCACCGAACTGGGTTAACAATTGCTTGTGTCTCTTGCATTATTGTTCTCTATCTTTTGTCCTGTTTGTATTATTCAGATATTAGTTTCGTGACATTACCTTCGACATCTCATATCTAATACCAGAATTTCAATTGGTATCAGAGCAAGCATTCTGCTCTGGTTCTGGGTGAGATCTAGGGACGATACTTTCTAGTACTATGGAGAGAGATGGAGGATCTGTTCACAGACCACCTATTTTGGATGGATCCAACTATGACTATTGGAAACCTCGAATGGTATCCTTCCTAAAATCTCTGGATAATAAGGCTTGGAAGGTTGTTTTAACAGGCTGGGAACATCCAGTTATTACTAAGGATGGGAGAAGCTACTTCTGATAAGAAGGCTGAAGAACAATGGTCCAAGGAGGAGGAGGAGTTAGCCATTGGGAACTATAAAGCATTGAAAGCTATATTCAATGGAGTAGACAAGAATATCTTCAGATTGGTAAACAACTGTGAAGTGGCCAAAGATGCTTGGGACATTCTCAAAACCACTCATGAAGGCATCTCTAGAGTGAAGATGTCTAGACTGCAGCTGCTCACTACCAAGTTTGAAAATTTAAGGATGAAAGAAGATGAAAATATTCATGAATTTCATATGAATATCCTTGAAATTGCTAATGCCTCAGGAGCCCTGGGTGAGAAGATGTCAGATGAAAAATTAGTGAGGAGAATACTCAAGTCACTCCCTAAGAGATTTGCCATGAAAGTGACAGCCATAGAAGAATCTCAAGACATTTCCAATATGAGAGTTGATGAGCTAATTGGTTCCCTCCAAACATTTGAGATGGGAATGTGTGATGGATCTGAAAAGAAAGCCAAAAGCATAGCCTTCATGTCAAACACTGAGGAGGAAGAGGAGGAAAGTGGTCAAGATATTGATGAAGATCTGGCAAATGATGTAACAATGCTGGGAAGACAGTTCAACAGACTTCTGAAAAAGATGGATGTAAGATCTAAGGCAAATGTCAAGAACATCTCATCTGACATCAGTAAATCCAACAATGCTGGAAGAAGAACAAGGTCAGATGAAAAACCCAAAGAAGGAAAAGGAGTTCAGTGCCATGAATGTGATGGGTATGGACACATTAGAACTGAATGTGGAACCTACCTCAAGAAACAGAAGAGGAGTCTTGCTGCCACTTGGTCTGATGAAAGTGAAACAGAAGAGTCTGCAAATCTGATGACTGCCTTGACTGGAAGATGGGGTTCTGATGAAGACTCAAGTGATGATGAAGTAACCTTTGAAGAGTTGGCCACTACCTACAGAAAGTTGTGTCACAGAAGAAGGTGATAACTCAACTGGAGAATGAGAAGGTAGAACACTTGGAAACCATCTCTAAATTAAAAACTGAAGCAGTGTTTCTGAATGCCAAACTAGATAAGAGTCAACAAGTTGAAAGCCAGAAGAAGGTGATAACTCAACTGGAGAATGAGAAGGTAGAACACTTAGAAATCATCTCTAAATTAAAAACTGAAGCAGTGTTTCTGAATGCAAAACTAGATGAGATGACTAAGTATGTCAGGATGCTAAACAATGGATCTGACACCTTAGACAAAATTCTCCAGACTGGACAAATGACAGGAGACAAATATGGCATTGGGTTCAATGAATCTAAACCTGAGTGCAATCATATTGGTAACAAACCAGAGATGTCACATCAGATGTCACAACATCATAAAGGAAGACAGCAGAAAGGGAAACACCAAAGATGGAGATATCATTACTGTGGAAAATTTGGCCACATATAACCCTTCTGCTATAAGCTGTATGGCTATCCTAGTCCTGCTCATCATCAACCTAGACCCAAACATCATAGACCTATCAACAAAAAGCAATGGGTTCCTAGGACTAATGTTACAAGTCTGATAGCTCACACTTCCTTCAGAGTTTCAGCCAAAGAAGATTGGTATTTTGATAGTGGGTGCTCCAGACACATGACTGGAAACAAAAACCTGCTAACTGGCCTTCATCCTCATGCCACCATCTATGTAACCTTTGGTGATGGAGAAAAGGGTGAAATCAAGGGGATTGGTAAGCTTGATTTCCCTGGAGTTCCTGATCTTGACAATGTCCTGTTTGTTAAGGGCTTGACTGCAAATCTAATAAGCATCAGTCAACTGTGTGACCAAGGTCTAAATGTAAACTTCACTAAAACTGAATGTCTGATTACTAACAAAGAAAATGAAGTGATCATGAAAGGAGTCAGGTCTAAAGACAACTGTTACACGTGGAGTTCTCAAGAAACTGGTTATTCTTCAATGTGTACTTTAGCCAAAGAAGAAGAAGTGAAGATATGGCATCAAAGATTGGGCCATTTGCATCTTAAAGGTATGAAGAGGATTATATCTGCTAGAGGAATTCCCAACTTGAAGATTGATGAAGGAAAAGTCTGTGGGGAATGTCAGATTGGAAAACAGACAAGGATGTCACACCCGAAGCTCAAACATGACACCACCTCCAAAGTACTGGAACTCCTCCATATGGATTTGATGGGACCCATGCAGGTGGAAAGCCTTGGTGGGAAGAAGTATGCATATGTAGTGGTGGATGACTTCTACAGATACACCTGGATCAATTTTATAAGAGAAAAATCTGATGTTTTTGAAGTCTTCAAAGATCTTTGTCTAAAACTTCAAAGAGAAAAGGAAAGTCAAGTTATCAAAATTAGAAGTGATCATGAGAAGGAATTTGAGAACAACAAATTTGCTGAATTCTGCTCTTCAAAAGGAATTCATCATGAGGTCTCATCTCCCATTACTCCCCGGCAAAATGGTGTGGTGGAAAGGAAAAGACCTACAGTCAAATACTTCCATGTGTTTGGTAGTAAATGTTATATCTTGACTGATCGTGAGCAAAGAAGGAAGATGGATCCCAAAAGTGATGAAGGAATATTTCTGGGCTACTCAACAAACAGCATAGCATACAGAGTCTGTAACTCCATAACAAAATTAATGATGGAATCTATCAATGTTGTGGTTGATGATCAACAAACTGATGTCACAGACGATGTTGAGACATCTCCAAATGATCCCCCAGCTGATTTCTCAGACAAAAATAATGAGAGTGAACCTCCTCAAGCTGAACCTGAAGATGACAAAATCAACAAGGGAGGTATTGACAAGACCCTATTTGTGAAGAATGAAGGAGGAAAACTCATGGTGGCATAAATGTAGATGATATTTTGTTTGGTGGGATGTCAGATCAGATGGTCGAACATTTGGTTAGACAGATGCAATATGAGTTTGAGATGAGTCTTGTTGGAGAGCTGACCTACTTTCTTAGGCTACAAGTCAACTAGATGGAAGATTCTATCTTTCTATATGCCAAGAACATTGTTAAGAAGTTTGGCATGGAGAATGCAAGTCATAAAAGGACACCTTCTCCTACACATTTGAAAGTCTCCAAAGATGAAAATGGTGTTAGTATAGATCAAAGTCTATACAGAAGCATGACAAGAAGTCTCCTATATCTCACAGCAAGCAGACCTGACATTACATTTGCTGTAGGTGTTTGTGCTAGATATCAAGCTGAACCAAAAGTCAGTCACATAAACCAAGTGAAGAGAATACTGAAATATGTCAATGGCACCAGTGACTATGGGATGTTATATACTCATGGATCTGGATCTATGCTGACTGGTTACTGTGATGCTGACTGGGCTGGACGTGCTGATGATAGGAAAAGCACATCAGGAGGATGTTTCTTCTTGGGGAACAATTTGATATCATGGTTTAGCACGAAACAAAATTGTGTGTCCCTATCCACCGCTGAAGCTGAATACATAGCAGCTGGGAGTAGTTGTTCTCAACTGGTTCGGCTGAAACAAATGTTGACTGAATACAATGTCACACAAGATGTCATGACATTCTACTGTAACAACTTGAGTGCTATAAATATTTCCAAAAATCCTATTCAACACAGCAGGATAAAGCACATTGATATTCGTCATCACTTCATTAGAGAACTTGTGGAAGAGAAAATCATAGCACTGGAGCATGTTACTACTGAAATGCAATTAGCTGACATATTTACAAAGGCTTTGGATGCTAATCAGTTTGAATGTTTAAGAGGGAAATTGAGGATTTGTATTCATGAGAATTTTATAGCAATTAAAGTGGAGTGGAAAAGGTAATACAAATATTGTCTGCCCACTTAAAAGAAAGTGCCCCATTTATGGGCAACACAAATTATTTCACAAGTCCAACAAAATGTCACAACATCCCTCATCTTCTGGTTCAAAACCCATTCACAAAGCAAGAACTCCCTCCATGGATGTTCTGGATGAAGATGTTTTGGAAGTTATTCCTCTTTCAGTAATTCCAAGTGACGCCCCTAGCCCTTCTTCAACTGCAGGGAACACTCAAGGTAATGTTTCTGATAACCCTCCTCCTAAGGATGACATGTGTCATACCCTGATTTTGGTCCTGAAATTTTTTCATTTTTCATTTGGCACTTGGCCTAAAGTTCATTTGCATCTAAGATCCATGGAACCTTAGTCCATTATTGCATTCAAATGTATCAATACATGAAGAAAAAATTACAATTTTGCCATGTTGACCAAAGTCAACTATATGATCATTGACACTTTCCAAGTCCTAACTCATGTTCATGTTCACTTTTAACCATGTTCATTATAAAGTCCATTTCTTTATTTTGTTCATTTTCATTTTAGACCCTATTCTTCTTTCACCTTCTAAACCATTTTTATCCTATACCATACATAAACCCATTCAATTTCAATATGTGTAATCGACCACTCAATTTCTCTTCAAACCATACAATGTTGTATTAAACCATTAGTTCAAATTACAACATAAGTCATACATTCACTTTTCCATTTTATTAACCTGTAACCATCAAATTTCCAATTCAACCATACGTACATTCATTTTCAATTTCATAAACAAATATATCCAACCATTATGAGCATAATTATGAGCATTTCAATTCCATAAACTATAATACATTCACATTTCTATTCTAATTACATCCAATTATAAACCACAACCACATATGTGTCAACATAAACATTACAAAAAGTATCTGAAGTTACAAGATTGCATTCCAAGCATTCCAATCCACAACATATAAAATTGAACCGAGAAACCATTGTTTGAACCAATTTCCAAACCTTCCATTTCATATATAAACCATACAAATACATACATCTTCATTCAAAGTTACAAATTTAACCATAAACCAATTATACAAATTCCTAACCATGATCCCATGCATTCAAGTCATCAAATTGCTTTTCAATTCAACCTTTGGATTCAATTCCAACATGTTATTTCATCAAAACCTCAAAGTTACATTCACCTATTCACATACATTTTACAATTCCAATCCAAACTATAAGAATTCCAAACTTACATAATATTTACAATTTCATAAACCAACAACCCATTTCCATATACAAATCCAAACATTCCATTCAAATTCAAGGCTCAAGTATATAATCATGTCAATACCTTACGCATGAATCAAATTCAAAAATACAAGCTCATGACCTAAGGTTCTAACATCTAATTCCTAAGCATTAACATCCACCATCTTCATGCTTCATATGATCATCTCCTTCTATCCCAAATTACTTTTCCTTCCATAGAGGTACCTACAAAGGAAAGAAACACATTAACAAGTTGTGTTATTCAACACATAATCCACTTAGTTTCATCCATATTCCAAAGTTAATTTTAGCATTGCAAAATTCATGTTCATTATAAACAATGTTTTCATCATAACCAAATTCCAAATTACATCCAAAACCATAACCTACATGTAACCTTTTCAATTATGACCATACATTGCAACTCCGTGACTAGCATTGAACCTGCACTCAACACAAACCAATGCAAGTCAGGGCAATGGACCTAGTAAGAAGTGCAGAACACACTAGGCTGCACCAAGCTGCGACATATCATTTCACTCATAAGGCAAAACTGTTGTAGAACAAACTAAGTCAAGATTGGAAGCCTCAAACAGAAAACAGAGCAATAACAGCACCCTCAAATTCAGCTCCACGTCCACTATTAATGGTGGTAGGACTAAATGCCTTCCATATAATGTTTTCACAGATATTAGTCGCTATGAATAGGGAAATTCCATAACCAAAAACCAAGTTGCAATACCAAAATTCTGCAGCATTGGACATCTGTTGTAACATGAGACCTAGGACTCACCTATCAAACCATGAACCAAGACAATTCATTAGCATACCACACATACACCAAGGCTCACCATCATCAAGCAATGCGTACCATGAACATAGGCCAAGCAATGACCGAGACTTATAACACACTAATGTCATTATTCATACCTGCAGAACCATGTAAACTTACAGCAATTATCCAAGCTGCATCAATACATGTGACTATAACAACAACCTTGTAATAAACCTGCATGCAGAATAATTCAAAACCAAGTGAGAACGTGCTTGAAACACCTGCCTAGCCTCACTTGCAGAACGTAACCAACCTGAACCAAATCAAGCAAAAAACTAACAAACCTTCAACAGACACCAGTTATCATAACAACACTCACACATGGGCCACGACAGGAAAAGAAGAAATTGAAGAAGAAAAGAAAAGAATCAAAAACAGGAAGAAGAGGAAATCGAAAGCATATTGAAAGAGGGATAAGAACGGAGACTCACGGCATTTCAGAGTAGAGGGCTTCACTCTTCGTCATTCATCATCACGAATCCTTCAACGAGTAGTTTATGTCGAAATCGATTCACCGCTTCAACCACGAATCTCATCATGCTTCCAATGCTTTACTCTTCATCTTCAACAGAAGCCAACGAGCCGGAAGAAATCCAATTCACGCTCTCCATCACAAATCATCAGCACGCCTCATCTCTACGCATCAACAAGGCAACGCGATTATGAACCACCACTCCAAAGAACGCATCAACATAACCTGTAGGAAGCCTAATTCCGCAAAAATCCTGTAAAGCATCAAACTACCCATGAGTTTTCAGCAGTTTTCACTGCAGTAAAACACAAGTACATTAGCAAAGGCGGTAAAAATTCAAAAAGTAACCCAAAAGAGAATCAAGACGAAATAGAGCGAGAAAGTGTAGATTTGCATTACCGTTCCAGACCAAACATCAAATAGGGCAATCAAAATCTGAGCACCCTAAAGGGATTTCGCAGAGATACCCTTCTGGATCTCCATAAGCCAATCTGAAACCCTAAGTTGTTGATATAAATAGGAGAAGAAAAACCCTAAATCTTGGAGGCGGAAAAAACCTAATTTTTTCCAAACGAAAAACCTTAATCTTGGAGACGGCGAAAATCCAGAAGAGAAGAGGGAGTTGTAGCGAAAAACCAATATTCTCCACCGAAAAGTTGCAGTGGGAGTTCTTGGAAACCACCGCCGAAGGTGAGCACTATTATTTGATTTTCTTTGAGAGCCATGGATTTGTGCATTTTAGGGTGAGAGTAGTGTATCGTGAGGTTAGTGTGAGCGATTGAGAGATGACGAGAGGTTGAGGTCGAGAGATTGAGAGTAGGTTATTGTGAGGTAGGTGCGAAAGTTTGAGGAGATGAGCGATTGAGAGATGACGAAAGATTAAACGAGGGCGAGTGAGAGTGAGGGAGCGGGAGATTTTTCGTGAGGTAGATGATAATTTCTGGGTTTCTGTTGCCGTTTCTCTCACACTCTCTTCTTTTATTTATTTTTTAAAAAACAAACATTTAAATCATTTAAAACTTAATACGTTTAGTTTTCCTTTGCACCTTTTGTATTAAATAGTGCATGTTAATATATTGTTTTTTTGTGTTCCCCATTAATTTACTAGCCATTAGTCTCTTAAACCCAACAGCCAGGCGGCTAGGGTTACGTTTTGTATTCCTCCATCATTTTAATTAGTGGTCCATTAATAGTAGCCCATCTCATTTTAATTAATTTGTATTCTAAACTATCTTCAGCTATCCCGGTTCATATATTCAAGTTGTTATTAAAGTAATAAATAACCATAAGTGGCCTAGTGGAGAGAGAGCAGTTTCATTTTCTTTAGTGGGATGAGTTTGATATTTGGGAGTAGCATATCTCCATATTTTTATTTTTTTTATGCTTACTATTTCATTTAAATTATTATAATTTCTTACTCTTTATTTTACTTTTATATTTTTCTTAATTTAATTGTTATTTAGTTGTTTAGATTTTTTAAAATGTTTACTTTTTAGATTTAATTAATGGTTGACTTTCCGGTGTTGGGTTTTATTCGATTAGTCGATTTTTGTGTGTTAGTTAATTTAATTAAGTTATTGGTATCCATGTTCATACTTTTACACATATGAATAATCACATTCAAATTCACTAATTTTTTCAATTTAAATTTCACTAACTTTCCATAGTTTCAACATTTAATTTCATTTCCTCCCATTTGAATCTAGCCTTCTGGTGGGAACTCGATTATATATAAAAAATTAATTCGATATACATATAAAATTGTAAAATTAATTTTATTCCTACAATTTTATTTTTAAACTATCTTTACAACTCGATTAATTTCCTTTTTTAAAACTCGAAAGAAGAGGACCATTCGAATCTTGCATTCCGGTGGGAACCCTCGAATAATCAGTCCTGAGCCCCACGTTTTGGATTAACTATCCATTCTTTTCCTTCATTCTTAAAACACTTAATGATCAGCTTGGACAAAATAAAGGCCGTTGGGATCAAGCATTCTGGCGTAACCCTTTGAACATTTGATTCTTATCAAGTGGTCGTTGTCCATTAAATAGTTTTCTTAAATAATTCGAATGAAAGAGGCCCATTGGAATCTAGCATTCCGGTGGAACCCTGAATTATCGATCCCGAGGCTCATGTCTCGTTCTCATCAAATATTCGTCTTTCACAAATACTTAATTCCTACCTTTACACTTTTTCCATAAAGATGGAAATGGAACATGGTGTATACCGTGCACTCCTGAGATTAAGATTCAAGGTGGATGCCTTGCCTATCTTAGCTCTCGCCATCGTCTAAAATTGCCAATGCAGTTTCTTCAAACCCCTTTCTCAATCAAACCTAAAAATACTTAATCTTTATTAAACAATTTTGTCAATAAGATGGAAATGGAACATGGTGTATACCGTGCACTCCTGAGACTAGGATTCGAGATGGATATCTCGCTCATCCAAGTTCTCGCCATCACTCAAAATAAATCCAACCAATCAAACTCTTTCTCGCCGCCGTGTGACTAATCAATAAACCTTTTTCATAAATGAAAGATATATTGCCTTAAGGTGATGCAAGCAATGTTTCGGCCACGATTGTTGAGTCGAGATAAGTGACGCTTTTCCGAATGTAGATTTATAAATTCGTTCGATGTGTGGTGTACGTCCGCTCCTCATCTGTTTTGGGTAAAACAATGTTTTTGTCGATTAATACAATGTAGCTTTCGCTAAAATCGACCAACAAACAAATATTTTCTACCCAGAACTACGTAAGCCTTGACTTCTCTATTGAGATACGTAGGAGCAGGATTTGTAAATCTTGTCAGGCCCACTAATAAAAAACTTAGATTTAGTCCTTCGTCGAAAATCCAAAAATATTCTCCTCTCTTCTATTCTTTCTCTCCCTCATTATAACTTGAGAAGACTAACATAAGCTAACATTCAAAACGAAACTAACTAAACGGTTCCCGTTGAGTACAACGGACGTGAGGGGTGCTAATACCTTCCCCTTGCGTAACCGACTCCCGAACCCTGATATTGGTTGCGACGACCATAATCATTGTCGTTCTTTCTCGGGTTTTATCGATATTTCCCCTTTCCTTTTTAGGAATAAATAAAGTTCGGTGGCGACTCTGTTCAGTCCATCATTGTGAGCGTGCGATCGCGCTTCGCTTTAAGTCGTATCCCCATTTTTTGAGGTGCGATAACATGCATTACACAGATCGTGTCATTAGGAATCTGGTCACAAGGATCCTAAATGAAGGACACTCAGTCAAGGGAGTTTCGACTCCTCTGTCTAGAAGGGACCCCTCACCTGAGGTGGAACCTCAAAATGAGAAAGATGATGATTCATCCAGGACAGAGAAAGACATTGCTGCTGAGGGACTATGTTCTTTAGGTAAAACCATGCATATTAAGAAACCTATAGATGCTTCTCAGTCTAAGAAGCATGACACTGTTGAAAAGGTAATTGATTTGGAAAAAGAGAGATCAGATAGTGAAGATGACACCTTGCTTCATCACTTGGAGCTAAGTGTTGCAAAGAGAATGAAGACCAGGAAAAGGAGGTCTGTGGCTGAGATGATGACAACTATAACTAGTAAGAAGGTTGCTGCTGTAGGTCCTTCAAAATCATGGAGTAAAGTGGAAGTCAAGAAGAGAAAGGTCAGAGAAAGTTCTGACTCTGAAGATGATGTCGAAGACGATGTCCCAGACATCTCTCATGTTAAAAAGCAAACTGCTAGAAAATCTCCAGCTAAGGTTGCTGCTGTGCATCTGGATAATATTTCCTTTCATTTGGAAGATGGTACAGCCAAGTGGAAATTTGTTATACAGATGAGAGTTGTTGTGGAAAGGGAGCTAGGGAAGGAGGTTGTGGAAGTGAAGGAGGTTATGAAATTGATCAAGTCTACTGGTTTGATGAAAACAGTTAGTGAATTTCCCCAATGTTTTGAAGGTCTGGTGACGGAGTTTGTGGTGAACATCCCAGAGGATATTTCTGACAAGAATAGCAAAGAATTTTGCAAGGTGTTTGTGAGAGGAAGGTGTGTAAGGTTCTCCCCAACTGTAATCAATAAATTCCTAGGAAGAGGAACTGAAGGAGCTATTGAGTTAGAGGCCACAGACAATGAAGTCTGTAGGACAATCACTGCTGGCCAAGTCAAGGAATGGCTAAGCAAAAAGCATCTATCAGCTGACAAATTAACTGTAAAATATGTTATCTTGCATAAGATAGGTTCAGCCAACTGGGTACCAACAAACCACATCTCAACAATCTCTAATGTTCTTGGAAGGATAATATATGCTATTGGAACCAAGCTCAACTTTGATTATGGAAGGTTCATGTTTGAACAAATTATTAGACATGCTACCACTAATGCAGTGAAGCTGCCAATTGCCTTTCCCTCAATCATTTGTGGAATAATTTTAAGCCAGCAACCTGGTATTCTAAACACAAGTGATATCCCCAGTAGAAGGAAGCCTCCATTGTCAATTCATTACAAGCTATTTGAGGGCAGTCATGTCAATGACATTGTCATGACATCTGCAAGGAAGAAGTCAGCCTCTCAAGGTGGCCTAATTGCTGAATTGAAAGAAACATGTAAGGAGTTGGAATCTGGGATTAGGGTGGCTAAGGCTAGGAAAAAGGCTTTAGAGGGTTTAATTAATAGCTTGGAGCAAGAAGAGATGGATAATGTTGGTGAAGCCAAGGAAATAGATGCCCATACCTCAAGTGAGAGGTTTGATTCTCAAAACAATTCTAGTGGCAGTTATGGATCTGAAGGTGAAGAAGATGCTACCTCCTCAAACTAAGTTGTGGTGATGGTCCCCCTGTGTTAATTATGTGTGTTATGGATGCTTGGATGTTTTGATGTTTTCTGTTTGATATTTGTAGTTTTTTTTGCAGTCCTTTTTAATGCCATGATGTAATTTTTGGGCTCTTTATGAGTTCCCTGGATTTCTGATTATCTCAGCTACTGCAACTGCGTATAATTATGGTTTGAACCACCTGGCATTTATGTTTAACATTTTATATGTTATAACATCCTTTGTGACATTCTCTGCTGGACTGATTGACATTTATTTTGTCTAATTGGTTACTTTTGTCTATTTTGACTAAAAAGGGGGAGAAGTTATTATGTGGAGAGTTGAAGTTAATATGGAGATATGGAGAGTTGCAGTTAATATGTGCTGATATAACTAGCTAGCCTAACAGGTGACAGCTGATGTTGAACAAAATAATATTTTGTGTTGTACAGTTGATGTTGAAGGAGATGTCAGAAGGAGGTTCTGAATGTTAACATGTTGAAGGAGATGTCAGAAGGAAATTCTGAATGTTAACATGCTGAAGGAGATGTCAGAAGGATTCTGAATGTTAACATGTTGAAGGAGATGTCTGTGTTGAACAGACTTAGGGGGAGAAGAAGCACCCATGTGTTTAATGTGTGTTTATTACTAGTTGTTATTATAGCTAGTAATTGTGTGTTTATTGCTTCTTCTGCTGCTTAACTGCTTGTAGATGTTTGATTGGCTGCATTTTATGGTAAAACACTAGCTATACTCTGATGTCTTGACTGATGTCATGACATGCTTTGTAGATGTTTGATTGGCTGCATTTTATGTTAAAACATCTAATTATACTCTGATGTCTTGACTGATGTCATAACATACTTGAGTAGTATGCTGCAGGTTTAGCTAATACAGGATTTACTTAATGTCAAACTAGATGTTATGACATTCATCCCTGACAGCAGATACGGAGGTATAGAATAGTTGGTTGTCTGTTATAACTCAGTATTTAATTTAGTCTGTTTATCAAGGGAATAACAGACCTGGCATAAGGCCTACTATCTGAATGTCAAACTGGATGTTATGACTTTCATCAGTGACAACATATACTGAATAATAGGCAGGTTGGTTTTTCTGCTTCAGTTCAGTATTTATTTCAGTCTGTTCTTCAGGAGGATAACAGACCTGGCATAAGGCTCATTGTCAAAATGTCAAACTGAATGTTATGACATTTATTACTGTAAGCTGATACTGAAGTATAGACTGGTTGGTCTTTTACAGTACAACATTTAGTACAGTCTGTTTTCAGGAAAATAACAGACTTAGCATATGGTCTATGTTCTGGACGTCAAACTGAATGTTGTGACATTCATTCCTGACAGCATATGCTTAAGTGTAGGATGGTTAGTTTTTTCTGTTTCAGTATTTTTCTCAGGCTATTCTTCAGGAATCCAACAGCTGAGCTAAAATTCAGGAAACTAACAACTGAGCTACAATTAATGAACCTAACAAATAGCCTATTTGTTAGCATCCTAATATGTGGAAATTAGGTTAACTTGCTTAACCTTAATTTTAGGAAATACAAGTACAAGGCCCAAGTGCTACAATATAAAAGGATGGCAATCCTTCTTTCAGAACTCAGGGGTTTTAGGCATGAAGATTTTATTGTTCCATCATACTTCACTGCTGTATTTTTGTGTGTTTTGTATTAGGTGTATTTTGTGAGCCAAACAATTATCACCTAGATGATTGCATTGGACTAGGGTGTTCATTGAGTTGTAAGTGTTGTGTCACTCTAAGCTTTTAAGCGTGAGTGCTGTGTATCTTGATTAAAGCTGTTAAGCACAATCAAGAGTTGTTTGAAGTATAACTTCACCATTAACTTTAATCTAATTAAAGGTTGTAATCATTGAGGTGATTGAGGGGGAGTGAGTAGGAACTCTGGTCTTAGTTTAAGATTGAAATTGCATTGGGTAGGTATTAAGTGATAGGATTAAATAGGTGGTTTAAGGCCTGAATTAATACTGCTAATAGTGGATTTCCTCCCTGGCTTGGTAGCCCCCAAACGTAGGTGTGTGTGAAACCGAACTGGGTAAACAATTCCTTGTGTTATTTACTGCACTTACATTTACCTGCTGTTTACATTCCTGTCTGCATAGAATCGGATGTCATAACATCCTGTGTGACATCGATAGTCTGTTAACTAGAATTTCAATTGGCATCAGAGCAGGCACCTTGCCTGTTAATTTCTGGGTGAGGTCTAGGGACGTTACTTTATAGTACAATGGACAAGGATGTAGGATACTCAAATAGGCCACCCATGCTGGATGGTTCTAACTATGATGACTGGAAACCTCGTATGATAGCCTTCTTGAGGTCTCTAGATAACAAGGTCTGGAGAGCTGTCAACAAAGGATGGGAACATCCAACGAAGACAGGTAAAGATGGAATTATCTTGCAAATTCCTGAAGAAGAGTGGGACAAGGAGCAAGAGGCACTAGCCCTTGGAAACTCTAAGGCCTTGAATGCACTGTTCAATGGAATAAATAAGAACATCTTTAGACTGGTGCACCACTGTGAACTGGCTAAAGAAGTTTGGGATACTCTCAAAACAACTCATGAAGGTACATCCAAAGTGAGGATGTCTAAACTTCAGATGCTGACCACCAAGTTTGAAAATCTGAGGATGAAAGAGGATGAGACTATTCATGAATTCCACATGAATATTCTTGAAATTGCCAACACTTCTGGTGGCTTAGTGTAACACCTCAAATTTGCCCTCCTCATTCATGCATTCATTTTAGGTCATTTAATATTTCATATTGCATTTCATCATGTCAATCAGAATTAGCTCCCAGAGTTTATCTTCCAAGAAGCTTGGATATCATCCAAGTCAATTTGTTTCATTTTCAGAGGTTTTCTTCAAAAGATCAAGCTTAACAGGCTCAGTGCAGTTTGTATTCAACTGTGAAGTCAAAAGTCAATTGTTGGTCAACTGAAGGTCAAATGGCTAGGGAATAACTTGAGTTACTTCCAACATGTTCAAATGAGGCCTATTCATCATTCGACATATTACTCTTGAAGGAACAAAGGTCCAGCGCACAGGTTACAAATTTGGAAAGATGACTTGAACTGTCATACTCGCTAGGCGAGCAGAATGGTTCGCCTAGCGAGCCACCAGAGTCTGAACTGTCATGCTTGCTAGGAGAGCAGATCCTTCGCTAGGCGAAGCCCACGTGTTTTGAAAATAAAAAAATATAACAGAAAAAATTTGGGCTTGAGTTGCCCTCATTGGGAGCCCACAAAGCCACAAAAATCAGCGTATAAATTCTAAAATTCATTGGAACCAAAAACCCTAGAAAAAGAGAGAGAAAACTAACTAATCTACAGCAGCCTCCAGACACTAAAGAGAAAAATTCACTCGGACTCCGAGACTTTTCACTCTGAATCGCCTCTATCAATTCCATCTCATATAAACCCTAACATTGCTTTGCAAACCCAATGGTGCAATTCAATTCCATTCGATCTCTCCAACCAGGTTTGTCCTATTTCCATTACTTTATGCTTTCAATTTGAAATTTCTGAATGTATGAGGTATTTTGGTTGAATTTGGAAGAGTGGTTATTGTTAGGTTTTGTGTGTGGGTTTAGATATGCATGAATGTGTAACAATACCTTGAATGTTTGATCACTCAGTTTCTGAAATGAGCACCATAGGGTTTGGGGTTTCTGAAATCGCACTGTTATCAAAGAAGAACCCAGAACCCGCAGACATTCGCTAGGCGAATCTGCAGCGAAGCTTCGCTAAGCCTTCGCTAAGCGAAGCAGTAGCGATCGCGATAGTGGCTGCTTTTTCTGTTTGCTCTCCAATCTATTTTATGTTTGTTATGACATGTTTTCTATTGCACCCAGGCACATGTTTTAGTATGTATGTCATGTTTTGACGTGTGGATCTTCGCCCCCTGACTTTGAGTTTTGATATCCTTTTGATGCATTTGTTTGACAAGAGGTTTAGGCCTCCTATCCTTGGGTGTTTTTTATGAATTTTTGTGAACTTTAATGGCATGATTCATGCGGTTACATTTTGATTGCACCCCGTCCTGTTTCTCTAACCTGTTTGTTGAGTTTTTTTGTGAGGGCTTACATGACTCTTGAAGAGATGGCTTTCTTGGTATTCCACTTTATTTGTGGGATACCATTTGGAGATTTATTCCGATTACTTTGCTGACTTGCTTTCTTTGATGGTGCTAGCTTGAGAGATCACCGGGTTTCTTGCTCCTTTAGTTGTTATTACTTTGGATTTTTATCCGTGTGGTAGATCTCTTGACCCCTTTACATCTTTCCAGCATTTTACCGCTTTCTTAGCTGGAAGACCTCGATAGGAGGCAATGTTTTTGTATGTTTACTTTTGTGCCTAAAGACCTCCAAGAAGAGGCACCAATGCTAAAGACCTCCATGAAGAGGCAATTGACGGATAAAAGGGATTAGTAGTCAATCCCCCGTTATTCAGTGTGTCGTTCTTTATGCTGACACTACGTGTCAATGCTTCAGAACAAAAGCCCAAGATCTTTTGTCCGGTCAGTCAGTGGGGAGGTTTTCATCTTCCTGAATCCCCACTTCTTGTCATCAGCTCACCCTGTCCAGGGTTAAGAGCTATGAGGTCTTATCCTCATTACCCTTTTGATCTGCTCACCCTGACGTTCAATGTCAGTGGTTAAGAGCCCATTTGATTACCTTTTCCATGGCTTGTTTGTCGAGGTTGATATGACCCCTCTTGACTAAAGCCCTATCCATGTATGTTTGAGCCCCCTTGGTGGTGTGTTTACTTTATGCTATGTGTTTTTTGTGTGGTGTGATCGTCTCCCCATAGGATTGCTAGGCTTCGTATAGTCTCTCGTCTGCATGTCAATTAAGGTAGCACGGTTCCTTCGTCTAGGACTTCCTTTTTGCATGAGCATTCCTAAAACACAAACAAACTCATTGATTTTTCTTCTCCTAAGAACACGTTAACTCCTTCTACTACAGGCGAGTAAGTCTCCAAAGGTCGAGCATCCGGTAGATTGCGTAGTAACGTCGTTCATCTAAAAAACACAAAACAAACAAATAGTTCAGCCGAGCTACGAAGACTCTGATTCTCATATTCAGATGAGATACGTATGCAGTGGATGCGACATCCGTGCGAGTCATTTTCTTTTGACCCCTCTTTTAGTAAATAGTAGATTAGATAAACCCACACCCTTTAGACAAGAACAACAAGAGTGGATCCCGTAGAGTACTACGGATGCGTAGGGGTGCTAATACCTTCCCTTCGCATAATCGACTCCCGAACCCAAGATTTGGTTGCGAGACCTTGTCTTTTCCTTTCCTTTTTCCAGGTTTACTTCGAGCGTTTCCTTTCCCTCCTTTGGGATAAATAACGCACGGTGGCGACTCTTCTGTCATTTCTTTTTTTCGCCGGTTGTTTCGTTTCGCATTTAGGTTGCGACACTTAGGAGAGAAAATGGCTGAAGAGAAACTTATAAGAAAGATTCTCAGATCATTGCCAAAGAGATTTGCCATGAAGTTCACTGCTATAGAAGAGGCTCAAGATATCTACAATATGAAGGTTGATGAGCTTATTGGTTCTCTCCAAACTTTTGAAATGGGCTTGTGTGAGAATGTTGAAAAGAAGAACAAAAGCATAGCTTTTGTATCAAAAACTGAAGAGGATTCAGAAGAAGGAAGTACTGGAGGTGATGAAAGCATATCAGAAGCCATAGCCATGCTTGGGAGACAGTTCAACAAGTTCATAAAGAAGATTGATAAAAAAGGTAGACCTAATGTCAAGAACATTTCGTCTGACATCAGGAAAAGATCAACATCTGAAGAAAAGTTCAACCAAGGCAAGGGAATCCAATGTCATGGATGTGAAGGTTTTGGACACGTTAAAGCTGAATGTCCTACTTACCTCAAGATGCAAAAGAAGGGGCTATCTGTCACCTGGTTTGAAGGAGATTCTGAGAGTGAATCTGAAGGAGAATCTGCTAAGCATGTCACTGCACTAACCAGTGTCTGTGCCTCTGATGATGACTCAAGTGGAGATGAACTGACTTTTGATGAACTTGCTGCTTCATATAAAGAGCTATGTGTCAAAAGTGCAAAAGTGTGTGTACAAGGAGAAAAACAGAAGAAACTCATCAAGGAGCTGGAGGATGAGAAAAAGAAGCATCTGACAGTCATAGATGGTCTAAATGGTGAGATAACCTTGCTGACATCCAAGCTAGATCAAATGACAAAATCCATCAGAATGCTAAATAAAGGAACTGACGCGTTGGGAGAGATCCTAAAGGTGCGACAGAAGTCAGGAACCATGTCTGGTTTAGGCTTTGTGAAGAAATCCTCTGCTGAACTCAAACGCTCAAAGGCTGAAGTTCAGAAATTCAAGCAGAAGTCACAACCAATGTCTCAACATCAGGGAACCAGGATGAGTAACCATCAGAAGAAGAAATTTCAGAGATGGAGATGTCACTACTGTGGTAGATTTGGTCATATAAAAGCCTTCTGCTACAGGTTGCATGGTTATCCTAACCAAACCCCTCATGTCAGACCTAAGCATAAGGCATATAAGCATAATGCCCCTGTCGCATCCGCGAAAAACAACCGGCGGGCTGAAACAAAAACAACACAGAGCCGCCACCGTGCGTTATTTACCCCAAAAGAGGGAAAGGAAACGCTCGAAGTAAACCTGGAAAAAGCATGGTCTCGCGACCAAAGAGAATGGGATCGGGAGTCGGTTATGCGAAGGGAAGGTATTAGCACCCCTACGCATCCGTCGTACTCGACGGGATCCACGCTCTAAAAGATAGAAAAAGGTTGCTAAAACAAACATCACACACACAAACAACACAGGTGGAGGAAAAGGGGAGAGGGCTCGCTAGGACATCGCATCCTATGCCTACGTATCTCGTCTGGAACGAGAATCAGAGCTGCCGTAGTTCGGCTCACGCACGCCAAACAAGACACACACAAACACAGGCAAACCTGGAACCCGAACGCCAATCGCTGGACTTACATCGACTTCCGAACCAAACAAACACACTCAGGATACGGACAGCCAATCGCTGGGCTTACATCCATATCCTGACACACAAAAGGGTTAACAAGCAAACACACACAAAAAGAAAAAAAGTGCCCGGAGAGACCTCGCACGGTCTCCTGCCTACGTACCTCATCTGGTATGAGGATCAGGGCGACGTAGTTCCCCTGAACGGGAAAGAAATTCTAACCAGATACAAAGGGAGACACACTACTAGGGAGCTGTACTCGAGCCTAGATGTTATCATGCATCATTGCCCTATGTTATGGTTTCTATCCTAACTTGCACAGGCAACAAGCTAATCCTAAACAGGTAAAGCAGAGCATGCAAGCATAAACAAAACAAAGCAAACATTCACAATTAGCACACACTATATACAGACAAGGTGGGCTCAATCAAGGGTTAAGTTGCAAAAGCAACACAGCTGTGTCAGGGTGATGTTAGCTCTTAACCTTGACATTGAGAGTCAAGGTGAAGCCAGATGAAAGGTGAGTGAAGATTAGACTTCACAGCTCTTATCCCTGGCCAGGGAGAGCTTCAGACAAAGAAGTGTGGGTCCAGAAAGTGGGAACCCTTCTACACTTATGACACTGACTCAACTGTACAACTGTACAAGGATCTTGGGTTAGGATCCACAAGGCATCAACATGTGATGTGAGCCAAGGGACGACTCAACAGAATAGCAGGAGGTGGAATACACACCTCTTGTATCTTCCAATTGCCTTAATCAAGGTCTTTTCCTGCTTGGGGACAAATATAAACAAGCACAAACATTGCCTCTTAAGGAGGACTTCAGACAGGTGCCTGGCCAAGTAACATGCCAGGTCTTCCAGACTACATGGAGAAAAGAAATTCTACCTCAATTGGTTTATACAACCAAGCAGCAGCACAAGCAAGTTCTCAAGGGAACTGTTAGCGACTAAAGTACCTGAAATCAATCTAATTCAGTCAGTATACCAATCACAAAGTCAAAACAGACAAGATAAGAATCAACAGTCAACACAATCAATCACATGTGCAAAGCACAATCAACTCAAGTGAGCCAAGCATCCTACAAAATAGAACAAGTTAGTTCATAACAATCAACCAAACTCAATCAACTTGCATTAATCTCCTTAAAGCATTTGCTTCTTCAACCTGAAAATCACATTCAAACGTGAGAAACAAGACCACTAGGACAAGCCTAGGGTCCAAAGGAGATGAAAAATTCAAAACAGCAAGTGAAAATTGATCAAAACCAATATTAATCAAGCAAGGAAAGAATCCAATTGGTCTCACATCAAAACTATGCACCAAATTCATTTCATACACAAAACATGTCAAACTATGCACTTTGGAATCACATTGGAGCAAACAGAATGATCACAATCAAATCAATACCAAAACATTTCAATAAATCCTCAAAAAATTCATGATCAAGCAGCATTCATAACATGTCAATCATACCAAATTTCATGGCAATTGGATAAGAGGAAGTATGGAAATTAAATCATCAAATCATGGTATGCAAAAGCAAGCTCAACCAAGGCCACAAAACATGCATCAACTTCAAATGATCATAAAACAGTGAAAACACATGATAACTGAACCACACCAAAGCCAAAATGAAGTTAAACATGTCTATATCACTCATGCCAAATTTCAAATCCATCCAATTAATAACCAGAATTTCACAAATCAAATACAAACATGTCTCACAAAAAGTTCACAAATGGATAAACAGAAAATAAAATCCCAATCAAATAGGAAATGGACTCAAAAATTCCAGAAGAAATTCACATGTTTTATCAACATTCATAAGTATCATCATGAAAAAATCCAGCTCAATTTAAGTTCAATAAGCATAGCAAATAAAATCAAAAAGATGCACAACGAATGGTATGGCCCAAAATGTAACACCTACAAAGATCATATCATATCTCTCAATACAGGAACTCAAAAATTACACACCACATATCAAAATGACCATGAATGAGTCTATTTTAAGCACAAAAAATTTCATGAATTTCTAATGAAGTATCATCATTTTATGAGCAAAAGAGTGAGCATGGTGCACAAAAAGACACATTCAAGAAAACCCTAAGCATTTTCAAAATCTACCCGTGCAAAAAATTATTAAAAATCATCAGAAAATCAAGCACATCAGAAGGATCATGGTGGAAAAATTCTCATTCAATTTGGATTTATAGTTTGGGAGATATGATTTTTTGAATGTCATGAAAAAATAAAAAAATGATGAAATAAGCATGTTGGAACATATGAAGCATGTGAAAATAAATGCCAAGCCAAAAAATGGAACTGGCGCCACAAGGAATCGAAGATTGGTACATTTTGAAAATCCAGGCGTGCAAACACTTAAGTCCAGGAACAGTACACGAAATTTGGATCTAACACAAGTTTTTGGAAATTTTTTGAATGTTCTTCATGTTCTTCATGTGTTCATAGGCTCAAGAACAAATCTCCACCAAATTGGACAAACTTTATATCAACGGAAAGGTATTTCCGCGTACATTCACAATCTCAAATTAATTTAGCCTAATTCCTCATGATTTAAAAAAATCAATAGCAAACATAAACATGCATGAAACTTCAAATCATCATAACTTCCTCGTTTCTCAACCAAATTTAGTGGTTCAAAGTGCAGAATTCTCTACTAAACAAGATCTATCCAAAGCATCAATCAATTTCAAGAATCATTGAAGTCGAAAACTCACCTTAATTTGAGGACAGTTGCTAAATCGCGCGTTCTAGGCCTTGAAATGTGAAAACAGAACTTCTATGATGCTTGTAGAAGTGAATGGAACAAGTCTTGTTGCTCAATTACACACGATCTTGATGAAATCTTGAATTGCCATTGTTGCACCTCACTTTAACAGTCCAAAATTTGGCTTGGAAATGAAGAAATCTCGCTTCAATTAGCTTCAATAATGCATGTAGATGATGAATCAATGAAGATCTGAGCAAGGTTTTTGGAGATTTTTGGAAAAAAAGTGAGAGAGAAAGTGAAGAGGTTTTTGTGATTTCTAGATCTAGATCTGAATTCTGTTATTGCTAATCAAAAAACAGTTAGAATTATGTTTATATATGCTATGTTAATGATGTTAGTAAACATGATTAGTGCTAATGGAATGGATTAGTGAAAATGCAAGTTTCATGCTAAATAACCAATTAGTAATTCACCCTCACTCATGTAAAACCAATGCAACAATGGAATTTTCTGGTTTGAGCAAGTTACAAATAGCATATGTGAGCTAGTGCAAAAGGAATGAAGTGAAAATAATGAATATTTCTCAAAATGCACTTTTTCCCTCCACTTTTTAAATTAAGTCCACTTGAAAAATGTACTTTTTATGTGATGAGTTTTCATGAAATGTGATGATGGATCATGATAGTACATGTCAAATGGAGTTTGCTCAAAGAAACCTCACTCAATTTGGCCTTGTGAATCAAAAGTTATGCCACTTTGAAATTCAACTTTTTTGGACAATGATCAATCCATAACTTGCCAACCACACATGAGAAATTCATGTTCTTGGACTTTTTGGAAAGGTGAGAGCAAGATCTACAACTTTCATGTTGAACAAAATTTCATTTGAAACATTTTTGGACACGTAATTTTGAGGAGAAAAACTTTCCATTTTTGGCAAATTTCAATTACAAGTCACTTTCTATTTTTGGAAAGTTTCCATCTGACTTTATTTTCTTCATTCTTGATGTTTGAAATGTCAAATGAAACTTGTTTAGACATGAATGAAGTGTCTCTTACTCTCTCCCACCTCCAAATCCATCATTTCAGGCACAGTTGACCACTGTTGACTTTTCTGACTGATAGATGAATTTGCTGGGCATTGATCCACTTGAGCCTCAAATCCCTGATGAAATGGCTCAATGATGAAACCCTAGCTTCCATAAGCTGCATATAATCACATGATGAGCCCCATATCCATTGAAAACCTCATCTCCTTGACAAGCCCCGATTGGCACAATGCAGATGATTAGGGTTGACCAGAGGTCAAAACCCTAATCTCAAGGTATCTGATCAAGCATGATGAATCTCTTGGTGATGACAAGACCATGATGATGATGATGTACCATTTCAACCAAGATGAAGCTCAACCCCCTTGAGAATCAAGAAACCCTAATTTGAATCACCAACCCTCAGATGATCAGTGATCAATTCAATCAATGAAACCCTCAGGCTTGCATACATCAACCTTTTATCTTCTGACCAAGACCTAGGAGGATGACTTGCTCAATGTAGCCACATGATATGCAATTATGCAATGCCTAATGACCTAAGAAATGCAATGCAATATGTTAAGCTAGTCCCAAGAGAGGAGGGCAAATTTTGAGGTGTTACAGCTGCCCCTATTCAATCCACTATGAACCTGTCGATATGAATAGCCTCGGCTTTCAGATGATCAGGATGAAGAGTGATTGAATACCAAGAACATACGAACAATTTTCACTCCGATGGGAGATAATTAACAATGCCTGTCAGAATTGGCAAAGAAACAACCTCGAAAGAAGAAACATCCGTCTAGTACGGAGAAAACTCGGCCTGAACCCCAAAATAGAAATGTCGACCTGGATACCAAAATAAATGGTAACACAGGGATAACCATGGCACGAACACCACATCCGCTGGGGATTATTATCATCTTCTCTTTTTAATGTTTTTCTTGAACCCCGACAATTTTCTCCTTTTTTGTTTTCTTGAACCCCGAAATTTTTCTTTCGCGCGAATGATCCCGGATCACCGCATTTGAACCCCGACATCTTGTTTGCCAAAATAATGAACCCCACTCTCCATTCGAACCCCAGTCGCCTGACGATAACTTGTGATCGCCATTGTGAACCCCGTTCTCCAGAAAATGCCGCAACATTTCCCTTTCTCCATTTGAACCCTAATCTCCAGAAAATGCCTCAACATCTCCCTTTCTCCATTTGAACCCCGCTCTCCACTTTCTTGTGATAATTCCGCTGGCAACGTCGGAAATAACACCAAACACCACTCTGAGGGCGACATATCAGAGGGTACACCTTCACAAAAGGAAGGTAACATGTGCATCTCTTCTTCAGAAGACACCCGTAACGACCTCCGTTGGCCTCAGCCAAAGTCTAAGGTGACACATGAACAGAAGATAATCCTGAGGACCTCATCCCGGATATAATCTTCAACTCCAATCTCTATTTGAACCCCGCTCTCCAGAAAATGTCTCAACATTTCCCTTTCTCCGTTTGAAGCCCGCTCTCCAGAAAATGCTGCAACACTTCCTTTTCTCCATTTGAACCCCGATTGTCGCGCTGATCGCGTAACGTCCTTTGATTTCATTTCCATCTCTGTCCGACGGAAAAGTTTCCTCCAGTATCGCACTACTGGGGAACATTGCTGATCTGACGTCATGATGCTAAACTCCTCAGAGTAACACCTTCAACCATCCGGCAAAACTAAATCTCAAACGGTAACCACGGCTTGAGTCGCGCTGATCGCGTAACATTCCCATCTCTGTCCGACGGAAAAGTTTCCTCCAGTATCGCACTACTGGGGATGTACTGTTGATAAAAAACGGTGCCAAACTCCTCGGAGCAACACCTTCACCCTCAGGCAACCCCTTCTCAAACGGTAACCACGGTCTGAGACTAGCTCATGCTTGCAATATGATGCATGATTGATTTTTCTGCGTAATGCTCCATAATTATGGAAATGCTACGCGATTTGTTATGCAACATGCTATGCTTATCTACATGATGAATGTACGAAAAGTATCCCCCTCAAGGGACTCTTCTGAGGAGCTCGAGACACTCTGCTGAGGAACTCATTAATACTCCGATCTCCACCCTGCTAGGGAATAGTACTGCTGCTGGGAAAAAGGAAACCCTTGCTGGGGAAAAACCTCCTTTACACCCAATCCGCTCGAGGAATTGCTGGGGAAGTAACCACCAATGCACTCTGTGGGGATACACCAGTCTCTGACTTGTTGGGGATATAAATCCCGACTCTAATTTGGGAAACCCTCACAGATACCTCCGTTGGGAAATAACAACTTCCAGACCTGGCGACTGGGGAAGCATCAATCTGAAACCTGCTGGGGATAACCATCCTGACCCTGCTAGGGAAGCCACAGACCTTGGATCTGCTGGGGAATTAGTCCTCACGACTCTGCTTGGAGAGATAAGGAAATTCCGATACTAAACACCCGTCGACTCGTCGAACCCTGGCATTCATATCCAACTCCCATGTCAGCTTTCCAATTTCGAGAACTCCCAGACTCGTCTGGACCTTTTCTGCTCCGTCATCTTGTATTTCAAACCGCTCCGCACTCGACGGAAAGCGAACGCCGGGGATTGATACAGGCTTTTGAATCTTCAGACTTTGAAGAGTCTTCTTGATTAACTCTCAAGGATCGTTGTACGTCTCGTCATCGTCTCTTCATCGTTCTTCTATCCATCCGTCCCTGATTGGACTCCATGGGGATTGTTTCATCAAAAGCTTCCACATCACAACCTGCAAGTGAGGGAAAATACCTAACAGCACCTGCAAAAGAGATCGTTAGACAAAACCGTGCCCCAGGCGTGTCAAGATTTCAACACTTGGGTCACTCAACCTTCCGAATAAGACTTCAAGTTTTCAATCTTATAAACATGCATTGGAAGGGACCTGTATGTCAAAAAATGCAAAATTCTTTATCACAATAATCTGGATGTTTTTGCAATCAAAGCGGTAATGAAAAACAAAAACAAAATTATTTGACTGAATATGCATTTTATTGATTTGAAAAGTGTGGCTCAAATTGAGCAATACAAAGGATGCAATTCCTGAAAAGAGGTAATTGCGCACAAAAGGAAAAATCTATCCTAATGGCAATGTGAAACCCGTGATCTCATCAAGTTCCAACTCGGTTACACCCCATATGTCCTCAGACTCTCCGTGCTTTCTTCCTTCTGAACAAGACGATTTCGATTGATCCCTACCGGGGATTACCCATGATGCCTTAACCAAAGCACAAACGATCATGCTAGACGCAATTGTTCGTTTCAATCCCTCTTTTGCCCGGACCGCCCTTTCGGGGTTTCAGTCCACCGGGATACCCTTTTTTGCCCAAGTCGCCTTTTCAGGTTTTCGACTTGCCGGGTGTACAATTTTCTTTTTATCCCTAACTTTTGCCCGAACCTTTTCTTTCTGTTTTTTGGTTCGCCGGGATGCCCATTTTTGCCTGGACTATTTTATTCTTTTTGTCCAGCGGGTCTCTTTATACGAAGTATTTTTTAACTGCGTCCGCATTCACAGGGGATGGAAAGTCCTCGCCATCCATGGTCGTTAACAACAAGGCTCCACCAGAGAAAACCTTCTTGACCACGAATAGACCTTCATAATTGGGTGTCCATTTGCCCCTTCGATCGTTTTGAGGAGGAAGGATCCTTTTCAGCACCATATCACCTACGTGATACACTCGAGGTCGTACCTTTCTGTCAAAAGCACGCTTCATCCGTTGCTGGTACAACTGCCCATGACAGATGGCCGCCAGCCTCTTCTCTTCTATTAGGCTCAACTCTTCGTACCGGGTCCTTACCCATTCCGCCTCCTGCAATTTCACGTCCATCAGGACTCTCAAAGAGGGAATCTGAACCTCAACCGGTAGCACCGCTTCCATTCCATATACCAAAGAGAAAGGCGTTGCCCCAGTAGATGTACACACCGATGTTCGATACCCATGCAATGCAAACGGCAACATCTCATGCCAGTCTTTATAGGTCACCACCATCTTCTGCACAATCTTCTTAATATTCTTATTGGCTGCCTCAACCGCCCCATTCATCTTCGGACGATAGGGAGAAGAATTGTGATGTTCAATCTTGAATTCCCGGCACAGCTCTACCATCATCTTATTGTTCAGATTAGAACCATTATCAGTAATAATTCTCTCGGGAACCCCATATCGGCAAATGATGTCTCTCTTGAGAAACCTGACAACGACCTGCTTCGTCACGTTCGTATAAGAGGTTGCTTCTACCCACTTGGTGAAGTAATCAATAGCCACCAATATGAACCGATGCCCATTCGAAGCCGTAGGCTCAATCTTCCCAATCATATCAATGCCCCACATAGCAAACGGCCATGGAGACGACATCAAACTCAACGGGTTAGGAGGCACGTGCACCTTGTCAGCATAAATCTGGCATTTATGACACTTCCGCACGAAATTGAAACATTGGGCCTCCATGGTCATCCAATAATAACCTGCCCTCAACAGCTTCTTCACCATCGCATTCCCACTGGCATGGGTACCGAACGATCCTTCATGAACCTCTTTCATCAATTGGCTTGCTTCTTCATCATCAACACATCTGAGCAAGACCCAATCAAAATTTCTCTTATACAAAACCCCATCCTTATTCAGGTAGAACACCATGGCCAACCTCCGCAGAGTCTTTCGGTGCTTCTTCGATGCTCCCTCAGGATACTCTTGAGTCTCTAGATAGCGCTTGATATCATAATACCACGGCTTCTCATCATCAGGTGCTGTATCAACAGCAAACACATAAGCCGGTCTATCCAGACGACCTACCTCAACACTGGGGAACTGATTCCACCACTGCACCTTAATCAAGGCAGCCAGAGTAGCCAAAGCATCTGCCAAAGGATTCTCCTCTCTAGGCACATGATGCATCTTCACCTTGGTGAAAAACGTCAACAATCTCTTCGTATAATCCCGATATGGAACTAAATGAGACTGATGCGTATACCATTTTCCGTTAACCTGATTTACAACCAGAGCTGAATCTCCATATATGACAAGGTTCTTGATTCTCAAATCAATCGCCTCTTCAATCCCCAATATGCAAGCTTCGTATTCAGCCACGTTGTTGGTGCGCTCAAATGTTAGCCGGGCAGCAAAAGGAATGTGGGATCCTTTCGGCGTAACCAAAACAGCACCAACACCGCTACCATTCACGTTAACGGCCCCATCAAACATCAAAATCCATTCGGATTCAGGGTCAGGCCCCTCCTCCGGGATTGGTTCCTCGCAATCTTTCGATTTGAGAAACATGATGTCCTCATCAGGGAATTCAAACTTCATCGGTTGATAATCCTCAATGGGTTGCTGGGCGAGGTAATCAGACAATACACTCCCCTTGATCGCCTTCTAAGAGGTATACTGTATATCATATTCTGTCAAAATCATTTGCCACCTCGCAACCCGTCTGGTCAATGCTGGCTTCTCAAAAATGTACTTGATTGGATCCATCTTGGAAATCAACAAAGTGGTATGAACCAGCATATACTGCCTCAGTCGGCGAGCAGCCCAGACCAAAGCACAACAAGTTTTCTCGAGCAGTGAATATCTTGTTTCACAGTCGGTAAACTTTTTGCTAAGGTAGTATATGGCATGCTCTTTTCGACCAGACTCGTCATTCTGCCCCAATACACACCCCATAGACCCCTCGAGGACTGTCATGTACAGAATTAATGGTCGTCCCTCCACAGGAGGCATCAGAATCGGAGGCTCCTGCAAATACTCTTTTATCTTTTCAAATGCTGCTTGGCAATCATTATTCCACCTGACCGTTTGATCTTTTCTCAACAATTTGAATATCGGTTCACACGTGGCTGTTAGATGAGATATGAACCGTGAAATGTAGTTCAATCTACCTAAGAAACCACGAACCTCTTTCTCTGTTCTCGGTTCAGGCATTTCTCTTATTGCTTTTACTTTTGCAGGATCAACCTTGATTCCCTTCTCGCTTACAATAAACCCCAGCAATTTACCGGACCGCACTCCGAAAGTGCACTTATTCGGATTCAACCTCAGTCTGAATTGTCTCAGCCGGTCGAACAACTTGGCCAGATCTACCAGATGCCCCTCTTCTGTTTGGGACTTTGCTATCATGTCATCAACATAGCATTCAATTTCATGATGAATCATATCATGAAACAAAGTCACCATGGCCCTCTGATAAGTAGCACCGGCGTTCTTGAGACCAAATGGCATCACCTTGTAACAAAAGGTGCCCCACGGTGTGATAAACGTTGTTTTCTCCATATCATCTGGCGACATTTTGATTTGATTATAGCCAGAAAAGCCATCCATGAAGGAAAACACCGAGAATTGAGCTGTATTGTCTACCAACACATCAATGTGAGGTAATGGAAAATCATCTTTTGGGCTAGCTCTATTCAGATCTCGGTAGTCCACACACATTCTCACTTTACCATCTTTCTTCGGGACTGGCACAATGTTCGCGACCCAAGGCGGATAATTAGTGACAGCAAGGAAACCAGCATCCCACTGCTTCTGCACCTCTTCTTTGATTTTCATCGCCATGTCAGGTCGAGTTCTGCGCAATTTCTGCTTCATTGGAGGACAATCTGCTCTCAACGGTAGCTTGTGCATAACAATATCGGTATCCAACCCTGGCATATCTTGATACGACCAGGCAAAGATGTCGACATACTCCTTCAATAATGCCACCATTCTGCTCTTGACACTCACCTCCAAAGCAGCCCCGATTTTCACTTCTTTCTTGACCTCGTCGGTACCCAGATTCACTGTTTCAATCTGCTCTTCATGCGGCTGAATCACTTTCTCCTCTTGTTTCAACAACCTGGCTAATTCCCCTGGCAGTTCAGAATCTTCTTCGCCTTCTTCTTCGGCTTGATAGATCGGATTGTCGAAGTCATATGAGGGTGTAACAGGATTGTTATCAATGAGATCCGAAGAATGATCGCATCTGCATGAATGTGGATTCATGCATTGCTTTAGAATCGGAACGAGACAAATTGAAAAAGAAAAATGAAAACATTGCCATTTTTATTTTGTTTTTATTTTTAAACTGTAAAAATAAATGAAAAACAGGGAACACCATTTTTAACTGAAAAACATCCTTTTATTAATGTTGCAAACTTGCAAATTTTAGACATGAGGTGGCCCTTACAATGAACCATTACGTGTCAGGCAACACGTATGGCTTTCATGCATATAAAATTGAAACAGGAAAAATATTACTCTTCGAGCAGAGTGACCCGGATGATCCTTTCAGCCTTCCAGTTCTGGATTCCCATCCCTGGTGCGCACGGCTTTATCCATTGGTCAATTTCGCAGTCGCTATCGGCTTCCTCACTCATCATGCAGACGTGATCCGGATCCAGCATTCCGGCACTAGTGAAGGTGACTGACGTACGGCGTCCTCTGCCTTGTCCTGAACCTCGGCCCGGCTGGTACCCCACTCCGAAGCGGTCCTTCTTTGCAGAGATATCCATCATCCTGCCCCAACCAGGAGCCTCTCCATTCTTCACCACCTCGGCGGCCTGTTTGTACGAAGCAATGGACGGTTTCTCTTCTTCTTTTGCAAACAAAGCATTCTCCACCTTAACGGTTTCGAACGCTTGACTAGGCGTCTCCCATATCTCACCGTCCATTTCAACATATTTGAATGAGGACAGGTGGCTGACAAATATATCCTCTTCTCCGCACACAGTGACAACCTGTCCTTCCCAGATATATTTCAACTTCTGGTGCAAAGTCGAGGTCACTGCCCCAGGAGCATGGATCCATGGGCGACCCAACAGGAAACTGTATGCCGGCTGGATATCCATGACATAGAAAGTTGACTTAAACACCTCGGGGCCTATCTTCACTGGAAGCTCAACCTCTCCGAATACGGCCCGCTTCGACCCGTCAAATGCCCGCACTATCAAATCAGTGGGAGTCAGAATCAACCCTTCACAATTCAGCTTAGCCAGAGCCTTCTTCGGCAACACATTCAAAGAGGAGCTGGTATCAACCAGCACATGCGAAAGCACGGCTCCTTTACACTCCATTGCGATATGTAATGCCCGGTTGTGATTCCTCCCATCCACAGTCAGATCCATGTCTGTAAAACCCAACCCATGGCTGGCATGCACATTAGATACGACCGTCTCCAACTGGTTAATGGTTATCTCTTGAGGAACATAGGCTTTCTTCAGGATCTTCATCAAAGCCTCTCTATGCCCCTCAGAGCTTAACAGCAACGACAGAATCGATATTTTGGAGGGAGTCTGTTGCAGATGGTCCACAAGCTTGTACTCGGATTTCTTGATGATTCTTAAGAATTCTTCTACATCATCATCAAGCTTTTCTTCCGACCCAACAGGCGCCAGTTTCACCACTGGAGCACCATCATTCACCACTGCTTGTTTACCTTTCGCCCTGGCTAAAGCCTCGGCCTTTTCTTTTTTCTCTTTTTCTCTTTCTTCTCTCCTCAACGCATCCGGAGCAAATAGTCTTCCACTGCGAGTGAAACCACTGGTACCACCATTATCCACCTTTGAAACGGTGGTTTCACTAGCAGTCTGGTCTTCTACTTTCTCACCATTACAGTACACCTCTCCCCCATAATGCCACGGCACAACATCATCTTTGTCATACGGAATTGGTCCAGGTACCGTGATGGTAACTGGAGCCGCTTCAGCTAGAGTAGACAAATCCACCGGGTCAAAGTAAATCGTTATGGTGGAGACCTCATCATTCCCCAAATCAACCCTCTCAAACTGGATACTTCCCTCGTCCATCAGTCCCTGGACAGTCTCTCTCAAGAGTATACATCCCTCAACAGAAATAGTGCACTCAGCACAATCATCACCACAGCCCGGGTAGACCCCATTCAACAACAACTGCCGTTTAACCTCAGCCAACGGAGTCTTCAACTGATTAACATACAACAAACCGATTCTGCTTTCCTCAGAGATTGCATTCACCCCCCTTTGACCATGCGCGGGCATGAGATTAACATTAACGTTAGGAGATGGTGCGAAGTTGATTGCCTTTGAATCCACCAGGTCTTGAACTACGTGCTTAAAAGCTTTGCAGTTCTCTACGTTATGTCCGGGTGCACCTGAGTGAAATTCACACTTTGCATTCTCATCATAATTGGCTGGCTTCTGATCAGGTCTCAAAGGTGCCAAAGTCCTCAGCTGTACCAACCCCAAGTCTTGCAATTTCTTCAACAAGAAAGAGTAAGTCACAGGCGGCCTGTCAAAATGCCTATCATTCATTCTCCCCCGCACCTGATAACCAGCCCTCTGAGGCCTCTGCTGAAATGGTTGCCTTTGCTGTTGAGGTTGTTGCTGTTGCTACTGTGCAGGCTGATTCTGATTATCAGCAGGAATAGTTACCGCAGCGGTGTGCTGGAAGTAACGATCCCTACTGGGTCCTCTCTGAGCGTATACTGCGCTAGTATCACCCTCTTTCTTCCTCTGGCCATTACTGAAGGGCTTCTTCGATCCGGAAGATGAAGCATTACCCTGTATCTTTCCAAGCTTCAGCCAGCTCTCGATCCTTTCACCAGCCACCACTATGTCTGAAAAGTTGGTCACCGGACAACCAACCATTCTTTCGGCGAATGCCCCCTGCAGGGTGCCCATAAAGAGATCAGACATCTCTCTGTCCACTAGTGGAGGTTGCACTCTGGCAGCCAACTCCCTCCATCTCTGCGCATATTCTTTAAACCCTTCATTATTCTTCTGAGACATACCCTGCAGCTGGGTACGACTCGGAGCCATATCAGCGTTGAACTGATACTGTTTAAAGAAGGCATCCCCTAGATCTTGCCAGCTCTTGATATCCGATGACTTAAGCTTGGTGTACCATTCCAATGAGCCTCTGGACAGGCTGTCCTGGAAGAAATACATCCACAGCTTTTGGTCCATGGTGTAAGCAGAGATCTTACGGACAAATGCTTGCAGATGAGTCTCGGGGCAGGAACTCCCATTATATCGATCAAACGTGGGCGCTTTGAATTTCTGCGGGATCACAATCCCCTCTACCAACCCCATGTTTGACATGTAGACCACCCCAGGAGTGGCATAACTCTCCAAAGCCCTAATCTTTTCAGCCAGCAACTGAATCTCTTTATTTTGTGGTTGGGCATCGTACTGACCAAACGGTTCGTTGTGCATGGAAAACTGATCCGCTTCTCTGTCTTCCTCTCTGTCATCTTCAACCCTGAAGAAAGGCGGGAATAGACTATCCTTCAGATTCTGACCAGGTTGACCCCCAACAGCACCAAAACCAGCAGCGTTATTCACTATACCCACGGTTGTTCTTTTGCCACCATCTCCAGAACCACCCAGCCCCTGGTTGGAGACACCATCCAGGTTCACACCACTATTTGCCGCTGAAGCCCGCTCGAGCTTCTCGACTTTGTCAGCTAGAGCTTTCTGACCAACTGCAAAACCTTGCATGATGTTGATCAGCTCGTTCATCTTGTCTTTCAACTCGAGGATATCTGTGTTCGGGAGATCCATTAGTCTGGGAGTATTGCGTCGCGTGAAGTATCTGTGAGGACGGGTCGAGTGCAAAGGTACAACTCTGCGAGCACGAGCAATGATTCCTGAAACAATCAAGCACGTTAGAACTGATACCTGCAAAATAAAACACAAGTTATTATGATCATGCATGAATGCAGTGTCTATCCACATGAGGAACACTCTGTCTCTTGATCCTGGCTTCATTGAGACAAATAATAATTCGGCAGCAATATTTTGACATTCATCGTTCGATTCCATCATACAGACCAGAGATACATGATTTAGCAATATACCCCCAACCATGTTTGTGTTGTGTGAGTGCATACGGTAAAGCAAATAAAGCTTGAAGATCGATCACTGAATGAAAATAATCATTGCATATCAAAATGCACAATAAGCGCCATAGTCATACATCAAAGCTGATACACATCAAATACAATCCTCCAGAATCAGAAAGGAAATACAAGCAAGTGAATTCCGTCAACATGCCTGACGGTAATCCACACAAATGATAGGTCTAAACTGAAGGAGGTCCCACAAAAGGCCCTACATCATCAACCATCTTCGCAAACTTTGCGGCGAACCTGAGCTCGGTGTTCTCCTGCTGCAATCTCCCCACCTCCTTCTGGTGAATCTTCATCTGTCTGAAATAATGATTTCTCTCAGCAAGATAATGATCTCTCTCAGCAATGATCTTCGTATTCTCTGCTTCCTTGGTCTTCAGTTTTGCCTCCCACTCAGCAATAAGAACTCTGACTCTGTCATCTCTCTGGGTCTTCACAAGGATCTGCCTCCTCTTCTCATCTTCAATGACCTTCGAAGCTCTATACAACCTCTCCTTGGTAATGTCATGCTCCTTTGTAGACGACTCCAATGCCTGGCTGACCTTCCGGTAATAAGCAGTGTCTATCTCAAAGCGCTTCACTTCAAGAGCATGCCTCTTATCCTGGTCTTCCATTCTCCCTTTGATTTCCTGATTAGCCATTTGGATCCTAGCAACACTCCTCTCCAACTCAGTCTTCTCTGCATGCAGCTGATCTCTCTCCTTCTTCATCTCCAAGAACTCTTCCATACTGACAGAAGAATGGGATTCCTCAATCAACGGATACCAAAGATCACCCACGGGAAAAGGTAGACGAGTGAGCTCCACTCTCCTTCTGAGCCATTCATCAAACAAAGGGAAAGACCTACTGTTAGCTCTACCAAAAGGAATCTTGCCTTTCCTTTGAATATTACGCCATGCCTCAGACACTTTCTCCAATGCTGACCGGTTACTCTCAACAGGGAAGTAACAAGAGTCCTGAATCTCATACTCGAGAGGAGGAACCTCCATAGCAAATCCCCTTTGTCTCTTAAGAAGCGTCGGGTTATAACTGATACACCCTTGAACTCCTATAAGAGGCACATTAGGAAAACTCCCGCAGCTGCAAATGAAATCTCGTCCCGCCTCATCGATGTGAGTCCAAGTTATGTCCTTGGCTCGCAAACCCATTAACTTGGTCGCCCAACTGACAGTATGGTCAAGAAGAACAAAAGCACCCTTGGTAGGCAAATATCCCATGAACCATTTGCATAACAACTGAGCACAACACCTAATCAATCCCCCACGCCTCTTCTCGTTCCGATTATGAACCGAGTAATAAACATCCCCAACCAGGGTAGGAACAGGATTCCTCTGAACGAACAAGCGGATGGCATTAATATCCACAAAGTTCTTCTAGTTAGGAAACAGGACGATTCCATAAATGCCCACAGCAACCAAAGCACAGACAGCTTTCCAGTTACCCAACTCAGCATGCTCCTTGGCCTTTACCTCTAGGAAGCTCAGATGAAAACCAGGCAACTTCCCCTTCTCTTTCAAACCCCCCTTAATCACTTCCGGACTCAAATAAAGAGCACGGGATATCCCACCAATATCAGGTTCTTCCTTGGTAGCAAAGAAAGGAACCTGATTTCTGATCTGAATGCCCAAGATATCAGCATAGTCCTCCATCAAAGGCCCTAATAAGTAATCTGGGAAGACGAAGCACCTCAAACTCGGGTCATAAAACTGGAGAAGAGTATGAATGACGTCCCTATCTCTGTTAGTGAGTCTGAAAACCATCTTCAGAATACCCCCATACATCTCACGAAACATCCCCACATGGTCGGGTGTAATCAAAGCTATCATACCCTTTAACCCACTGATCTCTGGATCCAAGAAACTGTATGCAACATCAGCTTTCAAGTCAGTCCTCATATCTGGAACAGGGATATCTCTCAACCAGGATCTCAATCAAGAATGTACCCTGCATATGGATAAACATGAGTTAGATGCGGAAAAATGCAAAATGTTAATGATACTGATGTATGAATGCAATGCACTGTGCCATCCCCCAAGTCATCTAATCATCAACTGCACTGAGTCACGGTCTCTGAACTGATCACAACCATCCGAGTTACTGAGCAATCACAAATCCAACTCAAGGGTTCCGAAATAAATGGAACTGAAAGATACATCACCATCATCATCGGACAATCTCTGAGCAGATAACCACAATCCTCTGAATCGGCCCGGGGAATCCTGAAATAAACGGATCCCCACTGATAAATATCACGGACGGAACTCCGGCGTCTCTGAAATAAAGGCCCATAAATCCGACTTATAAATATGACTCTGATCAACGAAACCAATAGTCACCATCAAAGTCACCATCTGAACATGCATCTGTAAGAATCAACCCTCCCCTCACAGGTAAATTCTAATCAGGTCATCCTAAGGCGGATAATAATCTCGACAATCGGGCAAAGATACTCAATGGGTTTGCCCTTTCGGGTGTGCCGCTGCAGCTCTCTTAAGATCGTCTCAACCAAAGATCCGGGAAAGAACGGTCACCGAAGTCAACAGCTCAAAAGAGATAAAACTCAACCATAGTGGAAACTCCACAAGGAAGAGCCCTCTCAGAAGAACCTCGTCCGGCTTGTGGTATGTCACGTCACAACAATCATGTCAACCCAACATGTGAAGAACGTGAGACCACACTAATCCTAGGTGTATACTCGGGCCTGGGTTTTAGCCCCACTCAGAACACCCACCCCAAAACAGAGGAACCACCTGTACAGAGGATAGCAACATGATAGTATGATGCATGCAAATATTTATGCAAATATATACACAGTCAGAATAATAAATGCAATAAATAAAGCGGCACAAGCAACCTAAACTATCCTAGAACGCTAGGAGAGACTCGCTTAGGGAAGATGAACCAGCACAGGTCAACATCTTGTAAGTCCCCAACAGAGTCGCCAGCTGTCGCATCCGCGAAAAACAACCGGCGGGCTGAAACAAAAATAACACAGAGCCGCCACCGTGCGTTATTTATCCCCAAAAAGGGAAAGGAAACGCTCGAAGTAAACCTGGAAAAAGCATGGTCTCGCGACCAAAGAGAATGGGATCGGGAGTCGGTTATGCGAAGGGAAGGTATTAGCACCCCTACGCATCCGTCGTACTCGACCGGATCCACGCTCTAAAAGATAGAAAAAGGTTGTTAAAACAAACATCACACACACAAACAACACAGGTGGAGGAAAAGGGGAGAGGGCTCGCTAGGACATCACATCCTATGCCTACGTATCTCGTCTGGAACGAGAATCAGAGCTGCCGTAGTTCGGCTCACGCACGCCAAACAAGACACACACAAACACAGGCAAACCTGGAACCCGAACGCCAATCGCTGGACTTACATCGACTTCCGAACCAAACAAACACACTCAGGATACGGACAGCCAATCGCTGGGTTTACATCCATATCCTGACACACAAAAGGGTTAACAAGCAAACACACACAAAAAGAAAAAAAGTGCCCGGAGAGACCTCGCACGGTCTCCTGCCTACGTACCTCATCTGGTATGAGGATCAGGGCGACGTAGTTCCCCTGAACGGGAAAGAAATTCTAACCAGATACAAATGGAGACACACTACTAGGGAGCTGTACTCGAGCCTAGATGTTATCATGCATCATTGCCCTATGTTATGGTTTCTATCCTAACTTGCACAGGCAGCAAGCTAATCCTAAACAGGTAAAGCAGAGCATGCAAGCATAAACAAAACAAAGCAAACATTCACAATTAGCACACACTATATACAGACAAGGTGGGCTCAATCAAGGGTTAAGTTGCAAAAGCAACACAACTGTGTTAGGATGATGTTAGCTCTTAACCTTGACATTGAGAGTCAAGGTGAAGCCAGATGAAAGGTGAGTGAAGATTAGACTTCACAGCTCTTATCCCTGGCCAGGGAGAGCTTCAGACAAAGAAGTGTGGGTCCAGAAAGTGGGAACCCTTCTACACTTATGACACTGACTCAACTGTACAACTGTACAAGGATCTTGGGTTAGGATCCACAAGGCATCAACATGTGATGTGAGCCAAGGGACGACTCAACAGAATAGCAGGAGGTGGACTACACACCTCTTGTATCTGCCAATTGCCTTAATCAAGGTCTTTTCCTGCTTGGGGACAAATATAAACAAGCACAAACATTGCCTCTTAAGGAGGACTTCAGACAGGTGCCTGGCCAAGTAACAGGCCAGGTCTTCCAGACTACATGGAGAAAAGAAATTCTACCTCAATTGGTTTATACCACCAAGCAGCAGCATAAGCAAGTTCTCAAGGGAACTGTTAGCGACTAAAGTACCTGAAATCAATCTAATTCAGTCAGTATACCAATCACAAAGTCAAAATAGACAAGATAAGAATCAACAGTCAACACAATCAATCACATGTGCAAAGCACAATCAACTCAAGTGAGCCAAGCATCCTACAAAATAGAACAAGTTAGTTCATAACAATCAACCAAACTCAATCAACTTGCATTAATCTCCTTAAAGCATTTGCTTCTTCAACCTGAAAATCACATTCAAACGTGAGAAACAAGACCACTAGGACAAGCCTAGGGTCCAAAGGAGATGAAAATTTCAAAACAGCAAGTGAAAATTGATCAAAACCAATATTAATCAAGCAAGGAAAGAATCCAATTGGTCTCACATCAAAACTATGCACCAAATTCATTTCATACACAAAACATGTCAAACTATGCACTTTGGAATCACATTGGAGCAAACAGAATGATCACAATCAAATCAATACCAAAACATTTCAATAAATCCTCAAAAAATTCATGATCAAACAGCATCCATAACATGTCAATCATACCAAATTTCATGGCAATTGGATAAGAGGAAGTATGGAAATTAAATCATCAAATCATGGTATGCAAAAGCAAGCTCAACCAAGGCCACAAAACATGCATCAACTTCAAATGATCATAAAACAGTGAAAACACATGATAACTGAACCACGCCAAATCCAAAATAAAGTTAAACATGTCTATATCACTCATGCCAAATTTCAAATCCATCCAATTAATAACCAGAATTTCACAAATCAAATACAAACATGTCTCACCAAAAGTTCACAAATGGATAAACAGCAAATAAAATCCCAATCAAATAGGAAATGGACTCAAAAGTTCCAGAAAAATTTCACATGTATTCTCATTATTCATAAGTATCCTCATGCAAAAATCCAGCTCAATTCAAGTTCAATAAGCATAGCAAATAAAATCAAGAAGATGCACAATGAATGGTATGGCACAAAATGTAACACCTACAAAGATCATATCATATCTCTCAATCCAGGAACTCAAAAATTACAAACCACATATCAAAATGACCAGGAGTGAGTCTAGTTTAAGCACAAAAAGTTTCATGAATTTCTAATGAAGCATCATCATTTTATGAGCAAAAGAGTGAGCATGGTGCACAAAAGGACACATTCAAGCAAACCCTAAGCATTTTCAAAATCTACCCATGCACAAAATTATTAAAAATCATCAGAAAATCAAGCACATCACAAGGATCATGGTGGAAAAAATCTCATTCAATTTGAGTTTATAGTTTGGGAGATATGATTTTTTGAATGTCATGAAAAAATAAAAAAATGATGAAATAAGCATGTTGGAACATATGAAGCATGTGAAAATAAATGCCAAGCCAAAAAATGGAACTGGCGCCACAAGGAATCGAAGGGTGGTACATTTTGAAAATCCAGGCGCGCAAACACTTAAGTCCAGGAACAGTACACGAAATTTGGATCTAACACAAGTTTTTGGAATTTTTTTGAATGTTCTTCATGTTCTTCATGTGTTCATAGGCTCAAGAACAAATCTCCACCAAATTGGACAAACTTTATATCAACGGAAAGGTCTTTTCGCGTACATTCACAATCTCAAATTAATTTAGCCTAATTCCTCATGATTTAAAAAATCGATAGCAAACATAAACATGCATGAAACTTCAAATCATCATAACTTCCTCGTTTCTCAACCAAATTTAGTGGTTCAAAGTGCAGAATTCTCTACTAAACAAGATCTATCCAAAGCATCAATAAATTTCAAGAATCATTGAAGTCGAAAACTCACCTTAATTTGAGGACAGTTGCTAAATCGCGCGTTCTAGGCCTTGAAATGTGAAAACAGAACTTCTATGATGCTTGTAGAAGTGAATGGAACAAGTCTTGTTGCTCAATTACGCACGATCTTGATGAAATCTTGAATTGCCATTGTTGCACCTCACTTTAACAGTCCAAAATTTGGCTTGGAAATGAAGAAATCTCGCTTCAATTAGCTTCAATAATGCATGTAGATGATGAATCAATGAAGATCTGAGCAAGGTTTTTGGAGATTTTTGGAAAAAAAGTGAGAGAAGAAGTGAAGAGGTTTTTGTGATTTTTAGATCTAGATCTGAATTCTGTTATTGCTAATCAAAAAACAGTTAGAATTATGTTTATATATGCTATGTTAATGATGTTAGTAAACATGATTAGTGCTAATGGAATGGATTAGTGAAAATGCAAGTTTCATGCTAAATAACCAATTAGTAATTCACCCTCACTCATGTAAAACCAATGCAACAGTGGAATTTTCTGGTTTGAGCAAGTTACAAATAGCATATGTGAGCTAGTGCAAAAGGAATGGAGTGAAAATAATGAATATTTCTCAAAATGCACTTTTTCCCTCCACTTTTTAAATTAAGTCCACTTGAAAAATGTACTTTTTATGTGATGAGTTTTCATGAAATATGATGATGGATCATGATAGTACATGTCAAATGGAGTTTTCTCAAAGAAACCTCACTCAATTTGGCCTTGTGAATCAAAAGTTATGCCACTTTGAAATTCAACTTTTTTGGACAATGATCAATCCATAACTTGCCAACCACACATGAGAAATTCATGTTCTTGGACTTTTTGGAAAGGTGAGAGCAAGATCTACAACTTTCATGTTGAACAAAATTTCATTTGAAACATTTTTGGACATGTAATTTTGAGGAGAAAAACTTTCCATTTTTGGCAAATTTCAATTACAAGTCACTTTCTATTTTTGGAAAGTTTCCATCTGACTTTATTTTCTTCATTCTTGATGTTTGAAATTTCAAATGAAACTTGTTTAGACATGAATGAAGTGTCTCTTACTCTCTCCCACCTCCAAATCCATCATTTCAAGCACAGTTGACCACTGTTGACTTTTCTGACTAATAGATGAATTTGCTGGGCATTGATCCACTTGAGCCTCAAATCCCTGATGAAATGGCTCAATGATGAAACCCTAGCTTCCATAAGCTCCATATAATCACATGATGATCCCCATATCCATTGAAAACCTCATCTCCTTGACAAGCCCCGATTGGCACAATGCAGATGATTAGGGTTGACCAGAGGTCAAAACCCTAATCTCAAGGTATCTGATCAAGCATGATGAATCTCTTGGTGATGACAAGACCATGATGATGATGATGTACCATTTCAACCAAGATGAAGCTCAACCCCCTTGAGAATCAAGAAACCCTAATTTGAATCACCAACCCTCAGATGATCAGTGATCAATTCAATCAATGAAACCCTCAGGCTTGCATACATCAACCTTTTATCTTCTGACCAAGACCTAGGAGGATGACTTGCTCAATGTAGCCACATGATATGCAATTATGCAATGCCTAATGACCTAAGAAATGCAATGCAATATGTTAAGCTAGTCCCAAGAGAGGAGGGCAAATTTTGAGGTGTTACAGCCCCCATCAAGAAACGACAATGGGTTGTTAGGTTAGCTCATACAACTCTAAGGGCATCTACCAGAGAAGACTGGTACTTTGACAGTGGCTGCTCAAGACATATGACTGGTATGGAGAATATTATTGGTGGATATACAACCTCACACTACCAGTTATGTGACCTTTGGTGATGGTGCTAAAGGAAGAATCAAAGGTGTGGGTAAGCTGGACAGTTCTGGAGTTCCAGAACTGAATAATATGCTGTTAGTAAAAGGACTAACTGCTAATCTCATCAGCAAAAGCCAGCTGTGTGATCAAGGGTTCTATGTCCAGTTCACTAAGGAGCTATGTGTTGTGACGAATGGAGATAATCAGGAAGTTATGAGAGGATCCAGATCCAAAGATAACTGCTATCTATGGGAACCTAAAGTCTCAAACTACTCCACAGTTTGCTCCTCAGCCAAGGAAGAACAGGAGGTGAAGCTGTGGCATAGACGTCTTGGTCATCTTCATTTAAGGGGTATGAAAAAGATCATATCCAAGGAAGCAGTTAGAGGAATCCCAAAGCTGCTTATTGATGAAGGAAGAGTCTATGGAGAATGCTAGGTTGGCAAGCAAACCAAGATGTCACATCCTAAGCTGGGACATCCTACAACATCAAAAACTCTGGAACTCTTGCACATGGACTTAATGGGACCTATGCAGGTTGAAAGTCTGGGTGGAAAGAGATATGCCTATGTAGTTGTTGATGACCATTCCAGATACACTTGGATAAGCTTCATCAGAGAAAAATCAGATGCATTTGATGTCTTCAAAGATCTGTGCATCAGACTTCAAAGGGAAAAGGATAATTGTGTTGTCCGAATTAGGAGTGACCATGGGACGGAGTTTAAAAACTCCAAGTTTGATGAGTTCTGCGCATCTGAAGGGATAAGTAATGAGTTTTCCTCTCCTATAACTCCTCAGTAAAATGGGATAGTTGAAAGGAAAAATAGAACTATTCAAGAATATGCCAGGGCTATGATTCATGCAAAGAAGCTTCCTATGCACTTTTGGGCCGAAGCTATGAATACAGCTTGCTATGTTCACAATAGAGTTACCTTGAGAAAAGGAACCTCTTCCACTCTGTATGAAATATGGAAAGGCAGAAAACCTACTGTGAAGTACTTTCATATCTTTGGAAGCAAATGTTACATTCTTACAGATCGTGAACAGAGAAGGAAAATGGACCCCAAAAGTGATGAGGGTATATTCCTAGGATACTCAACTAACAGCAGAGCCTACAGAGTGTTCAACTCCAGGACCAATGTCCTGATGGAATCCATAAATGTTATTGTGGATGATAAAGAGGAAGGAGTCAATGTCATAGAGGATGTTGGAACATTCCTTGATACTTCAACAGACATACCAGTCAAGTCTGAAGAGGTACAGGAAACTCCTTCTGAATGTGAGGTAGATGCACCCAACAAAGTGCCTTCTATCAGAATTCAGAAAGACCACCCTAAGGATCTTATCATAGGGGATCCCAATAGTGGTGTGACTACCAGATCAAGGGAGAATAGCTCAAATTCCTGTTTTGTATCCAAAGTTGAACCAAAAAATGTGAAAGAAGCCCTGACTGATGAATATTGGATCAATGCCATGCAAGATGAACTGGAGCAGTTTAAAAGGAATGAAGTATCGGAGTTAGTTCCACGACCTGAAGGGACTAACATCATTGGTACCAAGTGGATTTACAAGAACAATTCTGATGAGAAAGGAGTAATCACTAGGAATAAAGCAAGACTAGTGGCACAAGGGTATACTCAAGTTGAAGGGGTTGATTTTGATGAGACGTTTGCACCTGTTGCAAGACTTGAGTCAATAAGATTGCTGTTAGGTGTGGCCTGCATTCTGAAGTTCAAATTGTTCCAAATGGATGTGAAGAGTGCCTTTTTAAATGGCTACTTGAATGAAGAAGTCTATGTGGAACAACCTAAAGGGTTCTGTGATCCTAACCTGCCTAAACATGTGTACAAGTTGAGGAAAGCCTTGTATGGGTTGAAGCAAGCTCCTAGAGCTTGGTATGAAAGGTTGACTGAATTTCTGACCTCTCATGGATACAGAAAATGAGGGATAGATAAGACATTGTTTGTGAAGGATGAAGATGGCAAAATCATGATTGCCCAAATTTATGTGGATGATATTGTCTTTGGTGGAATGTCAGAGCAAATGGTGAAACATTTTGTTCACCAGATGCAATCTGAGTTTGAAATGAGTCTGGTTGGGGAATTGACTTATTTTCTTGGAATGCAAGTTAACCAAATGGAGGATTCTATGTTTCTCTCCCAAAGCAAATATGCCAAAAACATAGTTAAGAAGTTTGGTATGGATAATGCTAGGCACAAAATAACTCCTGCACCTACTCATTTAAAATTAACCAAAGATGAAGGAGGTCCCAGTGTTGATCAATGCTTGTATAAGCATGATAGGTAGTCTACTATATCTAACTGCCAGTAGACCTGATATTTCCTATGCAGTTGGTGTGTGTGCTAGATACTAAGCAGAACCCAAAGTGAGCCACTTAAATCAAGTCAAGAGGATTCTCAAGTATGTCAATGGGACTTGTGACTATGGTATGCTACACTTTCATGGCTCTGAGCCTGTCTTATCTGGGTATTGTGATGCTGATTGGGCTGGGAGTGCTGATGACAGAAAAAGCACATCAGGAGGATGTTTCTTCTTGGGAAACAATCTCATATCATGGTTCAGCAAGAAACAGAAATGTGTATCACTGTCCATTGCAGAGGCTGAGTACATAGCAGCTGGAAGCAGTTGTTCCCAACTGGTGTGGATGAAACAGATGCTGACTGAGTACAATGTCTCTCAGAATGTCATGACTTTGTTCTGTGACAATCTCAGTGCCATCAATATTTCAAAGAATCCCATCCAACACAGCAGGACCAAACATATTGACATTAGACATCACTTCATCAGAGATCTGGTGGAAGACAGTGATTACCTTGGAACATGTAGCCACTGAACTACAACTTGCTGACATATTCACAAAGGCTTTGGATGCTACTCAGTTTGAAAATTTAAGGGGCAAATTGGGAATATGCCTTTCTGAGGATTTATAGCAACCAAGGATGTTTGGAATGTATTGTTTAATATTTCTAACTATTAAACAATTTAAAGTGTACTCTGATTGGTCACCAAATCATAGCTATTTCACTTGCTGCAAGTGTGCTAACAAGATGTTAACGGGATATCCTAACATGAGACAGCCTGTGTACCTGCTGAAGTTCATGCAGGAGTGGTTCAAGATGTCATACACAAAGTCATGGCATCTGATATACCTGCTGTGAAGACAGAGTGTGTCACTACTTGATCAAAGCTGTGAAGCAAGATCAAGTGGATGCTGTCTTGATCAAGGCTGAGAAGCAAGATCAAGATTGGGGTTCTGACAAGTCTGTGCAATTCTGTTTTATTTTGGTCTGTAATTTTAAGTGTTGCTTTGGCAACATTTTTGACAAAAAGGGGGAGTAACACCTGTGGTGCCCTAGGACAACAGATTATTTGCTATGTGCTTGAACAGATATTGAAGATCCTCTGGATGGTGCTGCAGTGTGATGAGTGTATGTGTGCTGCTGTTAGAAGTGTGTGCTGCTGTTAGAAGTTTTTATTTAACTTTTGAGTGTGTTGAGTGTGTTGCTGCTCTGAGTGTATTACCTAGGTTAATTTCCCTGCTAGATGTGTGTTTTCCGCTACTGTGAACTCTGTTGTGATGCCAAGTTGTTTTAGCCAAAAATTTGCCAAAGGGGGAGTTTGTAGATGTTTGATTGGCTGCATTTTGTGGTAAAACACTAGCTATACTCTGATGTCTTGACTGATGTCATGACATGCTTTGTAGATGTTTGATTGGCTGCATTTTGTGTTAAAACATCTAACTGTACTCTGATGTCTTGACTGATGTCATGACATACTTGAGTAGTATGCTGCAGGTTTAGGTAATACAAGATTTACTGAATGTCAAACTAGATGTTATGACATTCATCCCTGACAGCAGATACTGAGGTATAGAATAGTTGGTTGTCTGTTATAACTCAGTATTTAATTTAGTCTGTTTATCAAGGGAATAACAGACCTGGCATAAGGCCTACTGTCTGTATGTCAAACTGGATGTTATGACTTTCATCGGTGACAACATATACTGAATAATAGGCAGGTTGGTTTTTCTGCTTCAGTTCAGTATTTATTTTAGTCTGTTCTTCAGGAGGATAACAGACCTGGCATAAGGCTCATTGTCAAAATGTCAAACTGAATGTTATGACATTTATTACTGTAAGCTGATACTGAAGTATAGACTGATTGGTCTTTTACAGTACAGTATTTAGTACGGTATGTTTTCAGGAAAATAACAGACTTAGCATATGGTCTATGTTCTGGACGTCAAACTGAATGTTGTGACATTCATTCCTGACAGCATATGCTAAAGTGTAGGATGGTTAGTTTTTTTTGTTTCAGTATTTTTCTCAGGCTATTCTTTAGGAATCCAACAGCTGAGCTAAAATTCAGGAAACTAACAACTGAGCTACAATTAATGAACCTAACAAATAGCCTATTTGTTAGCACCCTAATATGTGGAAATTAGGTTAACTTGCTTAACCTTAATTTTAGGAAATACAAGTACAAGGCCCAAGTGCTGCAATATAAAAGGATGGCAATCCTTCTTTCAGAACTCAGGGGTTTTAGGCGTGAAGATTTTATTGTTCCATCATACTTCACTGCTGTATTTTTGTGTGTTTTGTATTAGGTGTATTTTGTGAGCCAAGCAATTATCACCTAGATGATTGCATTGGACTAGGGTGTTCATTGAGTTGTAAGTGTTGTGTCACTCTAAGCTTTTAAGCATGAGTGCTGTGTATCTTGATTAAAGCTGTTAAGCACAATCAAGAGTTGTTTGAAGTATAACTTCACCATTAACTTTAATCTAATTAAAGGTTGTAATCACTGAGGTGATTGAGGGGGAGTGAGTAGGAACTCAGGTCTTAGTTTAAGATTGAAATTGCATTGGGTAGGTATTAAGTGATAGGATTAAACATGTGGTTTAAGGCCTGAATTAATACTGCTAATAGTGGATTTCCTCCCTGGCTTGGTAGGCCCCAGACGTAGGTGTGTGTGACACCAAACTGGGTAAATAATTCCTTGTGTTATTTACTGCACTTACATTTGCCTGCTGTTTACATTCATGTCTACACAGAATCGGATGTCATAACATCCTGTGTGACATCGATAGTCTGTTAACTAGAATTTCACTGCTGATATGCATTTACTCTTGTGAACAAATGGACTGATATATGTTTTAGCCAAAATTTGCCAAAGGGGGAGTTTGTTGGTTCTTGTGTTGGCAACAATTTTGGTAAAACCTAGAGTGTTCACAAGATGTCACATGTGTTATCTTAACATAAGATATTTTGTACCTGCTGGATGTTTAAAATGTGATTATGCAGGATTGTTCCAGGATGTCAGACCCGATGTCATGACATCTGTATACAGAACATTCAATCTGAATGTTTTGTATTATGTGATTGCGTGTTTAATGCAAATCTATGTATGATTGAAGATATGATTTACAAGCACATTCAATCATTAATTACAACCAGATTTACTTATTTTCCAAAGAGATCTAATCAACTGTCATGAGAAGATTTGAATGGAAAATAGTTTTAGGGTTTTATGATGTCCAAGCCCAGCCAAATGCTTATATAAAAAAGGACATGGAAAACCTGATTTGTAACACAAGAAATAAGGAACGAAATATTGAGAGAGAATAAGGGTTTAAGTCTTGTGTGGTCGTGTGAATTGTAAGCCATTCAATTCATCCATAAATGATTGAATTGGTCTGATTTTTGAGTTGTAATTGTCACTCAAAGCTTTTAAGCATGAGTGTGTGTCTACTTGATTGAAGCTGTTAAGTAAGATCAAGTGTGTGTCTTTGAAGAGTGTTTTCTTTTTATTGTAATTCTTGTTTATATCACTGGTGTGATTGAGGGGGAGTGAGTGGGATCTCATATCTAAGGGTTCTTAGGTAGAAGTCACATAGGTAGAGATTAGGTGAAAAAGACTGTAACTTGTGTTGTTTACTGAGAGTCTTTGAACTGATTCTATTTAGTGGATTTCCTTCCTGGCTTGGTAGCCCCTAGACGTAGGTGAGTTGCACCGAACTGGGTTAACAATTGCTTGTGTCTCTTGCATTATTGTTCTATATCTTTTGTCCCGTTTGTATTATTCAGATATTAGTGTCGTGACATTACCTTCGATATCTCATATCTGATACCAAAATTTCATTCTAGACATGTATCATTTGGTAATTATTTGAGTTTGTTTCTCATATCACTGGTGATGTGGAACATATCTTTATTTGAGATTCATGATTGTCAGAGGGAGTGAGATGTTTGTTATTTGATTTGATTGCTTGAATTTAAGGAAGAAAGTCAAAGATGGAAATTCAAAGAATACTTTATTAATTCATGGAAATTCATGGTACAATGCTTATTACTTGAGATACAAGTTGAAAAAATGGATTACAAGGAAAGAGGATAAAAAATTACATCAATTTGGTAAAATGGACTTTTTGGTCAACTATTGAATTTTTTGTTCAATTGTTGACTTTTGGTCAATTTTTGATCATCGACTCGAGTTTGACCCCTGAATTTTCCTAGACCTACCCTATAAGCATTTAATCAAAAAAATCATCATTCTTCATCAATAATCAATAATTTCATGGTTATGTTACATGTTACATGATGCAAGTTTCCAACAATTTTTCCTTCCATGAAGCTTCTTTCCCATGGTTTTATCTTCACTTTCCGATGCCTCCTTGAGTCCATTCTTCCACCCCAATTCTCACTTTGTTGCAAAGAAGAAGATACACCAAATTGATCATCAATATCATGGATTGAAATCATCCAAAATTCATCAAAAAGTCATGAGGAATCGGATCCCTAAATTCAAAGGGAGACGCCTCCAAATCCAACTGCATATGGGTTTCATAAGCGCTTCTGCAAACGGGATTATGCACTCTCTAAAGAATTCCATGATCAATCCCCAACAAAAATCTGTTTGCACCGCGTCTTGGTTCGTCACAACTCAGAATTCGATATGGATTGCTTAAGATGCAAAGAGCTTACTTAGAAAAAGCGAATAAAATGATGAAGCATAGAAATGCGATCGCACGTACCTGTAAGGTGTGGTGTGGTTGTTCTTTGAAGCCGGCATCGACGGAAAGTAATCCCAGCTTCTCCTTTGTCAGGTATGTAATTTTCCTCCGTTCTTGCTACTCTTCCTTCTGTTTCTTCTTGGCAAAGTGGTGACGCCGTTCTCCTTTGTTCGCAGGCGCCGTAAATCGGAAAGCTAATGATGTCAAGCTCAGCGAGTCAAAGTCTCAAGGAGAGAGCTTCAATGGTTATCAAAATTGAGCTCTAAGTGAGAGTTTAGAGGGAAAGAACGAGGGAGAAGAAGATCTTTCAAAATGCTTGGTGAATGAAACTTTAGCCTCTACCACAATGCAGGGTACCCTCCTTTTATAGCTTTTTTACTTCATGCTTCTAATACTCTTCTCTCTCCATTATGTTTCTATTTGTTATCATTTGTTATCATTTGTTAGTTACAAAACAGTTAGGCAGTTAGAAAGTTAGGTTTTTGATATTGAGATTCTGCTAGTTGTTAGATAGTTATTTCTGTTAGAAAAATGGTCAGAAAATCGGTTACGGTTGAATCCAAACTAAAATGTAAAATTGATGAAATGCCCTCTATTAGTTACAAATTCTAATCTTGGTTAGAGTTGAAAATGCAAATGTAAATTCTGTTAGGGGTCAGTTATTATTGTAAATTGGAAATTGTGGAGCTAACTGTTAGGAAAATTACAACTGAATTCTATTACCTTTGTTTTGAGCAGTGGTTAAGTATATGCATTGCTAGTCAGAATTTGTTAGAAAAGCATGATCTCCGAAAGAACTAATAGTCGTTATTAAATTATTTTTGAACTGTGGTTGAAGAGTCTTGTTTTGCTAACTCCTTAAGAATGACGACCAATCAATTTTGAAAGGGTGAGAGGTGGCACCTTCCTCCTTTCATCAATTGCATCACCTCTATTATATCCTCCTTTATTTGTTCCTTCGATATTTGCTAATGAGGTTGATGTTAATTGAATAGTGAAGTTAGAAAAATATTGGGATAGTTAGTGAACTGTTATGGTGTGATTTTCATTCTGTTAGAATCAAAAATTGCAATGTTACTTGCTATACTGCTAATGACTTTTTTTTATGAATTCATATTGGCTAGATTTGAAAATTGGTTGGTAGGTTAAACTGTCTCAAATGGATGCTGCAGGTTTCAAATGGCAGTCTCTCTGTCGCGAAACCGGAACAGAAGGGTTAGCTGAAGGGTTTTGAAATTAGGAGGTTGATTTGTTTGTTAAAAGAAAGAGGCTATATAGTTGAATTGTATGAATCTTTTTCCAATTCTGATATGGTTTATGATCCATCCCCCCATTATGGGTAAAATGTTCCCATCTCCCATGAACATTTAATAATGAAGGATTTACTTGTCTTTATTACTTTCCTTTGCATGTTAATAAACAAGATAAAATCAAAACGATAAAAAGAACTTTTTCAAAGAATAAAAATACACTTGATCCAACGTCAAGTGCTTTTCCAAATCAAATTCAATTGCATGCAATATGAGTACTTGATCCAACGTCAAGTATCTCATACATTACATTCCATTCTCACACTTCCTCTCATTCTCACCTTTCATATTCAAAACATTTCAAACACTTGATCCAACATCAAGTTATTTTGAAAACATTTTCACAATAATCTGGATGAAAAAGGATGGGGTATACATATTTGTGCACACTATTTCTCAAGTAGCTTAAGGCCTGATACTTGTCTTCCTTTCAAAACACTTAACAATAAAACATGTTTAATTTGGTTCTCTTAGGGCAAAAAAGAGTGGTAAAAATGCAATTGTCATCTCAACTCCTAAGTATTCTGATTTCCGGCTAGCTTGTAGTTAGACGCTAGTCTCCCTCTAAGTACCAACGATTAAACTCGCCTCACAAATTTCATAAACAAAAAAAAAATCTTTGGATGAAAAAGAGAGGTTAGGATACCATTGTCCTTTCAGCTACCAAGTACTCAGATTATCGTTCGTAGCTAACTTGTGGTATGATACTTGTCTCCAACTCTAAAATCAACCACAACTCATCAAATCCAATTTTCCGCCTTAGGGAATTCAAAAGCTTTTCACAAAGGGCATGTTTATTCCATTCTACCACAATACGAACAATGCTTAAGCCTCTCATGCGTGAGCATACAAGTAATATTTAACTGCTAGAATATGATCCAAGCGCATCCATTCTACCGCAAACAAACAAACGCTTAAGTCTCACATGTGCGAGCATACAAACAACATTTAACCACCAGAACATGAACGTTAACATCGTTCATTAAAAACAACCAACACATTTGTATTTTCTACCATAAATTACGGAGCTCTAATTTCCTTATTGCACTATGAGTATGCACAAAGATGGAGGGAGTTAGCTACTAGAGTTCAACCTCCCTTGCTAGAACGGGAGCTTGTGGATATGTTTATGAGTACTCTCCAAGGTCCTTACTTGGACATAATGGTTCAAAATGTTTCCTCCAATTTTCAGATTTGGTTGTCGCGAGGGAACGAATTGAGGATTTTCTAAAGAGCGGTAAGATTCAAATTGTTTCCACTATTTCTGATGGAGCAAAAAAACCCAATTTTGGCTTCCTAAAGAAGAAGATAGAGGGAGAAACAAGTGATGTCATGGCAAATGTTTATTCTCAGTTTTAAGCGTCCATGGCTCCCGTGACGTACTACCTGTATGCTGCTACGAATCATTACCAATAACCTTCACTCCAACACCAAGCGCCAACAGGGTATCAACAACCTCATCAGGCTCAGATTCTGCAAAATCAGCAAGCTCGAGGCCGAGACTTCAGAATCAGCGCAAACCTTGAAATAATATGGAACGAAGGAAGGCCCCTCTAGATCCAATTCTTGTACATACAGTCAACTCTTTTCATACCTAATTCACAGCTCAATGGTGGTTCCCAAACCTCTAAAGCCTCCACCGCAACCACTCTCACCTGGGTATTACCCCAACGTGTAATGTAGATATCATGCAGGGTCAGCAAGACATTCAACCGAGAATTGCAACGCTTTCAAAGCTAGATTACAACAACTGATTGATCAAAAGTACCTAACTCTACAAGGAGGAAACCTGTTGGTGAATGAAAATCCCTTGTCCAAGTAAGTGTCGAGGCTGCATAGGCATCCCTTACAACAGTCAATCAAGCCAAAGAGCGTCTCCTCAGCACTGGCAATAATTATGGCATCCAATCATTTTCATTTATAATCTTTTTTGTTTTTTAAGTGTCATTCACCTGTAAAACTCGTTTGTTTTCAAATAATAATAATAATAATGAAATGAATATGCATGTTTCAAATCAATCTATTCGTGTTCACTCATATTTTATTCATCGATATCAAACTCTTGCTCAAGAAAGAAATCAAAAGGAGAATAATGAAGTCAATCTATTGGTTGTATGCTTTTGAATAAAACCTTGCTGACGATGTAAGGCATTGTTTCAAAATATAAACAAAGTAGAGTCGCCACCGAACTTTATTTATTCCCGAAGAGGGAAATAGAAAATATGGATAAAACCCACAAAAACAAAAAGAAATGGTCATCGCAACCAAATAGGGTTCAGGAGTCAGTTATGTAAGGGGAATATATTAGCACCCCTCACATACATGGTACTCGATGGGACCCATATAGTTAGTTTAGTGCAAGAGTGTTAGCGTGATATCATTTGCGATCTTCTAATTATCGAGTGAGAAAATATAAAGAAAGAAAGGAAAAACTTAGGGGTTTTTAACATTAATGTGCCTGACAAGATTTCATTGTCATTTGGTCAAATTCCTATTTTATGCATGCAAAATAAATTTTAATGAAAGACGCTCAATTCTAAGAGTGCATTGACCTAACCATAAGAGTACTCAATAACTAAAACAACATGTAAATCTACAAACATCAAAATTCAAAAATATCAAAGATACCCTAGGAGTCACAATTTCAATTTTCCTGTTTTTTTTATGTTTCACAACTTACAATGGAATTGATCAGTTTGAGAAAAGCATAATCAAGGATTTTTCGTGTTCTCCACCCCCTGAAACATTGCACCAAGCACAAAACACATAAAACACATGAAACATTGCACCAACAATTACATGAAACCAATAAAACAAATATAAATTCATAATACAACTTCTACCCCTATGACAAAATCAAAAAGAGATTTGGAGTAAAGAGCATGAAAATCAAACATCTAGAACAAAGCATAATCCAGTAGTAAATAAGATAAAATATCCCCATAAGATATACAAAATTGCAAAAGAATAGATCAAAGACATGAAAATATTCTAAACATACCAAATTCAACATATGCACAAAAAAGACATGAATATTAACAACAACACAAATTAATTATAAAGACATAATAAAATGGAAAAATACAGATAAATAAATACATATAACACAAACAAATATGTTTGCATACATATAAACAAAAAATGCACTTAAAAACATTTTAAAGGCAATACACAAAGTCATATAAAAACTACAAGATAGGTCATAAGATATATAACCAATTAAGAGATAAAATTTTGAAGAGATCATATTAATATAGTTGATACTCAATGTAACTTGCTACATAAGAACTTGTTAGTGCACAAGAAAATATATAGCAAAAATAAATAACAAATAAAATCAAGGCTTATTCAAAGCAAGATGGATCATGGATCCCTAAGCCCCTACTAATTTTGTGAAAATGCACTACAGATAATGGTTTTGTATATATATCAGCAAACTAATTTTTAGTGTTCACATAATCAAAAATCGCATCACCTTTTTCCACATGATCTCTAAGTAAATGGTGTTTAATCTCAATATACTTAATGCGTGAATGTAACACTAGATTATTGGTAATACTAATCACACTAGTTTTATCGCACTTAAACTCAACAAAATTTTAAATCATAGTCTAATAGTTGTTGCTTTAGCCAAAGAACTTGTACACAATAGTTGCCAGCAACTACATATTCGGCCTTGGTGGTAGAAAAAGCAATGCTGAGTTATTTCTTATTATGCCAAGAAACCAAACAATTTCCAAATATATGACATGTACCACTAGTACTTTTCCTATTTGATATGCACCCCACAAAATCAAAATTAGAGAAGCCTGCACTACTACAAAATATATCTTTCGTAACATGTTACTACCTCAAATATTCAATCAACCGAAGTCATATGTGATATTTAGGCACCTGGATTTTTTATTTTATTAAAAGACTTTCCATTAAGGTCCTTAATAATAACTGTGGTGAAAAGTAGAAAGACGTTACTTTTAACCACATTTGGAATTCCAACCGTGGTGAAAAGTGGCATCTCGACATGGATTCAAATCCCAACACAGGCATTTTTGGTTTTTTACTTATTTTTAAGCCACTTTTTACCACGGTTGAAATTTCAACTATGGTAAAAAGTGGCGTCTGGTCACAGGTTCGATCCTAGCACCAACATTTTTAATTTTTTAGTTAGTTTTAAGCCACTTTTCACCACGGTTGGAAATCCAATCGTGGTGAAAAATGGCACGATATATATATATATATATATATATATATATATATATATATATATATATATATATATATATATATATATATATATATATATATATATATATATATATATATATATATATATATATATATATATATATATATATATATATATAACACTCTTAGTGTTGCAGCGCGAAAAATACCTGAGCGTAAGGAACGCTCGAAGTATAAATAAAACAGAGTCACCACCGAACTTTATTTATTCCCAAAGAGGGAAAAGAAAAATATCGATAAAATCCAAGAAAAACAAAAATAAATGGTTGTCGTAACCAAATCGGGTTTGAGAGTCGGTTATGTAAGGGGAATATATTAACACCCCTCAGATTCATAGTACCCAATGTGACTCATTTAGTTAGTTTCGTGCAAGAGTGTTAGCATGATATCATTTACGATCTTCTACTTATCGAGTGAGAAAAGAGAAAGAAAGAAAGAAAGTAAAGACTTAGGTTTTTTTTAACATTAATGTGTCTGACAAGATTTCTCAATCTTGCTCCTACGTATCTTCAGGTGCTATGAAAAACTCAAGGCTACGTAGTTCTACTAAAAAAGAACTACTAGATTGATTTCTTTTAGAGAGTGATGCTTAGATCGCATTTGAGCGGTCAAACCTTTACTTGTTGCTCGCTCTTGGAGGTTGAAATCTTTGTTTGTTTCGTATCAAAATGGATGTAGCATACTCATTTCTGAAAATGGTTTTTGAATTCGCATAAGGGCGTTAAACAAGTTTGATTGATTTGAGTTAATTTTAAGTGGAGACAGACATCCAAACAGTGAGCTCTACTTCAGTGCTCAAATTCCCGAAAAGGAAGAGGCCTAAGTGCAATCACTCTCTTTTTATCCAAAAATTTGTTTATGCAAATGTGTGGTGAATTAGGTCAAAGTTCATTAACGGAAGATGATTATTCAGACAAAGAGCTCTACTGCGGTGTCCAAATAATCGGGAAAGAGAAGGTCGATACCCAATAATATTTTTATTCTATAAGAAACATGACCCAATTCTGGTAATTATTGTGTTTTAATATGTAAGACGAATGTTAGAACATGGAGTTCTACAGTAGTATCCTAACATTTGAAAAAAGAGAAAGTCTAAATCTAATCAGTTTCTTCCATTTTTATTGTGAAAAACTTTTAAAACCAGGGGACGAGTTGACGTTGGATCAAGTGTCTAAAGCTGATTTATGAAAAGAATTTGGATATGACGGGGGCATTGCTCGACTTTCTATTCAATTTGGATTTGATTTAGGAAAAAGACTCGACGTTGGATCGAGTGTTTGTTTTTTTGTTCTTTTCTAAAAATGGTTTATTTTAATCTTTGAACTAACAATCAATTGACATAATAAAAATAAATGATAGCGGTAAACTTATAACATAATACGAGAATGGGGGTACAATTTGTTAAACGGGAATACAGTACAATAATAATACAAGCTCAAAAGACAATTATAAAAAAATAATCTCGTTGTAAGAAAGCCCAAGAGAAAGCCAATGGACTCGAAATTAAATCAGAAGTTTGAACTACATAATTTAACGCTATGTTAAGCAATCTAAGATGATTCATGTAGGTATCAGTCTATCTGAGGTCGGTCAACAAACTTTATGCACTTAAGCAATTTGTGAAGTTAAATTGAAATTTTAACTCCGAAATTGCAAGGCATCTGTGAAAAAATGATGATTTAGGCGACAAAAAGAAACAAAAATTAAAGTAAAAGAATTTAGCGCTATAGTAAACAATCTTAAGGCGATTCCTGTAGGAGGCACCCTATTTGAGCCCGGTGAACAAAATTGTATGCGTTTAAGCAATTTTTGAAGTTAAATTGAATTGTTAACTCGAAAATTGCATCGCATCTGTGAAATATCGATGAGATCAAATAAATCGATTTTTTTTTAACATTTAAAATAAACAACTGAATCAATAAATAATAAATTGACAAAAATAATAAACAATGATAATAATAATAAATAATAATAATAATGAATTAACAATGATAATAAACCAATAATAATAATTATTATAAAAAAAAAAATAATAAATAAATAATTGTAACAATAATAATTTATCAATAATGAAATAATAATAATAATAATGACAACAATAATTAATAATAATAATAAAATAGTAAACTTAACAATAATAATAAACTAATAAATAATAATTAGCAATAATAACCAACAATAATAATAATTAAATATTAATTAGCAACAATAATAAATAATAATGAAAACAATATAATAATATTAAAAGAATATTAATAAATAACAATTATTAGAAATAACATAAATTAATAATAATATTATTTAATAATTAATATTAACATTAACAATAATAACAATAATAATAATAATAATAATGTTAATAATGATAATAATAATAATGATAATAATAGTAATAATAGTAATATAAAAGTTAGTAATAATAATAAAAGTTAGTGATAATGATAATAGTTAATGATAATAATAATAATAATAGTAATCATAAACATAATAATAATAATAATAATAATAAGTAAAAAAGTAAGAAAAATAAATAAAGAAAGAGGAAAAAAAAGGTGGTGTAGTGCTTATAGAGAGGAGGAGATTTGAGTTTGTTTTAAAACAAAAACCACCCTGACTGACACGTGGCAGGGGAAAGAGTCAACTTTTTTAAAAAAAAAGTCTTCCTTTTCTTCTATTTTTCATCTGACTGTACCAACAACTCAAACCTTGTTTTCAAAAAATTTCAAACTTTCAAACAATCAACAAATTTAATCAATCAACAACAACTTAATGAAAGTGAAAAATGACAGATGAAACTCTTCCTCACCCTCTTTCTCATAGAACCGATGGCGATGATGATGATGAGTCGTCGAATGTGGTGGTGCGAGTATGTTGTTTTGTGCAACAATGAGAATTTTAGTGTAATGGTGGTTGATGTTGTTGTACGGAAATGGCGACATAGGGAGTTGATCCGTAGTAGTTGAAGAGTGGAAGAGATGAAGAGTTTTATGGTTGTGTTGTTTTGGTGATTTATGTGAGAGAGATGATGGAGTTATAGAGATGATAAGGTTCAAAGAAAAGGTTATGCTATTAGTTGTTTATGTGAACAAGGTGAGGTTTTAATGGTGATGTTCATGACCGATGAAGGTGATATTTGTTGGGTTTGAAAAGTGATGAAGATGATGATTATGTGTGTGTTGTTTCGGTTTTATGGAAGGAGGTTTGAGGAGTGGTTGATGTTGTTGAGATGATGGTGGATGTTGGTCTTTTTGATGATGGAGTCGCGATATTGGTGGTAATAAGGTGGTGGTTGGCGGCAGTAAAAGGTTGACGAGTCGCGTTTGAGTCAGAAGTTCGATGGCGACTCTGTTTTGTTTATATTTTGAGTGTTCCTTACACTCAGGTTTTTTTCACGCCATGACAACTGGAAACTCTTATGGGGAAATATTCTCCTAAGCGAGTCCACCCTAGTTTGGTTTATTTTGTGTTTGAGTGTTTGTTTTTATCTATTTGTTTTCTTCTTATTTGCTTTACCCTTATTTGCCTTTATTGTCTATATTTCCATTTTTTGTATATCATTGCTATATGGTATCATTGGAGCTTTATGGATTATTGGCATTTGTATGAGGAAAAACTTTATACTCAAGCTATGACAAAAAATAAAGTTAGGACGGTGGTTGCATAATATTGACCTTCAAGACATCAAACTCGTTGGGTTGATGCGAGAACCCCACTCAGATGAGATCCCTTGAAAGTATTACTGTCTTACGATTAGTTATTTTAGCGGTGATATTTTCAACCTCGATCTATGATTCTGAGGACCTTTTGTAGAACCCTGAACCTATGGCTTAGGAATCGATGGTTGTGAAGTATCGACCTACGAGACTTATGACTCATTGGGTTGATACGAAGACCTCACTAAGATTAGATCCTTTTGAGGATATTATTGTCTTACAATTATTCATTCTGACGGTAATATCGTCAGATGGGATCCAAGACTTTGGGAACCGTATCTAGAACCATGGAGATGGTGGATGTGTAGTGTTGACCTGTGAGACTTATGACTCGTTGGGTTAATACAAAGACCTCACCTAGAATATATCATATTTAAGATATTATTGTCTTACGATTAGTCGTTATGATGATGATATTCTTGAATAAGGTCCATGACTCTAGGAAGCTTTTCAAACCCTAGAGCGTACCCCAATGCCTTAAGCTACAACATCTCAGACTTAAAAGGAATTAGTCCATATCTATGCATGCATCGCATTATGCTAGAAGAAGACTCGAAAACCTCTAGAGAACACCAGAGGTGACTAAACCCGATTATGAGCGATGTTGTAGTGTTGAAGTTCTTATAGGCAGGTATTATATATCCCTTATATGACATTAAATGAGTCAGCCCAGTATATGTAGTACCCAAGAAAGGTGGTGTTATGGTTGTCGATAACGAAAAGGGCGAGACTGTAGCTAAACGCGTAGTAACAACATGGAGGATGTGCATTGATTACAGAAAATTAAATAAATCCACTCGCAAGGATCACTTCCCCTTACCTTTTATCGATCAAATGTTGGAGCGATTAACTAAGCACTCTCATTTTTGCTATCTGGATGGTTACTCAGGATTCTTTCAAATTCCTATCCATCCTGATGACCAAGAAAAAACAACTTTCACATGTCCTTATGGTACATTTTCCTACAGACGAATTTCGTTTGAACTTTGTAATGCTCTCGCAATATTTCAAAGGTGCATGATGTCAATTTTCGCATACTATATAGACGACATCATGAAGGTGTTTATGGATGATTTTTCCGTTTATGGGTAGAGTATGTGTGAAGGTTAATCTCGTGCTAAATTGGGAGAAATGTCATTTCATGGTTAGACAAGGGATAATACTTGGACACATAGTGTCCGATAAGGGGATTGAAGTCGACAAAGCGAAAATAGAGGTTATAGAAAACCTTTAACCCTGCTGGTTTTTACCGCCGGTTTATTAAAGATTTCTCTAAAATAATAAAACCATTAACCAAATTATTAATGAAAGACGCGGAATTCGTCTTTGACGAAAAATGTCTAGAGGCGTTCGAATTATTGAAAAACGCCCTAATAACTGCACCCATCATGCAACCACCTGATTGGAGCAGACCTTTTGAGATAATGTGTGACGCGAGTGATAATGTGTAGGTGTGGTCTTGGGTCAGAGAACTGATAAAAAGCTTCATGCGAGTGATAAATTTTGTTCCTACTTGGTGGGAGCTAAAATAATTATCTACACTGATCACGCCGCAGTCAGGTATCCATTGAATAAAAAAGACGCCAAACCAAGACTCTTAAGATGGATTCTTCTCTTGCAAGAATTCGACTTGGAGATCAAAGACAAGAAGGGAACTGAAAACGTTGTTGCCGACCACCTGTCTAGACTCGAGAATATGAAAATCGAGCAACAACCAATCAATGATGATTTCCCATATGATCGGCTTGTAGCTCAAATAGAGAGTAACACATTTGAGTACCCTTTAACCTATAAAGACGCAGAAACTGATGAGGTTGTGGAGGCCATAATTACCAAAACTATCGTGTCGTGGTACGCTGACTTTGTCAACTACCTAGCAGTCGGAGTACTTCCTCCAGAGCTAACTTATCAGCGGAAGAAGAAATTCTTCCACGACTTTAAAGACTACTACTGGGATGAGCCCCTCCTTTTCAAAAGAGGTGCCGCTGATATCTTTTGTCACTGCGCCCCAGAGGAGGAAGTCGAAAACATCATACATCATTGCCATGCTGCACCCTATGGGGGGCATGCTAGCACCTTGAAAACTTGTGCAAAAATCCTACAATTCGGCTTCTTCTGGCCTTATATGTGGAAAGATGTCTACTTCGCGGTTATACACTGCGACCGGTGCCAACGCACTGGGAACATCTCTAGACGCGATGAGATGCCTCTAAAAGGTATCTTGGAACTAGAAGTTTTCAATGTGTAGGGAATTGACTTCATGGGCCCATTCCCATCCTCTTTTGGTAACATGTACACACTCGTCGTCGTAGACTATGTGTCAAAAAGGATCGAAGCAATAGCTTCACCTACAAACGATGCGCGAGTTATGATAAAGCTCTTTAAGAATCAAATCTTTCTTGGGTTCAGTATACCGAGACTCGTCACTAGTGATAGAGGCTCCCACTTCATTTCCAAAATCTTCAATAAATTACTACTTAAATATGGAGTTAGACACCGAATAGCAACGCCCTACCACCCACAAACAAATGGACAAGTCAAAATTTCCAATAGGGAAATTAAACAAATATTAAAAAAACAATTGCGACCTCTAGGAAAGATTGGTTCTCTAAGCTTCACGAAGCTTTATGGGCATATCGTACAGCCTATAAGACCCCCATAAGAACTACACCATTTAAATTAATCTATGGTAAGTATTGCCACCTCCCGGTTGAATTAGAGCATAGAGCTTACTGGGCCATTAAGGCCCTAAACATGGATTATGCAACTGTAGGTGAAAAACGAGTCTTAGAGATACATGAACTCGAGGAACTGAGATTGGACGCCTACGAGAATGCCAAAATCTATAAGGAATGAATAAAAAATGGCACGATAAACATATCTCAAGGAGAGAGTTTAACGAGGGGGATTTAGTCCTACTATTCAACTCTCGACTACGACTTTTTCTAGGAAAATTACGTTCTAGGTGGTCTGGCCCTTTTGAAGTTACCAAAGTGTTTCAAAATGGAGATATAGAAATAAAAGGTAAATTTAATGAAGCCTTTGTTGTGAACGGACAACGACTGAAACACTATAATTGTGTTAACAATAAATATTTTTACACTAGTCTAAGGCTAGGTGAGCCTCCAGCTCCCCCAACAAGTTAATGATTTATTAATATGTGTCGAGCTTACGACATTAAACAAAGCGCTGCGTGGGAGGTAACCCACGGTTACTAATTACTAATTCCCCAATAAGCGGTTTACTTGTTTTGATCAATATTAACTCTTTTCATGTCTACTTTCAGGCTACTAACTTCATACTAACTTTACGAATGAAGAACGTAGATAATATGGTTGTTAATTTTAGAAACGTGGCACAAAGGCAACATTATGAAAATCTCTTTCAGAGAGAGGTGGCACTGACCAAATACCCTGATGGACATACCATGGCTACCTTAGGTATAGGGGAGAGCATCCACTTTATGTTCAACCAACTTGGGTGGAAGAGCTTCACTAGGAAGAGATTTTCAACATACCACAAGCTAAAACTAGAATTCCTAAGTTCCTTTCTCTATGACCCTAACCAAGGGAGGGGATTCAATAGAGGACGAGTTTCCTTTAGACTTTTTGTGTACACCTATAATTTAAACCATCGTGAAATGGCTGATCTGTTAGGATTTCCTAACGGACCCGACGTTTTCACTATAGCACAAGAAGATGCATCTATGACTCGTGAACTTGACTATTTATGGACTAAAATTTATGGAGAGACACAAATTGAACCCTATTCCAGGAACTCCTCCCAAATCCATAACCCTATTATTCGCTATTTCCATATGATCTTAGCTTACACCCTTTTTGGAAAACCGGAAAGTAGTACCAGTGTGTCTAGAGATGAACTATTCATCTTATTTTGTGTTTTTCAGTCTAGGCCAGTTAATGCTGCAACCTTCATGCTTGCAACCCTAAATAGGATTGCTCATGCTACTCAGGGTCCCATCTTGATTAGTGGACAAGTCACCATGATTGCTGCAGCCTTAGCCCTAAGAACAACACTCTCCTGCATAACCCCTCTAGGAGGCACCCGACCAATGGATATTACCTTTTGTTTTAATATAATATTAATAAGAAACCTTAGACCTAGGGAATTCCAGTTGTTAATCAGCTATGAAGCCGGAATGTCCGCTCATCAAGCAAAAGCTGAGAAGAACTCAACCATTCACGGCTGTCAAGATCAGGGAAGAGGTCAAGAATTAGTTTGATGCAGGTTTTATAGATGTTTCAACATACCCACAGTGGATTACTAATATTATGCCAGTTCCTAAGAAAGATGACAAAGTTTGAATGTGTGTAGATTACAGAGATCAAAATAGAGCTAGTCCCAAAAAAGATTTTCCTTTACCTCACATCGATGTATTGGTAGATAACACGGCTCAATTCTCTGTATTCTCCTTCATGGATGGATTCTCAGGATATAATCAAATTAAAATGTCTCCCGAAGATATGAAGAAAACAACTTTCATTACAGCATGGGGCACTTTCTGTTACAAGGTGATGCCTTTCGGCCTGAAATATGTTGGGGCAACCTATCAAAGGGCCATGGTAACTCTTTTCCATGATATGATGCAGAAGGAGATTGATGTCTATGTAAATTACATGATTTCCAAGTCTCATACTAAAGAAGAGCATGTTATTCATTTGAAGAAACTGTTTGCAAGATTAAGAAAATACAGACTACGCCTGGATCCTGCTAAATGCACTTGCAACGTCAGGTATGGAAAATTTCTAGGATTCATTGTGAGCCAGAGAGGCATTGAAGTTGATCCCGACAAAGTCAAAGTTGTTCAAGAAATGCCAACACCTTGCACAGAGAAGCAAGTTTGTGGTTTCTGGGGCAGATTGAACTATATTTCCAAATTCATCTCGCATATGACAACCACTTGTTATCCAATATTCAAGTTATTAAGAAAATATCAAGTTGTTAAGTGGAACGATGATTTCCAGAGGGCATTTGATAAAATCAAACAGTGTCTACAAGAACCACCAATCTTGGTGCCACAAGTTCCAGGAAGGCCTCTCATTATGTATTTGACAGTACTCGACGAATCCATGGGATGTGTACTAGGGCAACATGATGAGACAGGTAAAAGGAGCATGTTATCTACTACATGATCAAGAAGTTTACAGAATGTGAAATTAGGTACTCCGTGCTAGAAAAAACATGTTGTGCACTAGCATGAGCCGCTCGTTGCCTGAGATAGTACATGATTTTCCAAACAACAATGTTGATATCCAAGATGGATCCTATCAAATACATCTTCGAGAAGCTTGGTTTAACTAGAAGAATCACTCGCTAGCAGATGTTGTTATCAGAACATGACATTTAATATGGGATCCAAAAGGCTATTAAGGGCAGTGTGTTGTCAGAGTACGTTGCACACTAGCCACGGAAGGACTGGAAATCGATGAGACTTGACATATCATATGAAGACGTCATGTACATAAGAGATTATGAGATTTCATGCCCGGAAGAAGGACCCGAACTAGGATCACGATGGATGTCTGTGTTCGATGGTGCCTCCAATGCCTTGGGTAATGGAATTTGAGTTGTCATAACTTCTCAAATAGAGTTTCACTGTCCTTTTACAACGAATCTATGTTTCAAATGCACCAACAACATGGTGGAGTATGAAACATGTATCTTGGAAATTGAAGCAGTTATTGATCTATGAATCAAGATTCTTGAAGTGTATGAAGACTCAAAGGAGATTAGGAGACATGTCATCCCAATTTGATTCTATACCGAGAGCATGTCTTGAAGCTAATACCCTAATTTGATGAGATTACTTTCCATCATATTCATAGGGAGGATAAACAACTAGCCGATGCATTGACTATTTTATCATCTATGCTCAAGGCCAAATAGGCTAATGAAGCACCTTCTATTACAATTCAACATCTAGACGAGCCAGGATATTGCTTAGCAGTTGAAGTAGAAATTGATGGCAAGCCATGGTTTTATGATATCAAGAAATATCTTGAGAGGCACGAGTATCTAGACGATGTCTCCATCACAAAAAATAAAACATTGAGGAAGTCATCAACCAATTTATTTCTAAATGGTGGTGTTATATATAGAATAAACTTTGACTTGGTTCTGCACAGATGCATGGATAGACACGAAACAGACCTACTCATCAAAGAGATCCATGAAGGTTCTTTCGGCATTCATGCAAATGGACATGCAATGGCAAAGAAAATCCTTAGAGCTGGTTACTATTGGTTGACGATGGAAACAAATAGTTATTGTAACACCCCAATAAAATAAAATAATTAATTAAATTGAATTAATAGTATATTATTAATTTAATTAAATAATTAGATTATTATTATTGGATTATTTTAATTATTTTGGAATAATAATTATTATTGGAAAATATATAAGTGTGAAATGAGGAAAGAGAACCCCATTTGGTAAAGAAGTGTTTTCACGAGAAAACAGAGAAACTGCAAGGAAGAGGCAGAGCAAGAGGAAGAAAGTTGGAGAAGAGGAAGAGCTTGAACTCAAAGAATTGCCGGATTATCTCAGGTAAGGGGGGTTTATCGTCGATTAATGGGAATTATGGGATAATATGTAATGGGTAGTGATAAGCCGTCGATTTAACCCTAATTGGGACTGTATATGCTGAAATTGATGTTGGATAAACTGTGTTAAAAACTGTAAATTGAATCGATAGTTGTGCGAGTCGTAAATGTTAGACTATGGCACGGATCCCAATTAAAAACTTGAATCGGCACTACCAATTTATGAGACAAATTGGGTTTTTGTAGAAAGGGTTTTAGATGCGGGAGCGGCCGGAAAACCGGATAGGAGTTAAGCTAACGGAACTTTGGAATAACTCAGAAAAATCTGAGTCTGCGCGCGAACGGTCGACCATAGAGTCGGCGTGCGCTGACCCGTGGGGCAAGCGCCGACTGTATGCGTCGACGCAAGGCAATTTTTCGCCGACCCGTGACTTAAGCGTCGACCCCATGCGTCGACGCAAGGGGTGTTTGCGCTGACTCCCTCCAGTTGAGCCGAGCCTTTGCGCCGACCGCGAGCTTTGAGCTGACCCCTATAGTCGACTCAAAAGCCTTCATTCTTTGTTCATGGACGTGCATAATGGTTTTGTCATCATCGAAACTGGATATCGTATGTTGCAGAGTGGAAAGATGGATATGTTAATGTTGTGTACATAATTGAGAGCTGGCCTATGTTGGCACGTGATGTAATAGGGATTGTATTCCGCTGTTGTGAGCCGTATAGGTATTAGTAGAGAGTGCTAATACGGTGTTTAATTGACTTACATGATAACGATGTGTTGATTGATGTATGATGGCATGCCTAATGATGTGAATGTATATATATTGCCTGTGTTGTGAATGGACTGTCGTATGGCTTAGAGTGTAAGCTTATGTCCGTTGTGAATTATTGTGATGCTGCATTGCTAGGTGATTAGCGTGTATAGCATAGCCTTCGGGGCTGTAGCTAATTCCCATTGTGAGGAATTAGTGAGTGAATTGTTGTGGTAATTGTTGTTGATGTTTGCATGCTAGATGATTAGCTTGCATAGTCTAGCCTTCGGGGCTGTAGCTAATTTCCATTGTGAGGAATTAGTGAGTGAGTCATTAGATCTCAATGAGTGGGACTAGTGAGCTTAGTAGCCGTATCCGGAGGGATCGGTGAGCTTGAACTGTATGTTCAAGAAGAGTCGGTACCGCATTTCATGGAGTCTCATTACATAGTGAATGCATGGCATAGCCTGTGGGGCTGTAGCTAATTCCCATTGTGAGGAATTAGTGAGTAAATCGTTGTGTTGTGTTGTGATGTTGAATATGGTTTGAAAATTATACATATGATATATATTATTGTTGAGTATGATGTTGGAGTTAACACTGCCGTTATTGAGGGTGTAGTCTGGTTAGGGTGAATCGTTGCGTTATTTACTTAACATTACATAATGTTGTATAATGCCTATTACATTGATTGAGGAACTCACCCTTACAGCTATTTTTCAGGTAACAAGCAGTGAGTTGAGTAGAAGCTATTCTTTGGAGTCTAATGTCGTCTTTAGCGGGTCATGCTCTGATAGATGTAACATCGGGAGGGGATGTTTTAATTAATTGATATTGGTTGTTGAATGATTTACATGTATCGTGTTACATGCTTTACCTTGATGCTAGATTTTATTCCGCTGCGAATTATGCAAAAGAACCTTATTTTGATTTAATAAATGAGCATGACAGGACATTTTGATAATTGTGGTGAAATGATTGTGTGACACCCTTCGGGGCATAATTACTCTGATTTGATATGTTATATATTTTAATGGAATATTTTGGGGTATTTAGAAGGGTGTTACAGTTATCATTGTTCCAAGAAGTGCCACAAGTGTCAAATTTATACTGACAAAGTGCACATGCCACCTACTCCTTTGAACGTCTTGTCTACTCCATGGCCATTCTTAATATGGGGGCATAGACATGGTCGGTATGATGAGCTGAAACCTGCAAATGGATATTGCATCATTCTAGTTTCCATTCACTAATTCACCAAATGGGTAGAAGTTACTTCTTATGCAAATGTGACGAAGCAAGTAATCATCCGGTTTATCAAGAAATAGATGATTTGTCACTATGGGACTCCTAGCAAGATTATCACTGATAATGGATCAAATTTGAATAATAAGATGATGAATGAGTTATACGAGAGCTTCAAGATTGAACACCATAACTCGTCACCTTATAGGATAAAGATGAATGGCGTTGTAGAGGCGGCTAACAAGAATATCAAGAAGATAATTCAGAAGATGGTGAAGACTTACAAATACTGGCATGAGATGCTACCTTTTGCTTTACACTGATACCTAACAACTGTTCGCACTTCAAAGGGGCAACCCCTTTCTCTCTAGTCTATGGAATAGAGGTTATGCTACAAATAGAAGTTGAGATCCCCTCGTTGAGAGTCTTGATGGAGACTGAGTTAGAGGAAGCATAATGGATTCAAACCAGGTTTGACCAGCTCAACCTAATCGAACAAAATAGGATGACAATGTTGTGTCACAGTCAGTTATATCAGAAGAGGCTCAAGCGGGCATTCAATAAGAATATCTGACCTCGAGAGTTCATGGTGCCGAAAAAGATAATCTCCCTCTGAAAGGATTCACGTGGCAAGTGGATTACCAACTATAAAGGACCATTTATGGTTAGGAAAGCTTTCTTTGGTGGAGCTTTGATTCTCATGAACATGGATGGAGAAGAGTTGGCATATCCCATCAATTCTGATGCAGTCAGAAAGTACTATGCCTAATAAAAAAGATGGATAATAAAAGCTCGCTAAGTTGAAAACCTGCAAGGGAGACTTAGGAAAACAATGAGCATCATAGTGACTTGAAACCCCGAAAGGGCGACTCAGGAAAAAAATAGGGATAAACAAAAAAGTAAAGCCCGGTAAGTCGAAAACCCGAAAGAGCGACTTAAGCAAAAAAGGGTAAAATCTCCCGGTGAACTGAAACTCTTAGGAGTAGTTCATGCAAAAGTTAGGGAATATCGAAAGGCATAATACTGCAGCCAACACAAGTCAACACTACAACATAACTCATGTGGAAGGGAACATTCTAGTTACCATCTCCAAAAGTAAAGTAATGAGGACTAGAGGACATAGGAGAAAATAACAAATATTGTATTTCGATGGAAATGCAGTTAAATTTTCATTTCCATTTACTGGATTTATTTCTCTGTAATCTCCTCTTAAAGGGATTTACATCTTCATGTATCCCATGTATGACCTATTCTTATCATCAAATAAAAATTGTTCAGTTAAACATTTCTTCCTCAACTACTTTTGTTTTTCAATTTGTTTACCTAATGTCGCTTTTATTTTTGATAAGATAAAAACATTAAAATAGTGGAAACGACAAAGCTTTTGAAAACTTTAAATTGTTTTGATTTTGAAAATGTCAAAGGGATATTTGTGAGTTTACAATAATGCATCTGATTCATAAGGCGTGGGGCATTTCCTTGATCATCATTGTCTAACGAAAGTTTAAAATTGTTATTCTTCCAGAGACAAGAATCCCAACTGAAGCCCTCCAGGCGACAAATCCGAAATCAAAGTTTTGCAAATCCTTTTCATAGTTTCAGAACTATTCAAGACAAGGCGTTGGGGAATCAGAGCTTGATACCCACAAAATGCATAAACTAGTATACACATTCACTCATTTTATTATTGCATATCATGTACAAAATAGATCATGCATAAACCTCGGCCATATTCAACAACCTCTCAAGGAAGTTCAGAGTAATCCTTAGCAGATCAAGATTAAAGAGGTGTTCTTAAGAGTAGAATATTTCTCTTCTTCAGTATAAGTGCTTTCTATAAGTCGGTCATTGTCAATGATGATTCTAAAGGTGAGTTTCTTCCCCAACAAGGTGATTGATATTCTCCCATTGGAACTCTGGTGCCAAGGAAATTTCTGCTTGGTTTCCCTAGTAGATATCTCCCAAAAAAGTTTCCCGTGTATTTTATTTTCTCCAGCAAAACTTCATGAAATCCCCAAGCAATTTTCATACCAACATTATTCCTTAAGAAAGGTCACCCCAACAACATTATCCTCATCAAGTCTCTTTGAAGTAGTTGTCTAAGATGGACATCTCTTCCCAAGTTAGCAATCTCCATAGTGGGTATAATGGACGAGAGTTCCATGATAGACAAGCTATAGTGAATGATTCTCAGTATATCTCCAGCGAGTCTCCTGTGCGTTTATTTCCCAGATAGTCTCTCGTATTCCCAAACAGTTTACTTTAGACAATCCCCGACATATTTAGTGTTAATCTACTCTCTAAAGAAGCATCAGATTGGACCTGTCGGTTCAATAGTTGAGAGTAATGCTAAGCATTTAGTTAGTATTAACCTTTCACTCCCCAACTAGTCTCCAGGATCTTCTCATTCCCCAAAGGAGTCTTCTGTCAGCTAAGAGTAGCTGAACATGCAGTTATTCCCTAAAGAAAGTCTTTTGTTTATTTCCCAGCAGATTTGCTTCAACCAAGAGTAGTTGAGTGCAATAGTTTTAGCCAAGAGTTGATGATCGAGATGTTTCCAACCAAGAGTAGTTGGATACATTATTTGCATATATAGTTTCAGCCGAGAGTAGTTGAACACTATTTTAGTTTATGCAGTTAGCTTCAACCAAGAGCAGCTGAATGCATTTATTATCATATATTAGTTTCAGCCAAGAGCAGATTGATACTATTTTATTTTGCAGTTTTTTCTCAACCAAGTGCAGTTATATGTAATATTTCATCCAATAACAGTTGAATGCTATTTTATTTTGTAGTTTTGCTTCAACCAAGAGTATTTAAATGCATTTTTTATCATATATTAATTTCATCCAAGAGCAATTTGATGCTATTATGGTTTTGCATAGTTTTACTTCAACCAAGAGCAGTTGAATGCAATAGTTTTATCCAAGAGTTGATGAATATGACATCTTTAGCCAAGAGCATCTGAATATGATCATTTGTTACCCCAGGAGTGTATGCCTTCAACAAAGAATGTATGAAGAACAGTCGAACATTTACTTTGTAACAGATCCATCCCTAGAGATCTACCATCAGTCAAGAGCAGCTGAACATAATTCTCTAAACCCCAATCATTTACATTCATGATTATGAAATAAAGATTATTTCTTAACTCATACACATTTCATCTACATTCATGTTTAAGAGGTCCAGAGCACTTCTTAACCTGCATATCATTAAGAAATCAAGAGAATTTCTTAAATCATTTGCATTCCCATGATTAAGAAATCAAGAGTATTTTTAATTCATCTTACATTCTCATCTTTAAGGAGTCAAGAATGCTTATTAACATACATATCATTAAGAAATCATGATTATATCTTAAACCATCATTTGCATTCATATGATTAAGAAATCGAGAGTATTTCTTAAATCACCTGCATTCATTTTTAAGAAGTCAAGGGTACTTCTTAACATTCTCATGATTAAGAAATAAAGAGTATTTCTTAACTCATATACATTCCATTCAATCATATGATGATTAAGAAATCAAGAATATTTCTTAATTCATTCATTTCTAAGGAGTCAAGAGTACTTCTTAGCATACACATCATTTATCATCTAATGATTAAGAAATAAGGAGTATTTCTTAATTCATATGCATTTAATTCAATCATATGATGATTAAGAGATCAAGAGTATTTCTTAATTCTTTCATATCTAAGGAGTCAAGAGTACTTCTTATCATCCATATCATTTGTCATTCATGATTAAGAAATCGAGAGTACTTCTTAACCTTCATTGCATCCATTTGCATTACCATCTAATGATTAAGAAATCAACTGTATTTCTTCATCCTTGTGCATTCATTCGTAACCATAAGCATAACATTCCATCGCATAAGAGGATAAAATTAGGGTCTTTTTGGTATTTAAACTATCTTTCACCATGATGATTTGAAGACAAGACTTCCTCATATCCTCCAGTTAAAGATGTTTAAATAGGGGCAGCTGTCATGCCCTAAATTTTACCCTATGTTTTTCACTCATATCAGCATAGCATAATTGGTTCATTTTGTCGTGTATTCCAAAAATTAAAAGCATTCATCAAGGTTTAGACAAAAAGTTAGGAGTTCTGGTAGTTTATCTGATCTTGATAACATTCATTCAGTCATTTGTTGCTTAAGAAGTAAAAAACACTTGATTTCTCAATCTTAAATGCACTGCTTGTTTCCGTTGCATCATGTTTTAGAGGTTGACAATCAAGAGTATTCTCGCCATCTGAATCTTTGTAGGGTTTTATTTGTGATGGAAAATCAGAAGTAAATGGTCCAAGGGTGATTCATTTGCATCAGATTGTCCATTCGTGTTTATTCAGTCAGTAATTTAATGTATTCACAAGACACTTTCATTTTATATTCATCATATCATACATTTCATTATGTAAAATACCAGAAATATCACTCGAAATAAATTTTCGAATCTACAGACAGACCGATCAAATTGTTTCTTGACTGTACGTCGAATTAGCGGACAGAAAATTTCAAATTTTAACTTGTAGACGTCAGTTTTCTTAATCTACTGTTCGCGTAGTTTAAACTGGCATGCTCGTTTTAATTTTTTGACTACTTTTTCGTTCGCATTTCAACCAGTCTGAGCCTTTTAATCAGTCTTTTTTATTTTAAAATTTGATCAAGACTTGTATGTTCCCGATAAGTTTATTCCGCGCTGATCACTTTGGCGCATTCAGATTATTTTTTGGACATTTTTGTGGTCCATTTTTTTTTCTCTTCATTTTTTCTCTTTTATTTTAATTTTTTTAACAAATTAATATTTATATTTAAATCGATTTATTTGAATATTTTATTTAGGTTATAGTGTCTTAGATGGTTTTATTTAAAATTATAGGACACCTATTTTCAAAATTTAATAAATAAATAAAAAGAGAGAAGAAAGGAATTTTGGAGAAGCTACACGTACATCTAACTCACATTGGATGTCATATCCCTCTCTCGGAGACACGTGTTGAGTTTAGGGTGGATGAAAGAAAAAAACGGTTTCTTTGAAACCCATTTGATCCAAACTTAGACTTAGGGTCATCGACGTAAAAAAGTTTTGTTGCTTTCTTTTTCTACATTTATATCTTTTGTGATCAACATAACAAAGAACACACGCCTTATTTCCTTCAACTTCTTCACCTTGACAATCACCACATAACTTTCCCTCACTCACACTACATAAACCATTATTTTATCACACAACAACAAAAATACTCTCCTCCTTCACGTTGAAACTTCAAACAATAACAACATTCTTCACTCAAATCTGTCACGACTCTCCATTCACCTCACCACCATCGTTGACTCACCATCACTTCCGACTCAAACATGACCCATCAACCTTTTACAACCGTCAACCACCACTTTGTTACCATCAACATCGTGACTCCATCATCAACAAGACCAACATCCACCATCATCTCAACAACCTCAACCATTCCTCAAACCTCCTTCCATAAAACTGAAACAACATACACATAATCATCATCATCTTCATCATTTTTCAAACCCAACAAATATCACCATGATCGGTCATGAACATCACCATCAAAATCTCACCTTCTTCACATAAATAACTAATAACATAAAATTTTATTTAAACCTCATCATCTCCATAACTCCGTCATCCCTCTCACATAAACCACCAAAGCAACCCAACCATAAAACACTTCATCTCTTCCACTCTTCTGTAAGTTGAGTATGCGCCTAAGATGGAGGGGGGGGGGGGGTGAATTAGGTTCTTTGAAAACTTTTTCCGGTTTTATGAAAACTTGTTCTTTCTTTTCTGGTTTGGTTATGTAATGAAACGGTAAAGTGCAGAAAGTAAAGAACATTGAGACGTATACTGGTTCCCCTCACAATCCGAGAGTACTCCAGTCCCCTTACCACATGTAAGAGATTTTATTATTCTTAGATCTTATGGACAAGACAACCTAGTCTTTCTATACAGACTCCAACAAGAACACCAAGAACAATCCTCTTGGATTTTTCACTAAGTTCAAAAAGAGAACAATTCTCCCTTTGATGAACCTCTTGTTTCTAACAGTCCTAAACAACCAGAATAACAAGAATAATATGAGTTTTTACAAGTTTCTGAAAGATGGACTAATATATCAATCTATTGGTTGATCTTCTCCTTTTAAGAAATCAATTCTCTTTATGACATATAAGTGCTCTAAGAATGGTATGGATGAAACTATATGAATGTATATTGAAAACTATATGTAGAAAGTTTCACCAGAAAATTTAATTAAGGACACTTGAGAAAATTTGAAAAGATGAAGTGAAAAATTATTTGAAATATTTGTGTAAAGGAGGTCGTTTTAAATTCTGAAAAAAAAAATGTGGTATATATAACCCTTAGACACCTTTCTAAATGGTCATAAATCATGAATGGATGCCATGATTCAAGAACACAATTCAGAAAATGTTTTCATAAAAAAATGCATTTATTTATGCCACTAATTCAGTGGTAATCGGTTACTCAATATGGTGTAATAGGTTACACCTGAACCAACATTAAAAAATTTGAAAATTTTCACCATGTAATTGATTACCCAAAACATGGTAACTGATTATCTGCTACAAAAATTGTCACAAGAGGCAGCGCAGATAGTTGGTAATCAGTTACTTCAAACCTGTCAACTGATTACCATCAAGGCAGAATGACCAAATGTAGTTGAAAATGAATTATAAGGCCAAATAAAAATACTTAAGAGGCCTAAATGAAAGATGACGTGTATGAATGAAATTCTTGAGTACTTGAATGAACATAGAGAGGTTGAGAACTTTATACCTTAATAATTTGATCAATTCATTAGAAATCTTCAAGACTTGAATTTTTTTTATAAGTGAAGCTTGACTTGTACTTGAGTCTTGAACCATTCTTATTGCGATGCACATTTGCTTGTAGAGCACGTCTTCATCAAAACACTTTGAGAAGCTTGTCTTCACATCTTCAATCATCGTAGATCAACTCCCTCTGTCTCCATTTTCGTACAACAACAACAACATCAACCATCACATAAAACAATATACTCGCATTACCACATACGACGATGCATCATCATCATCGCCATCGGTTCTATGAGAGAGAGGGTGAGGGAGAGTTTTGTCTGTCAATTTTCACTTTCATTATGTTGTTGTTGATTGATTAAGTTTGTTAATTGTTTGAAAGTTTGAAATTTTTTGAAAACAAGATTTGAGTTGTTGGTACAGTCGGACGTTGTAGAAGAAGAGGAAGACTTTGTAAAAAAATGATGACTCTTCCCCCTGCCACGTGTCAGACAAATGGTGGTTTTTATTTTAAAACAATCTCAAATCTCCTCCTCTCCATAAGCATTGTACCATCTTTTTTATACTATTTTAATTATGTTTTATTATTATTATTATTATTATTATTATTATTATTATTATTATTATTATTATTATTATTATTATTATTGTTATACCTATTATAATTACTATTATTATTATCATTAACTATTATAATTATCACTAACTTTTAATTATTATTACTATTATTTTTATTATTATTGTTATTATTATTATTCTTATTCTTATTGTTATTGTTAATTATTATATTTATTGATTTATGTTATTTCTAATTATTGTTATTTATTATTATTTTTTGATTAATCATTATATTGTTTTCATTATTATTTACTATTGTTTCTAATTACTATTTAATTATTATTATTTTTGGTTATTTTTTATAATTATTATTTATTTGTTTATTATTATTGTTAATTGTACTATTTGATTATTATTATTATTATTAATTATTGTTGTTATTATGATTATTATTATTATTATTTTTTGATTATTGACAAATTATTATTATTACTATTATTTATTTATTTTATTTATTATTATTTATTGTTATGATTATTATTATTGGTTTATTATCATTGTTAATTTATTGTTATTATTTATATTATTATTATTATTATTATTATTATTATTATCATTGTTTATTATTTTTTCAATTTATTATTTATTGATTCTATTGTTTATTTTAAATTGTTAAGGAAAAAAATTTGATTTATTTGGTCTCGTCGGTTTTTCATTGATGCGATGCAATTTCGGAGTTAAAAATTCAATGTAACATTAGAAATTGATTAAATGCATAAAGTTTTGTTGATCGGCGTCAGATATGGTGATTCCTACATAAATCGTCTTACGATTCCTTAACATAGCGCTAAATTATTTTAGTTTAATTTTCATTTCTTTTTATTTCCAAAATCATCGGTTTTTCACAAATGTCTTGCAATTTCGGAGTTAAAAATTCAATTTAACTTCAGAAATTGCTTAAGCGCATAAAGTTTTGCTGACCGGCCTCAAATAGGATGATTCTTACATGAATCACCTTACGATTGCTAAACATAGCGCTAAATTTTATAGTTTAAACTTCTAATTTTATTTCGAGTCCCTTGAATTTCTCTTGGGCCTTCTACAACGAGTTTCTTTTATTTACAATTGTCTTTTGAGCTTGTATTATTATTGTATTGTATCCCCATTCAAAACTGTACCCCTATTCCCATATTGTTTAATAAGTTTACCGCTTTCATTTATTTTTATTATGTTAGTTGATTGTTAATTCAAAGATTAAAATCAACCATTTTCGGAAAAGAACAAAAAAACAAACACTCGATCCAACATCGAGTTCTTTTCCCAAATCAAATCACAATTGAATACAAAGTCGAGCAATGCCCCCGCCACATCCAAATTCTTTTCATAAATCAACTTTAGACACTTGATCCAACGTCAAATCGTCCCCCATATTTGTAAAAGTTTTTCATAATAAAAATGGAATAAACTGATTAGGTTTAGACTTTCTCTTTTTTTGAATGTTAGGATAATTCTGTAGAGCTCCATGTTCAAACATTCGTCTTCCATATTAAAACACAATAATCACAAGAATTAGGTCATGTCTCTTATAGAAGAAAAAGATTCATTGGGTATCACCTCCTCTTTCCCAATTATTTGGATATTGCAGTAGAGCTTTCTGTCTGAATAATCGTCTTCTGTTAATGAACTTTGACCTAATTCGCCACACATTTTTGGCTGAAAAGAGAGAAATTGGGCTTATGTATCTTCCACTTAAAATCAACTCAAACCAATCAAACTTGTTTTCCACCCTTGCGTGACTTTGAAAACCATTTTCAGAAACGAGTATGCTACATCAATTTTGATGCGAAACAAACAAAGACTTCAGCCTCCAAGAGCGAGCAACAAGTAAAGGTTTAGCCTCTCAAATGCGATCTAAGCACCACTCTCTAAAAGTAATCAATCCAGTAGTTCTCTTTTAGTAGAACTACCTAGCCTTGAGTTCTTCATAGCACCTGAAGATACGTAGGAGCAAGATTGAGAAATCTTGTCATGAACATTAACTTAAAAAAAATCCTAAGTCTTTCCTTCCTTTCTTTCTTTCTCTTTTCTCACTCGATAAGTAGAAGATCATAAATGATATCACGCTAACACTCTCGCACGAAACTAACTAAATGGGTCTCATCGAGTACAATGGATGTGAGGGGTGCTAATACCTTCCCCTTGCATAACCGACTCCCGAACCCGATTTGGTTACGACAACCATTTTTTTTTGTTTTTCGAGGTTTTTATCGATATTCCCTTTCTCTCTTCGGGAATAAATAAAGTTTGGTGGCGACACTGTTTTGTTTATATTTCGAGCGTTCCTTACGCTCGGGTATTTTTCACGTCGCGACACTAATAGTGTTATATATATTTAAAAGAAATAAGAAGGTGCCATTTTTCACCACGATTGGATTTCCAATCGTGGTGAAAAGTGGCTTAAAAATAAGTAAAAAAAAAATTGGTGCTGCGATTTCAACCTGTGACCAGACGCCATTTTTCACCATGGTTGGAATTTCAAGCATGGTGAAAAGTGGCTTAAATAAGTAAAAAAACCAAAAATGTTTGTGTTGGGATTTGAATCCATGACCAGACGTCACTTTTCACCACAATTGAAATTCCAATTGTGGTTAAAAGTGAAACCTTCATACTTTTCACCACAATTGTTATTAAGGACCGTAATTGAAAGTCTTTTAATAAAATAAAAAATGCATGGGCCTAAATATCATATATTACTTCGGTTGATTGAATATCCGAGGTAATAACATGTTACAAAAGATATAATTTGTAGTAGTGTAGGCTTCTATGATTCTGATTTTGTGGGATGCATATCAAATAGGAAAAGTACTAGTGGTACATGTCATATATTTGGAAATTGTTTGATTTCTTGGCACAATTAGAAACAACTCAACATTGCTTTTTCTACCACCAAGGTCGAATATGTAGTTGTTGGTAACTATTGTATACAAGTTCTTTGGCTAAAGCAACAACTATTAAACTATGATTTAAAACTTTGTTGAGTTTAAGTGCGATAAAACTAGTGTGATTAGTATTACCAATAATCTAGTATTACATTCACACATTAAGCATATTTAGATTAAACACCATTTTCTTCAAGATCATATGGAAAATGGTGATGCGATTTTTGATTATGTAAACACTAAAAATTAGTTTTGTGATATATATATATATATATATATATATATATATATATATATATATATATATATATATATATATATATGTTCTGGACTGGGCCATGACACTAGGCACGGCACGGCCCAATGCTCGCCAAGCCCACGTCCAAACGACCGTGTCCAAACGACCACGAGGACACGTCAGGTGAACGACCGTCCGCCCGACGAACGTCTCCCCGGCCCCTTAAATACGTGTCGGACAACGAGCGGGTCCTCCTCATATGATCTCCATCCACTCATCGTCAACCCACGTCGCGGACACCTAAGTTGTGTCGGGCAGAGCCATAACGGCATCTCACTCACCACGTCACCCAACTCCCCTATATTGTCTCCTTAGGGATAGGGGCAGTTGGACCAGGGGGCAGACCTTGGTCTAGGTCTTAACGCTTCTTACGCGTCCCCTGGCAGCTCCTCCTTGGGCCTAGCTAATCCAGCCCATTAGGAGCCTTGGCCCAGCGCTGGGGGCTCAATATAAATACCCCTTTCATGGCAAAGGGGCAGGTATTCTAACTCACACTCTGATAACCTCATTCTGTACCTTTTCTGACTTAAGCATTGGAGCACCTTGCAGGTACACCCCCCTCTCATTTCATTCTCCGGCCCATTCACCAAGACCTTGGAAGGCCCTCCTGATCAGGTCAGATCAGTGGCGCCGTCTGTGGGAAATAGCTATCCCCATCTTCATCAAACGAGGATCAAAAGCTCATTTATTTCTGTCCTTCCAACATGGCCGGAGAACAACATAGCGATCACAGCCGTCCCCTCGACAACTACAATATGGACGACGGCCCGCCATCCCATGAAACGGGCGCTCGGGACGGTCATCCATCCACCCCGTCTCCAGAGCCCCAAAACAACGGGGATGCCTCTCACGCCCACAATTTAGGGGCAGAGACATTTCATCCCATTCCCGTTCCCGTTGAAGGAGACGCCGTAATGATTGCCATGGTGAATGCCCTCAATCAGGCCGGTTCTATGCTCCACCAGCAGCACGAACGAATCATGGCCCTCGAAGCCGAACGACAAGAAGCCCGGCCCCAGCCGGTGAGTAGGATACAACAACGTTCGGAGCCAACGAAGAAGCGAGGACGTCGCTCTCCAGAACCCCACGTCAGCAGGGCACGCGCCCGTCGTGACGGTGGTCGAGCGGGAACATCACCAAGGCGCGGACACAGCCCCGACAACAACGAACTGTCTCCCTTAAGGAGCGACGAGGAAGATTTGCATTGCCCCCTATCTCGGGCAATAATGGAAGCCCCGCTCCCCAAAGGCATGGAGAAACCACCAAATCTAGCTGTGTACGATGGGACTACAGATCCCGACGATCACGTCGACAACGTCAACGCGATGCTCGACTACCGCAATGATATAACCGGGCACCTCAAATGTCGACTGTTCTCAACGACCCTCAGGAAAGGGGCCATGGCTTGGTACAAAAGCTTGGCCCCTGAGTCCATTACGTCATGGAGAGTCATGAGGTCCATGTTCACCAGGCACTTTACAGCTTCCCGTCGTCACCCCAAGACTGAGGCGACCCTTGAAGCCATAGTGCAGAAGAAGAATGAAACACTGCGCTCATACATCGAGCGATTCAACCAGGAAGCTGTCGAGGTAGATACCACCGAGCACATGAAGAAGTATCTCCTCGAGAGAGGTCTCTTGCCCGGCAGTGAACTTAGCAGAGCCGTAGGGATCGAGCCTCCCCGCACCTTAAACGAGCTCCTGCATAAAGCCCAGGCCTACATCAGATACGAGGAAAAGCAGGTGGCACACAATGCCCGCAGCGGACGTAACGCTGGGGAGACCGAGCACTCAAAACGCGAGGACACGAGCATTTCCCGTCGCAACGGAGACAAACGAAGAGAAGAAAGACCTCGCGAGCTCCGGGAAGGAAGAGGCCCCGCGGGCAGATATAGCGAGTACACCTTACTGACAGCTCCTCGAGAGCGCATCCTCGCAGAATGTATCAACTCCGAATTTAAGCAGGGCAGGGTCAGGTTCCCAAAACCGTCTGCACCAAAGCCCCACACCGACAAATCAAAGTACTGCCGGTTCCACAGAAGTCACGGGCACGTGACCAAAGACTGCGTCCACCTGAAGGATGCGATAGAAATTTTAATCCAAGAGGGGCACCTGAAGCAGTATACGAGGAAGAACGAAGCTCCCAGACACGACGAGCCAGAGAAGAAGAGACCCCGGGAAGACGCACCCCATGACAACTCTCCCTATCAAGTGGCCCTCTGCGTGTCACGACCGGAAGATTTCTTCCTCCCCGAACCATTGCCCGAGGGCAAGATCACTGCACTCAGCCCCTGGGAAAACTTCCCTGCCACACTGGTGATATCAGGAGGAGGAACTAACGGGGAATCCGCGGCCCTCTCCGTCAAACGTAAGTTCGACGAACTCCTACTGACTGCCCCCGAGCAGAAAGCGACATTGACGAAATACCGGGGAAAATCCAACCCAATATCCTTCTTCCTGGAGGAACTCCCGGGCGGATCCCCGAACTCGGGCATCCCACTATTGATAAGGGCAAAGATGGCCCAATTCGACGTACGACGCATCCTGGTCGACCAAGGCAGCTCAGTGGATATCATGTACGTCCACCTCTTCAAGACGCTGAAGCTAGACAAGACCAACTTAGCCCCCTACGTCGGATCAGATCTCCAAGGATTCAACGGAGCAACAACCAGACCGTGGGGATATGTTGAGCTCCTCGTCACCTTCGGCGAACAAGAAACGGCCAGGGAAGTCAAAATCCAATTCCTGGTCGTAGACTGTCCGTCTCTCTACAATTGCATCTTTGGACGCCCGACACTGGCCGAACTCACCGCGGTCCCATCCACCGTCCACCTGAAGATGAAATACTACACCAAATTGGGACGTGTGGTCACCGTCCATGGTGACATCGAAGCAGCCCGGCGATGCTACGACGCCGCAGTAAAAGGACAGGCCGTAGTCAGCACGAAGAGCAACTGCGACAACAAAAAACTCAAGACCGAGGATCCTGCCCGAGGAGTCAACGCCATCGACCTCGACTGTCGCATCGGGCTGGACGAGACCGAAGAGGGGAGGTTCCCCAAGGAACGCTCTCTCGAACACCCGGTCCGACCAATCCCCGACGGGGAGTTCGAACTCATTCCTCTTGGGGACGATCCGGAAAGGACGGTGAAGATAGGTAAGGGACTACCCGAGGAAACAAGAGAAGAGCTAGTAGCATGCCTCAAAGAGAACTCCGACCTCTTCGCGTGGAATGCCGCAGAAATGCCCGGGCTGGACCCCGAGATCGCGTGTCATAAGCTAGCTTTAGACCGGGCAGCCAAGCCCATAGCACAGCGTAGACGCAAGCAATCGCCCGAAAAGGCAGAGGCTGCCGAGCGAGCTGTAAAAGACCTCTTAGAGGCAAATTTTATTTCTGAAGCCCAGTACACAACCTGGCTCTCTAATGTAGTCCTCGTTAAGAAAAATAATGGAAAATGGCGTATGTGTGTTGATTATACTGATCTTAATAGGGCTTGCCCGAAAGATGCTTTCCCCCTCCCTAATATAGACTTGCTCGTTGACAACTCTGCAGGTTTTAAACTCTTGTCCTTCATGGACGCATATAGTGGATACAACCAGATCCCTATGTCGCCCGCAGACAAGAAACACACAGCGTTCATGACCCCAACGGGCAATTACTATTACAACGTGATGCCGTTCGGGCTCAAGAACGCTGGCGCTACATACCAACGCATGATGAACAAAGTCTTCAAGGACGAAATAGGGGACATGCTCGAAGTGTACATGGACGACATGATCGTCAAATCACACGAGGAGATAACCCATGCTCGACACCTTGCGAAGGTATTCGAGCAGGCGAGACAGTGTAAAATGAGGTTCAACCCCGAAAAATGCACGTTCGGAGTCCGGGCAGGCAAGTTCCTCGGTTTCTATCTCACCGAAAGAGGGATCGAGGCCAACCCCGACAAATGCCGGGCATTCTCGGAGTTTCCGACCCCGAAAACCAAAAAATCGATCCAGTCACTCAATGGAGTGCTCGCCTCACTCTCCCGTTTCATCGCCAAGTCCGCCCAGCACGCATTGCCATTCTTCAGACTCCTTCGCAAAGAGGCTACCTTCGACTGGACCGATGAATGCGAGCAAGCGCTACTCCATCTAAAGAAGGTTCTGTCCCAACCCCCGGTCTTATCACGGCCATCAGAAAAGGAAACCCTATACTTATACCTATCCGTGGCAACCGAGGCCGTCAGCGCCGTTCTAATAAGAGAAACCGACGAAGGACAAAAGCCCATCTATTTTACGAGTAAAGCACTCCAAGGTCCCGAGCTCCGATATCAGCAAATCGAAAAGGTCGCCCTGGCCCTCATCAACACAGCGAGGAGACTACGATATTACTTCCTCGCACACACGATAAAGGTGAGGACCGACCAGCCAATCAAACAGCTGCTCGGGCGCCCTGATATGGCCGGGAGGATGCTCAAGTGGTCACTAGAACTCTCTGAATTCGACATACAATACGAAAGTAGGAAAGCCTTGAAAGCTCAGGCACTGGCCGACTTCGTCGCGGAGATGACCCACTGCCCGACTCCAGCAGAAAGCGCCCACAAATGGACGATCTTCGTCGATGGCGCCTCTAGCACATCAGGCAGCGGGGCCGGGATCATCCTCGAAAATGAGGAAGGGATCCTGATAGAGGTATCATTAGCGCTAGCGTTCCCAACATCGAACAACCAAGCCGAATACGAAGCCTTCCTCGCAGGCCTGAGGTTGGCCGAGGACCTGGGAGCAAAAGAGGTAAAAATATCCACCGACTCCCAGCTCGTGGCCTCACAAGTGCGAGGAGAATACCGAACCAAGAACGACAACCTCCTCGAGTACTTGTCCCTCGTCAAAGAAAAACTTGATAGATTTGAAAAATGGGAAGTTCAACACATACCCCGCGAGCACAACACACGGGCAGACGTTCTCTCGAAACTAGCCAGCACGAGGAAAAAGGGTGGGAATAAATCAGTAATCCAAGAAATTCTCCCTCGGCCCAGCATCGACAAACTACCGCCTCCACTCGAGGTCAACGCTATTGGAGATGCCCGCTGTTGGATGACACCCATCTACAATTACCTCACACGAGACGAACTCCCGGCTGACCCGAAAGAGGCGACCACTGTCAAACGACGCGCATGCTCGTACGTACTCCTCGAAGGCAAACTCTACCGGAGAGGATTCTCCATCCCACTACTCAAATGCGTCGAGGAAGAGAAAGTCCCCGACATACTTGGAGAGATACACCGGGGAATTAACGCTCAACACCTCGGCGGACGATCGCTCGCACGAAAAGCCCTTCGAGCAGGCTACTACTGGCCGACCATGCAACACGATTCGAAAGAGCACGTCAAAAGATGTGACAAATGCCAACGACATGCCGACATGCACCTCGCACCCCCGAACGACCTCAAATCACTATCTTCCCCATGGCCCTTCGCGTGGTGGGGCATGGACATCCTCGGACCCTTCGTCACCGGATCATATCAGAATAAATACCTCATCGTCGGGGTGGATTACTTCACCAAATGGATCGAGGCGGAGGCACTGGCTAAAATAACCGCGCAGAACATTCTCCGGTTCTTCAAACGCAACATCCTCGCTCGGTTCGGTATACCCCAGGCACTTGGCACAGACAACGGGACACAATTCACGGACGGAGGATTCCAGGACTTCATCGCCAGCCTGGGCACCACACAGCATTTCACGTCTGTCGAGCATCCGCAGACGAACGGGCAAGCAGAGGCGGCCAATAGGGTAATCTTACGTGGCCTCAAACGCAGACTCGGTGAGGCAAAGAGGGCATGGGTCGAGGAGCTACATAGCGTGCTATGGGCCTACCGCACGACTCCACATTCTACCACCGGGGAAACCCCGTTCCGACTAACTTACGGCACCGAGGCAGTCATCCCGGTGGAGATACGGGCGCCAACGAGGAGGACGGAGGAGCCCCTAGACGAGGAAATGAACGATGAAACCCTTAGAGCCGAGCTCGACCTAGTCGAGGAGATACGTTCCGAAGCAGCTCTCAGGGAAACAACCCTCAAACAAAAAATAGCACTACGCCATGACGCGAAAGTCATAAAAAGAGAGTTCCAGGTCGGCACCCTGGTCCTCAGAAGAAACCAGAAAAACCCGAGAGAGGGCAAACTGGCGGCCAACTGGGAAGGCCCTTACCGCGTCCGCGACAAAACGAGCAACGGGGCCTATTACCTGGAAAACCTACAAGGAGAACAACTCGCTCGACCATGGAACGCAGAAAAACTTAGACAATATTACAGCTAAATACACCACGGGGAGACGTGGCAGGTACGACCACGCTCTTCGTCCCCAAAACCCCAGGGAGGAACCACGAGACCCGGGAACGATCCGGGGTCACATGACAAACACAACCCTCCCCGACGGTTGGGATCTTGACCAAGACTCAACGTCGAAGTACCAGGACTGGCAGGGCACCCAGCTCGCGATGGGAGGGCCCAAGCCTCGGGACCAGGGTTCGAACAACGGACCCGGGCCTCGATACCCACGGGCACAAAGCCCGACACTTCGTCGGTTCCCTAAACCGAGGAGATTATCAAAGTCGAGCAGAGTACGAATTCATACAAACAAGTATCAAACACAAACGAGCACAATGAATGATAACGTAAATATTCATGCATTAAAAACGATAAGAGCGGCCGAAGCCAAGTACGCCCGAAGGCCATATTACAACGCCCGAAGGCCAAATACATAAGGCACGCAGGCCATGATAACTAAAATCAAAGAAAAACAAATAAACTAAGACTCCGCTCGGAGCACCTCTTCATCCTCTTCTTCTTCTTCTCCCCCCAGCTCCTCCTCCGCTTCAAACGGGCAGATAATCTCACCGTCCCGGACGCAGCAGTTATAGGCCGACCCTACTGTCACCAACTCAGGGTTCAGAAGCCCGAGCTGCTCGACAGCATTGTCGAAACCCTCTTTGAAGCAGGCCACGAGATCTTGGTTGAGAGTCCGAATATGCCCTAGCAGCTCACCGCGCGAACCAAGGGCGTGTTCCTCCTCGGTCTCATCTGCTAGAGGACGGACCTTTCCCTCGAGAGACTCAACCTGAGCCCGTAGGCAAGCGTTGTCCTCGGTCAGCTTCTGATGGTCGACCACCTGCTCTTCCAAGCTCGCCTTAGCAGCCTTCAACTGGTCCCTCTCCTTTTCCACCTCCTCCAGCTTCTGGCTCAGCCCTTCCTGCAGCTGATGCTCTTCTTTGTAGTCCGACAGATCTTGAGATAGTCTTTCCTTCTCCGTCCGAACCTGCAAAAGGGCATCCTCCAGCGAGGCGGTGGAGACCGAAGTGTCGGTCAAAACCATGGCCGTCTCCATCACCCGGATGACAGCAGCAATATCCCTGGCCAGATCTTTCCTCCGGGCAGCAACATCCTGGTCCAGAATAGCCTTGGCCTCAGGCGCAGGCACAGCAATCGACTCCTCGGCCTTGAAGAACGACCGTTCCACATAGCAGGGAGGTAGAAGATAGCTGCCCGGTCCATGCGAACTTCCTGGAGACGACCTGGTAAGGGCCCCAGCCGGACGCTTCCGTTTATGGAGGGGAGAAGCCGCTGGCGACGGACTGCTATCAGGAATGTTGATCGGGTTAGATCGAGGAGGAGAGGAAGGAATCACGCTCGCCGCCTGCGAGGGACTAGCCCCGGCATCGCCAGCAGTCTCCAAGGGACGGGCCACAGTTTTCTTCTTCTTCTTGGGCACCCGGTCAGGAGCGCCGACCTGATTCGCTAGCTTCAGCACCCGATCACGAGCATTGGGCATGACACCTGCAAATAAATTACACACCAACATTAGCGAGCGAAGTCATAAACAGAAATAAAAAGCTAAACAAAGTCTGCCTACTCAATAACGCCAGAGCTTCCTCCTCGGTATCACACTCGAGCAGAGCCTTCGTATTGATATAACGCGCCTCGGTGATTAGTTCCCCGGCCTCATCCAGGTAGGGCACGCCCTGTCGATTCGCCCAGAACCCCAAGCTGAAGCTCTGCACGTAATCGACCAGCTTCTTGTACGCGAGCCTATCCTCCTCGCCGAGCATCGCATACTTGACTCGGTAATGCGCCGTGGAGAGATCGAAATGATCACGCTGCCACCTCAGCGGTATCTTCGACATCAGCGTCTCCTCCCCATTGGGTGTCCGCTGATAGTAGTATAGAGAGTGAAGGGCAGCCCGGGTAATCGGCATCACCACGTACCACCGGTTTTTGAAATGGCGGACAGAATCCTCGTACGTCTTGAACAGACGCACGGGCTGCTTGAAAGAAACCCAACTGTGGCGACCACGGGAACCGGACCTCTGGAGATGGAAAACGTGGAAGAAGAGAGCCCGGGTGCAACCAATGCCGAGGAACTGGCAAACTAACTCGAATGCCCGCATAAATGCGAGAGCATTAGGATGTAGTTGGGACGGCGCCAGCCGGAGCCACTTGAAGACCGACATCTGGAAGGAGTTGAAGGGCAGTCTAATCCCCGCCTCACGGAAAGCAAATTCATACATGGTGAACTGCTTCCCCGGGAAATGATGGCAAATGCGGTCTTCTTCCTTGGGGGCGCAGCAATACCAGTTCGGTGGATCCTCCCGGCTTATGGTCTCGACCATAGCGTAAGCAATGACGGCCTCGTCACAGAAGTCTGATTCCTCCTCCAAGGGCTCGTCCGCAACCCATGAGAAGTCGACCTGCCCGGAAGAGGAGGCGTGTTCGGTACCATCTCGGACACTCCCATCCCCGACAGGGAGACGAGCGATTGTCGCGTCTTCGGTGGAGGACCCAGAATCTTCCCTCCTCGGTCGTAAGCGCCCGGTAGCACCTGAAACGCAGACAGAAAGAGTGAATTCGACGTCGTATCAAATCCACCCTTCCACCGCAGGTCAAGTGAAAGGGCGTAGCGGCGACGGACACTAACCGTGCTCAACTCGGTGACGCGCGCATTCTATGGAGACCGGGCATAAACTTCATACAGCCTATGCAAGTATTGCCCGGCATATGAAATTTATGCCCGGTACAGTATGATCCCAACCCTATTTTCTACCACCTAATATACACCTACAGTCCACTACACTGTTCCTAAGTTAAACCTAACCACATTTCTACAAAAATAGCACGCGTTTGACAGAAAACAACAAGGAAAAACAGTGGGTCACAGTGGAAAATCATACCTGTCATAGTTAAGTTGAAAGGGGTACGGTGGTGCCCGAGCAGAAGACGGTGGTTCAGATAGGAGGACGGGCGGAGACGGCGGTCCAGACGGTAGAGCAAGCAAACGAGGGAGAATGTGGAGAACTCCGGTGAACGTGTGAGCGAAAAAAGTGGAAATGAAGTTACTCAACCCCTTTTTTATAGGGCTTGGCACGTGGACCAACACGCTAGATCATCATTGCCTAGCCTGCCTACGCCGTCTTTGCACACGAAACGAAGCGACCCCACTGATTCTGAGACACGTCTATCAAAGATAAGAAACTGAAACGACCCGAGCACCTATCCGTCTCCTCGACTCACCAAGACGCCACCTCCCCGCGTCATACCCACGTTTACCACAAGGAAGGTGCGGACCAACCGATCACCTCCATCCCCGACATTCCCGGAGAAAGGGTCGGTCATGAACAGGTCTGTTACGACCTCACCTGTCTAACGATGAAGCTTCCCCATCGCCTCGGGGAACCCTTAGTTGAAACATAAGTCATCTCTCTGGCTCAGAGACTCGACTTGGGGGGCTCCTGTTCTGGACTGGGCCATGACACTAGGCACGGCACGGCCCAATGCTCGCCAAGCCCACGTCCAAACGACCGTGTCCAAACGACCACGAGGACACGTCAGGTGAACGACCGTCCGCCCGACGAACGTCTCCCCGGCCCCTTAAATACGTGTCGGACAACGAGCGGGTCCTCCTCATATGATCTCCATCCACTCATCGTCAACCCACGTCGCGGACACCTAAGTTGTGTCGGGCAGAGCCATAACGGCATCTCACTCACCACGTCACCCAACTCCCCTATATTGTCTCCTTAGGGATAGGGGCAGTTGGACCAGGGGGCAGACCTTGGTCTAGGTCTTAACGCTTCTTACGCGTCCCCTGGCAGCTCCTCCTTGGGCCTAGCTAATCCAGCCCATTAGGAGCCTTGGCCCAGCGCTGGGGGCTCAATATAAATACCCCTTTCATGGCAAAGGGGCAGGTATTCTAACTCACACTCTGATAACCTCATTCTGTACCTTTTCTGACTTAAGCATTGGAGCACCTTGCAGGTACACCCCCCTCTCATTTCATTCTCCGGCCCATTCACCAAGACCTTGGAAGGCCCTCCTGATCAGGTCAGATCAATATATATATATATATATATATATATATATATATATATATATATATATATATATATATATATATATATATATATATATATATATATATATATATATATAATATATATATATATATATATATATATATATATATATATATATATATATATATAGACACACGCACACACATATACATACAAAACCATTGTCTGTAGTGCCTTTTCACAAAATTAGTAGGGGATTAGGGATCCATGATGCATACTGCTTTGAATAAGCCTTGATTTTATTTGTTAGTTATTTTTGCTATATATTTTCTTGTGCACTAACAATTTCTTGTGTAGCAAGGTTATACAGGGTGCTTCGTGGATCATAAAAGTTGTCCTAAATCAAAGAGAATCTGCCACACAGAAATAGGCCTGGGGGATTATGATCCAAGGTAACAAGTTTCATATCAGTAAAATGTATAGGGCATTGATAATGGGATCGCAACCAGTTGATTGGAGATCCTTGTTTTACGATAATGGTGCATGACTGCGGGCAAAAGTGAATCTTTGGCTGGCTTGTAATGAGATTTTAGCTACTAGAGCGAGATTGCATAAGTTCGAGATCATGACCACACCAAAATGTTGTTTCTGTAATGAGGATGAAATCCAACAACATCTACTATTTGAATGCATTTAAACCAAGAGTATTTGGCAAAAAGTCCTCAAATGGCTTCAGGTCACACACTGTGTGGGAGGGTGGCGCCAAGAGCTTGGTTGGATTGTGAAGAACTCAAAAGGAAAAGGGAATCGAGCCGCCGTTCTAAAGCTAGCGGCAACAGAGGGTATCTGATCTTACCTGATCAGGAGGGCCTTCCAAGGTCTTGGTGAATGGGCCGGAGAATGAAATGAGAGGGGGGTGTACCTGCAAGGTGCTCCAATGCTTAAGTCAGAAAAGGTACAGAATGAGGTTATCAGAGTGTGAGTTAGAATACCTGCCCCTTTGCCATGAAAGGGGTATTTATATTGAGCCCCCAGCGCTGGGCCAAGGCTCCTAATGGGCTGGATTAGCTAGGCCCAAGGAGGAGCTGCCAGGGGACGCGTAAGAAGCGTTAAGACCTAGACCAAGGTCTGCCCCCTGGTCCAACTGCCCCTATCCCTAAGGAGACAATATAGGGGAGTTGGGTGACGTGGTGAGTGAGATGCCGTTATGGCTCTGCCCGACACAACTTAGGTGTCCGCGACGTGGGTTGACGATGAGTGGATGGAGATCATATGAGGAGGACCCGCTCGTTGTCCGACACGTATTTAAGGGGCCGGGGAGACGTTCGTCGGGCGGACGGTCGTTCACCTGACGTGTCCTCGTGGTCGTTTGGACACGGTCGTTTGGACGTGGGCTTCGCGAGCATTGGGCCGTGCCGTGCCTAGTGTCATGGCCCAGTCCAGAACAGGAGCCCCCCAAGTCGAGTCTCTGAGCCAGAGAGATGACTTATGTTTCAACTAAGGGTTCCCCGAGGCGATGGGGAAGCTTCATCGTTAGACAGGTGAGGTCGTAACAGACCTGTTCATCACTGATCCTTTCTCCGGGAATGTCGGGGATGGAGGTGATCGGTTGGTCCGCACCTTCCTTGTGGTAAACGTGGGTATGACGCGGGGAGGTGGCGTCTTGGTGAGTCGAGGAGACGGATAGGTGCTCGGGTCGTTTCAGTTTCTTATCTTTGATAGACGTGTCTCAGAATCAGTGGGGTCGCTTCGTTTCGTGTGCAAAGACGGCGTAGGCAGGCTAGGCAATGATGACCTAGCGTGTTGGTCCACGTGCCAAGCCCTATAAAAAAGGGGTTGAGTAACTTCATTTCCACTTTTTTCGCTCACACGTTCGCCGGAGTTCTCCACATTCTCCCTCGTTTGCTCGCTCTACCGTCTGGACCGCCGTCTCCGCCCGTCCTCCTATCTGAACCACCGTCTTCTGCTCGGGCACCACCGTACCCCTTTCAACTTAACTATGACAGGTATGATTTTCCACTGTGACCCACTGTTTTTCCTTGTTGTTTTCTGTCAAACGCATGCTATTTTTGTAGAAATGTGGTTAGGTTTAACTTAGGAACAGTGTAGTGGACTGTAGGTGTATATTAGGTGGTAGAAAATAGGGTTGGGATCATACTGTACCGGGCATAAATTTCATATGCCGGGCAATACTTGCATAGGCTGTATGAAGTTTATGCCCGGTCTCCATAGAATGCGCGCGTCACCGAGTTGAGCACGGTTAGTGTCCGTCGCCGCTACGCCCTTTCACTTGACCTGCGGTGGAAGGGTGGATTTGATACGACGTCGAATTCACTCTTTCTGTCTGCGTTTCAGGTGCTACCGGGCGCTTACGACCGAGGAGGGAAGATTCTGGGTCCTCCACCGAAGACGCGACAATCGCTCGTCTCCCTGTCGGGGATGGGAGTGTCCGAGATGGTACCGAACACGCCTCCTCTTCCGGGCAGGTCGACTTCTCATGGGTTACGGACGAGCCCTTGGAGGAGGAATCAGACTTCTGTGACGAGGCCGTCATTGCTTACGCTATGGTCGAGACCATAAGCCGGGAGGATCCACCGAACTGGTATTGCTGCGCCCCCAAGGAAGAAGACCGCATTTGCCATCATTTCCCGGGGAAGCAGTTCACCATGTATGAATTTGCTTTCCGTGAGGCGGGGATTAGACTGCCCTTCAACTCCTTCCAGATGTCGGTCTTCAAGTGGCTCCGGCTGGCGCCGTCCCAACTACATCCTAATGCTCTCGCATTTATGCGGGCATTCGAGTTAGTTTGCCAGTTCCTCGGCATTGGTTGCACCCGGGCTCTCTTCTTCCACGTTTTCCATCTCCAGAGGTCCGGTTCCCGTGGTCGCCACAGTTGGGTTTCTTTCAAGCAGCCCGTGCGTCTGTTCAAGACGTACGAGGATTCTGTTCGCCATTTCAAAAACCGGTGGTACGTGGTGATGCCGATTACCCGGACTGCCCTTCACTCTCTATACTACTATCAGCGGACACCCAATGGGGAGGAGATGCTGATGTCGAAGATACCGCTGAGGTGGCAGCGTGATCATTTCGATCTCTCCACGGCGCATTACCGAGTCAAGTATGCGATGCTCGGCGAGGAGGATAGGCTCGCGTACAAGAAGCTGGTCGATTACGTGCAGAGCTTCAGCTTGGGGTTCTGGGCGAATCGACAGGGCGTGCCCTACCTGGATGAGGCCGGGGAACTAATCACCGAGGCGCGTTATATCAATACGAAGGCTCTGCTCGAGTGTGATACCGAGGAGGAAGCTCTGGCGTTATTGAGTAGGCAGACTTTGTTTAGCTTTTTATTTCTGTTTATGACTTCGCTCGCTAATGTTGGTGTGTAATTTATTTGCAGGTGCCATGCCCAATGCTCGTGATCGGGTGCTGAAGCTAGCGAATCAGGTCGGCGCTCCTGACCGGGTGCCCAAGAAGAAGAAGAAAACTGTGGCCCGTCCCTTGGAGACTGCTGGCGATGCCGGGGCTAGTCCCTCGCAGGCGGCGAGCGTGATTCCTTCCTCTCCTCCTCGATCTAACCCGATCAACATTCCTGATAGCAGTCCGTCGCCAGCGGCTTCTCCCCTCCATAAACGGAAGCGTCCGGCTGGGGCCCTTACCAGGTCGTCTCCAGGAAGTTCGCATGGACCGGGCAGCTATCTTCTACCTCCCTGCTATGTGGAACGGTCGTTCTTCAAGGCCGAGGAGTCGATTGCCGTGCCTGCGCCTGAGGCCAAGGCTATTCTGGACCAGGATGTTGCTGCCCGGAGGAAAGATCTGGCCAGGGATATTGCTGCTGTCATCCGGGTGATGGAGACGGCCATGGTTTTGACCGACACTTCGGTCTCCACCGCCTCGCTGGAGGATGCCCTTTTGCAGGTTCGGACGGAGAAGGAAAGACTATCTAAAGATCTGTCGGACTACAAAGAAGAGCATCAGCTGCAGGAAGGGCTGAGCCAGAAGCTGGAGGAGGTGGAAAAGGAGAGGGACCAGTTGAAGGCTGCTAAGGCGAGCTTGGAAGAGCAGGTGGTCGACCATCAGAAGCTGACCGAGGACAACGCTTGCCTACGGGCTCAGGTTGAGTCTCTCGAGGGAAAGGTCCGTCCTCTGGCAGATGAGACCGAGGAGGAACGCGCCCTTGGTTCGCGCGGTGAGCTGCTAGGGCATATTCGGACTCTCAACCAAGATCTCGTGGCCTGCTTCAAAGAGGGTTTCGACAATGCTGTCGAGCAGCTCGGGCTTCTGAACCCTGAGTTGGTGACAGTAGGGTCGGCCTATAACTGCTGCGTCCGGGACGGTGAGATTATCTGCCCGTTTGAAGCGGAGGAGGAGCTGGGAGGAGAAGAAGAAGAAGAGGATGAAGAGGTGCTCCGAGCGGAGTCTTAGTTTATTTGTTTCTCTTTGATTTTAGTTATCATGGCCTGCGTGCCTTATGTATTTGGCCTTCGGGCGTTGTAATATGGCCTTCGGGCGTACTTGGCTTCGGCCGCTCTTATCGTTTTTAATGCATGAATATTTACGTTATCATTCATCGTGCTCGTTTGTGTTTGATACTTGTTTGTATGAATTCGTACTCTGCTCGACTTTGTTAATCTCCTCGGTTTAGGGAACCGACGAAGTGTCGGGCTTTGTGCCCGTGGGTATCGAGGCCCGGGTCCGTTGTTCGAACCCTGGTCCCGAGGCTTGGGCCCTCCCATCGCGAGCTGGGTGCCCTGCCAGTCCTGGTACTTCGACGTTGAGTCTTGGTCAAGATCCCAACCGCCGGGGAGGGTTGTGTTTGTCATGTGACCCCGGATCGTTCCCGGGTCTCGTGGTTCCTCCCTGGGGTTTTGGGGACGAAGAGCGTGGTCGTACCTGCCACGTCTCCCCGTGGCCACTGATCTTACCTGATCAGGAGGGCCTTCCAAGGTCTTGGTGAATGGGCCGGAGAATGAAATGAGAGGGGGGTGTACCTGCAAGGTGCTCCAATGCTTAAGTCAGAAAAGGTACAGAATGAGGTTATCAGAGTGTGAGTTAGAATACCTGCCCCTTTGCCATGAAAGGGGTATTTATATTGAGCCCCCAGCGCTGGGCCAAGGCTCCTAATGGGCTGGATTAGCTAGGCCCAAGGAGGAGCTGCCAGGGGACGCGTAAGAAGCGTTAAGACCTAGACCAAGGTCTGCCCCCTGGTCCAACTGCCCCTATCCCTAAGGAGACAATATAGGGGAGTTGGGTGACGTGGTGAGTGAGATGCCGTTATGGCTCTGCCCGACACAACTTAGGTGTCCGCGACGTGGGTTGACGATGAGTGGATGGAGATCATATGAGGAGGACCCGCTCGTTGTCCGACACGTATTTAAGGGGCCGGGGAGACGTTCGTCGGGCGGACGGTCGTTCACCTGACGTGTCCTCGTGGTCGTTTGGACACGGTCGTTTGGACGTGGGCTTGGCGAGCATTGGGCCGTGCCGTGCCTAGTGTCATGGCCCAGTCCAGAACAGTATCTATGAAGTCTGTAAGTTTAAGAACGATACATGTTTTGGAAATCATGTAAATACAAAGAAGATTGATGAGAAAATTATAGATATGATAGTATACAAGGGGTGGACAAATAGGAAAATGTGACATTATCTAGCGAGGCTAATGCTTTAAGTTAGTTTTTTGGGTGACTTTTATAACTATGTTTTTTTGAGCTGGATCCAAGGGATCGCTTCGATGTTGACTATTTTTTGAATTAATCAAAATTTTCCTTTTGATTAAAAAAAACTCTATTAATATGATCTCTCCAAAATTTTATCTCTTAATTAGTTATATATTTTACGGCCTATCTTTGAATACATGAATATATTTGATATGTTGGTTATTATTATCTTGTAGTTTCTATATGACTATGTGTATTGTATTTAAAATATTGTTAAGTGCATTTTATGTTTATGTGCATGCACACATCTTTGTTTATGTTATATGTATTTATTTATGTGTATTTTTTTCATTTTATTATGTCTTCATAATTAATTTGTATTGTTGTTCGTATTCATATCTTTTTTGTGCATATGTTGAATTTGGTATGTTTAGAATATTTTTGGGTCTTTTATCTATTCTTTTGCAATTTTCTATATGTTATGGGGCTATTTTATCTTATTTTCTTCTAGATTAAGCTTTCTGCTAGATGTTTGATTTTTATGCTCTTTACTCCAAATCTCTTTTTGATTTTGTCACAGGGGTAGAAGTTGTAATATGAATTTATATTTGTTTTATCGGTTTCATGCAATTGTTGATGCAATGTCTCATGTGTTTTATGTGTTTTGTGCTCGGTGCAATGTTTCAGGGGGCGGAGAGCACAAAAAATCCTTGATTATGCTTTGCTCAAATCGATCAATTCCAATGCAAGTTGCCAAACATAAAAAAAAATGGGAAGACTGAAATGTGACTCCTAGAGTATCTTTGAGATTTTTGTGTTTTGATGTTTGCATATTTACATGCTGTTTTAGTTATTGGATACTCTCACAATTAGGTCAATGCATATCTTTTAGAATTGAGTGTCTTTCATTAAAATAATGTGTTATGTATGCATAAAATAGGACTTTGACCAAATGTCAAGGAAAAATGATTTCATTCAAAAAGTTTATGACTTGAATCAAGAAACTAATGCACACATGATTAAAGAAACACAAAATCTTGACTCAAGTCACGAGCATTTTTATTTCTCAGAATTTCAGTTCTTGAAACATGACTTGAGTCAGAGAAACGCATGACTCGAATCATAAGCATGCTGTGAAATATATTTTTTCCCTCTAGAATAGTGACTTGAGTCACAAACTATCTTGACTCGAATTATGTCTATTTTTATTCAAGTCAGAAAAATACTTGACTCAAATTATGAGCTTGTCATTAAAAAGTCATGACTTGAATCAAACTCGTAAAATCAAGGCTTTTTTTAGTCTTGATTCAATTTATTTCTTTACTTGAATCAAATATTTTTTTCCTTGCTCTTGACTCGAATCAATGATCATGTTTACTCATTTTTAGTGCATTTCTCTACTACATATATAAACATAAAATTTCTCTCTCTAGCTTAAAAAAACTTGCAAAATTTTGTGCATATCTTACAAAGAGAGTTTTGCACACTCATTCACAATTTTCTAAAAACGTAACTTTCTACCTCTAGAAAAAAACTCATTGTATGAGTTTTGATTTCAACTTTAAGTGATAGTGTAAAGATTTAGTGTGGTGAGGTTCATTAGTTCTGTAATGTCTTGCGAATATTTGCTTTCATATTGATGATTTAATTTTGTGTTTTTTGTTATGGATTCTGATATTCATGAAGAAAAAGAATAGGTTCTTCTCCAATGTGAAGTTTTGGTAAGATCGAGTGAAGATCCCTGCAGACTAAACTTTAGATTTTCTAGTTCCTTAGACCAATCAAAGAGTTGGACAAGGTAATTTTAATAGGATTAAGTGATGATCGTTGCTGACGAAATCTAGAAGTGATTTACTTATGAGAAGGTGAATTGATTTAATATCGAGTGAAAATCTTAAGGATTGCAGCCTAATGAAATGTGTACAACATATGAAGAATCCATATTTAGGAATGAATTGCTTAGAAGTTGATTTAAGTTTTGAGTTTGTTCATGATTATCTATTATATCAAAAGACACTTGTGAATTTCAAATTATTGGAAGACTAACGAAATATAAATGATTCTCTATTGAATACTAAATTAGATGCAAACGAGGACGACACACTGAATCAATATAAATATTAGAATACTATTCTCTTTATCCCTCCTCTTCTATATCATTCTACTCTCATATTCAACCTGAATAATATTCTTTAAAAAAAAATCTTTCTTTATTTTAGTTGAATTTTTTTAAAAGTCTTTGAAAACCTGAATGAAAAATTAGTCTTTGCATCCATAATAATTACTCCTAACCCAAAAATTAATTTTGAAAAGTAATTATTTAAGTGACAATGCAAGTGATTTTCTCAACAAATACACGATTAAACGCTTATGAATTCTCTAAATAATACAAATTGGAGGTCAAAGCTTATCATGATATGAAAAGTTTGAAAAGACAACTTGCACTAGGCCAACAAATTTTGCTGTTTGATTCTAGGTCATGTTGTTTAATTTATTATATATTATTTTCTATTTAAAAATTGTTTTTTAAATTAATTGAATAAACAATATATTTAAATAAAATATAGAATAAATATATTAATTATTGAATAAATTTAAAAAATAATTGTATTCTTATAAATAGAGCTAGAGATAATATATATTAAGTTTTAGGTTTTACTAGTTGCTTTGACTTACTTCCATCTCATTCCATGGTCTTAAATATGAGAATTTGAAGAATCTCGATTTAAGCAATTCGTTTGGCGAGCCAACAAATGGCCTAATAAATCAAAACAGAAATATTTTCAAGAAAAACATGACAAGGAAATTCTCTAGGTTAGGATATGAGCAAAGATTCACATATTAATTAGTACGATAAATTTAAGTTAAGTTTATTGTCACAAACAATTTATAGGTCGTGGTGCTATCATGCAAATTAACTACGCAAAGGTTCATATATTAATCGACATATTTTGTGCCATTTATCACGAATAAAAAGGTATATCGGGGGAGACATATGAAGTTATAGTTGAAAACCAAAAAATATACAATAGATAAAAAAGATAGTTTAGAAGAATTGTTAATGAAATCTAATTTCAACAATGAATTCATTTAATTTGGACTTATTTTGTGGTTTATGCAGTAAAACATTTTTAACCATAACTAAGAATTATAAAAGCAACGAAACCACATAGATATACAATAAATCTACGTGGATATGATAAAAGAAATATTTTGATACTATAAACAATTATAAAAACCAATGTCTATTGATAAAGCTCTATCATACTATTGTTGTAGTGTAGCTAAGAAAGAAGAACTAAACCAATTCAAGTGAAATTACATTTGAGATTTTGCACCACAACCAATGAAAAAATAAATAAATAAATGGGATGAAATATGTAAATTGGTAATAAACAAAGTTTGAATGGTTGCAAAATGATATACAACTGGAACTTTTTCTTCAGTAGCAAAGTTAAAAGCAATTAAAAAAATTGGGTTTGTGTCCATTTGTAAGTTTTTGTTACCTATATAAAGGACATGATATGATGTAAATAATAACTACATTTAATAAGAATTCAGCTTAACACAAATTCAGTTTATAATTTTTCTCTATTTTCTCTATTCTTTTTATTTTACTTCCATCTTTCTTGAAATCCCTTTTGTTCCAACAAATTGGGGTAAAGGAGCTCGGTTGCGATTCAGAAAGAATCTGTAATGGAAAACGAAACAACAACATCAACTCAATTTCTAGCGAATCTACCGGTTTTCAAAGGTGAAAACTACGAACGATGGGTTGGACAGATGAAAGTCATCTTTAGATTTCAAGGTATGACTGAAATTGTGAACGATGGAGTACTTGCATTGAAAGAGAATGCGAACGATATTCATCAAACTGCACACAAGGAATGAAGAAAGATGGAGAAGGTATGTTCTTGAACCATCAATATTGGATCCTAACGTGTTTGAGAAGATTATTGAAGAAGAACAACAAAAGGAGTGTGAGACAAGATAAAGAACTTATACGACGGAGATGAAAAACTGAAAAGGGTAAAGTTGCAGACGCTAAGAAATCAATTCGAGATGACTTAAACGAAGGAAGAAGAATCAGTCTCAGAATATTTTTCATGTGTGGTGTTGTTAAAGAACCAAATGAAGTCGTGTGGTGAATCAATTAACGATTTGCAGAAGATTGAGAAAGTGTTCAGATCTATGACTGCGAATTTTGATTACATTGTAGTGTCAATCGAAGAGTCCAAAAACCTAGCTGAGATGAAGTTATAAGAACTTCAAGCTTCATTAAAGGCTCATGAGATGAGGCTGAAGCAGAGGAACTCAAAAAGGGAAAAGGTGGCTGAACATGCACTACAAGCAAGATTCATCAAGAAATATGGGGAAAATAAGGCGAAGCAGGGAATAATTTTGCTAATGATGAGAAATCAAGCAAGAACTCAAAGAATCACTCTGATTCAATCAAGAAAGGCATGAGCAACAAGTATTATGGGAAGAAAGTTGACATGAAGGCGGTGTAATGTTACAACTATCAAGGATTTGGCCACTATGCTCGAGACTATTGAAGAAAGAAAGAAGAACGAACAAAATATAACGATGAAGTGCAGTATGCATATGCTGAAAATAGTGATTCTAATGATGTGCTACTCATGCCCAACACTCAGTCAAACACTGAGCAAACCAACATGTGGTACCTGGGTTCAGGATGCAATAACCACATGACTGATAATAAAAACTGGTTCATCAAGCTAGATGAATCAGTTGAGAAAGTGATAAAGTTTGCAGATGGTAGGCACATCACATCAGGTGTAAAATGAGATAACTATATGTCAGAAAGGATGGTCGAAAAGCCACCATCATTGATGTGTTGTATGTATCTTCGATGATAAGTAACTTGATAAGTGTAGGTTAATTACTTGCAAAAGGGTACATCATAAAGTTAGAGAAGAATAAGATGAAGGTGTATCATTGTGATGGAAGATTGATGTTGAAGGCACCATTGGCAGACAACATGACCTTCAAAGTAAATACCAACATGGTTGATCACAAGTGTCTTGCATCGATTGTAAAAGAAGATAAGAACTGTCTATGGAATCACAGGTATGGACATATAAACTTCAAAAGTTTATGTATGCTCAACCAGAAAAAGATGGTGTATGACTTACCTCTGGTGAAGGAACCAAGTCAGGTATGTGAGGAGCGTTGAAAAGAAAATCAGGCTAGGAAAACATTCAAACATGACTTGCCCATGGGGTCGAAAGAAAAGCTTGAGCTAGTTCACTCTGATGCATGTGGACCATTTGAAGTAAGTACAAATGGAGGTAACTATTGTTTCGTAACTTTCGTAGATGAATTCATCAGATATATGTGGATTTACCTTATTGAAAGGAAGAGTGAGATATTCACACAGTTCAAAAATTTCAAATTTCATGTCAAGAAACAAAGTGGATGCATGTTGAAAAAACTGAGAATTGATGGTGGTGGTGAATACACTTCTCAAGAATTTGCTAGATTTTGCAATGAGGAAGGTATAAATCATAAGGTCATTCCACCCTATACACCTCATCATAATGGCATAGCTGAGAGGAAGAATCAAAGTATACTGAACATGACTAGGAGCACGTTGAAAGCTAAAGGTATGCCAACGAGATTTTAGGATGAAACAGCTTCGACATTAGTTTACATTCTAAACAGATATCCAACCAAGAAGATGGTCTAGAGGACTCCTTATAAGGCTTGCATAGGTGTGAAGCCGAATGTTAGTCATCTTAGAGTGTTTGGATCAATGGGCTTCAGGCATGTACCTGAACAATTGAGGAAGAAACTAGATGATCGAAGTCAGACTATGTTGCTCATAGGTTATCATTCGACTAGCGCATACAAGCCGTATTCACCAAATGGTGATAAACTTGTGATCAGTCGAGATATTCTAGTGGATGAAATCAAAGGGTGGGATTGGAGTCATAATTTAGTTCGACATGAGTCAGATACAGTTACAACTATATTTGAAGAAGATCAACAAACCGAAGCCATAACCAATAGAAATGAAGAACCACCTGAGCAAAATGTTAGTTGGATATGAGAGATTTCCAAATCAAACAGTTGATATAGAAGGTGACTTGAGTGTGATGAAAAACTGAGTAATATTTTGGCCGTCTTTCTTGAGTGAGTTAATCTTCTCTCAATGATCGAATATCCAAAAAAATCGCTTTGGTGGTAAGTGTCCTGGAGGCCGTGTTAAATTTCATGCATTGTGTCCATTCAAAGAATACTTTCAGCTACCTTTGGTTCAAAGGAGTTTGTAATTTGATCCATTATCATAGTATTGCAGCAATCCCAAGAAAAAAGGTTTGGTTGGAGCTTTCAGGACGAGTTAGGGTTCCATCAAGAAACCCTAACTTGTTTTTGGAACAAATGACAACTTTAATGGATTGTGATCATCTGCTATAGTTGAGATTGTTCAAAGATGGAGAAACAATGGCTATTCTAGGGTTGTCACTAGGATGGACGCATAAAGAAGATGTCTAACATATATGTTTTATATATGTACGATTAAGGTTTTAATTTTGGACAGTGGAAATGAATAGATAAATAGTGGAAAAAATATTTGTTTGTTGTGGTGACATCATAGGTTGGTCAACTATAAGAGTGTCATTGGTGTTCATTTTCGGAGAACATATATATAAGGAGAGACTAAGAATGTGGTTTTTGAAAGAGAGAGAGAGGAAAAAAAGACATGAAATGAACGATAATGATATATTAATATCCAATAAAGAATAGACACATAAGAAGGTCGGTGAAAAAAAAATAGAATAATTTATGTGTTTTGATACAATATTAATTTTTGGCAAATAGCATAATAAAGGAAAAAGAAAAGTAAAAAGAAATAAAAATTTAATAAAATAATTGTATAGAAAAATGCTTAGTAAATATACAATATTACCATCTTATTATATAGGCCGACTTATAAGTTATCGGGATAAAACCTTATCAAAATCTCTATCAAACTGAATAGAATTTGTAACTTATTATACATAAATGAAAAGTAAATTTTAGACATTACAATTTAATAAAAACTATTAAATGAATAAGAGCAACATAGTAACAATATTTGATATATGTTTAACTAAGAATTTTTTATTCTATATAGAGGTACAAATAGTAAACACAAGTATAAAAAGGGACAAGATTTTCTTAAAAGAAACAACAGTCAGATTTTTAATTTGATAGCTAGTGGCCTGCATAATCTTCTTTATCCCTTTTTGGGCTAAACAGAGTACTTTTTAGTGGACCACTGATTTATTTGTACACTTTTTATCGGAAGGAAAAGCATTTACTTTACAACTTTCAGTGAGTTTGACCAAAAAAAGAACATTCAATGAGGAGAGAAAATGATTTATATAATGATAAAGAGAATGAAATTAAGAAAGAGAGAGAGATGAGAGGAATGAAGAGAAAAGGAGAAGAAGATGGTGCAAAATGGAGCATGCCATCAAATCAAATCTCTTTCAAAAGTTAATAATAAATTACGTTTATGCCGCTAAAATATATTTTTATATAATTTGTGTGAAATGAATTTTATATTCGTTAAGATTATATTAATTAGAGTTTATGATTTGTTATATTTATTATTTAATAGTCAAGTTATTTATATGTATATAAATAGATATTTTGTAATTCAGTTTTGTAATATAATCATAATTTAATAATATAATTTTTATTTTTTTATTCTCTCTCTTTCTCTACTTACTAAAAGTGTCTCACGCACTAACAAATTGGTATCTAGAGTTCCGGTTAAATTCTTGATCGTGTTTTCAAGAATCACATATTGGTGATTGTGTTTCCGGGATCGTGGATTGTTAATTAATTGCTGCAAAGATGAATGATACTAATGATATTTTGAATTCTCTTCCAATTCTTGACGGTAAAAATTAGAACCGATGGAGCAAGCAGATGAAATCCTTGTTCAACTTTCATGAAATCCTAGAAGTGGTTACTAATGGCGTCCCTGAGCTTGCTGAGAATGCAACAGATGCTCAGAGAGTCGCGGATAAGGAGGCGGAGAAGAAAGATTACAAGGCTGTATATTGCATTCAATCGGCGAAAGATTTGATGAATTTCGACAACGTATCTCATGTTGAATCGACGAAGGAGGCATGGGATATTCTTGTCAAGTACTATGAAGTAGTTGAGAAAGTCAAAGTCGTCAAATTGTAGTTTTTGCGACAGTAGTATGAATTACTACAGATGGGATAAGATGAAAGGATTACAGGCTATGTGTCGAAGGTGCATAACCTTTTCCATCTCATGAAAAATTATGGTGAAACCTTAACCTGATAAGATGATAGTTGAGAAGGTAATGCGTACGTTGACCTCTCACTTTGATCACATTGTTGTAGTTATTCAAGACTTCAACAATCTTGAAACCATGAATCTGGAAGATTTGGTTGGTTCATTTGAGGTGCATGAGATTAGGATTATTGAAAGGAAAGGGGTTCAAGATTCGATACAAGCACTGTAGGCTCAAGCTTCGAAGAAGCATGGTGGTTCCGACAAATTTAAAGGAAAAGGAGACTCAGAGCAAGAAGTCTTGGTCGAACCTTCAAAAGCATAAGGTCGATGATATGGATTATGAATCCTCGAAAAGAGGATAAGAAAACTCCTATCAGAAAGACAAAGAGAAAAAAGTGTGCAGTATTATAACTGAGAAAAGTGAGGTCACTTGGCCAAGAATTATTAGAAAAATAAAGAAAAGGGAACGACAAAAGGCATGGAAGAAGGAGCAAACCTTGCACGCCAAGATTCAGATGATTATGAAGATATGGTGGTTATGGATGCAATTGTAGATGGTCATGTTGACTTCAAGATCTGGTTCCTTGACTCGGGTTTCTCAAATCACATGACTGGTCGAAAAGTGTGGTTAGAAGATTTCGACTCTTCGAAGAAGATCAAGGTCAAACTTGCTAATAATATCTCATTGCAAGCAGAAGGTAGTGGCGACATAGTTATTCAAAGGAGCAATGAATGAAAAGTTATGATCAAAGATGTACTATGTGTATCTAAAATGAAGTGCAATCTGCTAAGTGTTGGACAACTGGTCGAAAAAGGTTTCTCAGTGATTATGAAAGAAGGAACCTTGGAATTGTTCAACACTCAGAATAATTTGGTCTTGAAATCTCCTTTGTCGAAGAATAGGACATTCAAGACTATGATCAGTCCGACTGAAGTACAATGTCTAAAAACTATTGTCGACCACAAGCATAGTTAGTTGTGGAATTTGAGGTTTGGACATTTGAACTTTCGATCACTCAACATATGGTGATTGGTATACCAAGTCTTGAGATGCCCGACAAACTCTTTGAAAGTTACTTATTTAGAAAGCAATCCAAAAAGTTTTTCTATTCGACTATGCCAATGATATTCTCTTTCATACTAGAAATAGTACATTAAGATGTATGTGATATGTTTGAGGATCATACCGTTGGTGGAAACATATACTTTGTCTCATTTATCGATGAGTATAATCAAAAGCTTTGGATCTATGTGATCAAGAGAAAGGACACAGTATTTGAAATCTTTAAGAGATTCGAAATACTTGTCGAGAACCAGACTGAAAAGAAGATCAAGATTTTACGAACAAATGGAGGTGGCGAATATACATCAGAGATGTTTGAAGAAATTCATGTAGAACATGGTATTGATCATGAGGTAACCGCTCCTTACAAACCTCAACATAATGGAATTGAAGAAAGAAGAAATAATACTGTATTGGATATGGCGAGATGCATGCTGAAGCAGGAGAATTTGCCAAAATCCTTATGGGGTGAAGCAGCCACCATTGCTATCTATATTCTGAATAGGTGTCTTACCAAGAAGTTGAAGAACAGGGTTCCTGACGAAGTTTGGAGTGGCAAACGACCATCAGTGAGTCATCTGAAGGTGTTTGGCTATATCTGTTATAAGCATGTTCTTGATGCTAGAAGAAGAAAGCTTGATGATAAGAGTGAATCTATGATTCTGGTAGGATACCATAAAACGGGTGCATACAGGCTATTCAATCCAATTAATCAGAAGATCATGGTGAGTCTAGATATTATGATTGATGAAAATTTTGTCTGAGATTAGAATTCTAGTAATGCAATTGATAAGCCATTGATGAGTTATGACTTCGACGAAGTAAGTAATGATGTCGATGTCGAAGATATTATCGATATTCCATTCGAAGTCAAAGTTATTGTCATTATTCTAGTCGAAGTCGAAGTAGTTGCTGACATTCCCAACACGAATGAGGGTATGGCTAGCAAGAGCTATAGACCTCAAAGGACTTGAGTTCGTCCAACAAGGCTTCAAGATTATGAAGTGTTTGGTGATGATGAAATCACAATATATGGAGAATTAATTAATTTTTATTTACTTGCAGGTGCCGAACCAATCAACTATAGCGAGACTTTAAAGAATATGAAGTGGAAGTCAGCTATGGTCGAAGAGTTACAAGCAATCGAAAGAAACAACACATGGGAATTAGTCGAATTGCTGGCACATACAAAAGCTATCAAAGTGAAGTGGATGTTCAAGCTGAAGTAAATGTTGATGGGTCTATAGTAAGACATATGGCAAGATTGGTAGCACGAGGATATCTTCATAGAGCAGGACTCAGCTACTCTGAAGTATATGCATTTATTGCAAGATTGAAGACTATCGATTAGTAGTTTCCTTGGCATGTAAGCAAGGTTGGTCGATATTTTATTTAGATGTGAAATCAACATTTTTGAATGGTCTATTAGATGAAGAAGTCTATGTCATACAACCTCATTGGTTTGTGATAGTGAAGGAAGCAAGAAAAATGTATAAGTTGCACAAAGCGCTCTTTGGCCTCAAGTAGGCACCTAGTGCATGGAACAAGAAGGCCGACTCATACTTAGTCGAATTGGGATTCGTCAAATGCAGATCTGATTATGGGGTCTATGTTCTGGTTGTGGCACAAGATGTAACAATCATCTGCTTATATGTCAATGACTTGCAAGTATTTGGTGTCTCAATCCCATGGTGCTCGAGAAAGCAATTTGTGGTGGCATTGTCATTGTGTGAGGATGAATATATAGCAGAATCCTATGATGTGTGTCAAACAATTTGGATCAGATTTGTGCTGGAAGAGATTGAGGTCGAAGTGAAGAAACCTCTGGTGCTGCAGATCGATAACAAGTCATCCATAAATCTTGCGAAGAATCCAGTTCTACATGGAAGGAGTAAGCACATTGCGGTGAGATTTCATTTCCTTAGGGAGAGGTAAATCGAGGTGAACTTGAAGTGAAGCATTGCTCAAGTGGAGCATTACTCAAGTGAAGCATAGTTAGCCGATATTTTCACTAAAGGATTGAAGATCGACACATTTCTATATTTGAGAAAGAAATTATGAACAGTTCAGATCGACTTTAATTAGCGTTTGTTCAACAACTTGAATTATAGAAAATATGTTGAGATATATGTAATATAATCCTAATTGTGTGTGGTTAAACTCAAAATTAATTAGAGTTTAGAATTTATTATATATATTATTTAATAGTCAAATCACTTAATTATATATAAATAAATATTTTATAATTCAGTTTTGTAATATAACCATAGTTAAATAATACAATGCTAAAAGTATAGCAATAAATAAGAATGAACTTTTAACTGTATATAATTTCTAGAAGAAATAAAAAAAATTACATACAAAATAAATGAATTGAGTTCCCATCATAGAGGGAAAAGGACAACATAATATTCTTTTGGCTTACAAAAGAAATACTACTACTACCATGTACTGTTATATAAATTTAAGAGAAAACTATGAATTGAATATTAACTAATTAATTAATGTTGATTAAGCTTAGAGAGGACAAAAATGGTAGCTGAAGATGTGAGTAAAGCTGCTGCAAAACAAGCAAGATCAAGGCCTGTGACCATTGGAATATTATTGAACTTGTCTATAAGTCCAACTTGAAGAATCATCATCACTGCATGCCCAATTTTTGACTTTGCTTGTTCAATTGATTGCATTCCAACCCACCTTGGCGCAGACTGAAATTAAATGAAATCATCATATCATTTAGAATAGATTATAGATCATTAGGACTTTTGTGGAAAGAGACCTATCTGACACGTTCAAAATGACATGGTTAAACCATAATTAGATTCGTAACATGCTTACATGGTAATTAGCTTACACATGATATCTGAAAACTTAAAAGATGGTTTCTATAGATAGTGATAGTGAAAATGAAATTGCAAAATCTATGTGTATAATGAGTTACCTTCATTATATGTAAATGTCCAAATGGTTCTTTTTCTGTAGTAGTAGCCCTGCAAGATCCCACAAACATGACATACAAACCAACCCCAAACATGAGTAAGGCTGTTCCTACCAGGAACATATCTGCATGCAACGAAAATTAATCAGAAATACAGAAAACTAACTAGTTTCTTGAATGAAGTTTCATAATGGTCAACATTAAAAAACTTTTTTGATATGCAGACAAGTGTTCATAAATAACTATTAGAAACTCACACATAAATGTGAGAGTCAGAGTTCAAACTCTGATGTTAACGTCGTCCAATAAACAATATTTTCTCAATTGAGTTAAGATTTGCGAATTTTCAAAATCAAATTTAGTTAAAATTGAGTCTTCAACAAACCTATGGCCTCGATGAGTAGATGAACCAGATGTCCTTGATCGGACGGTTGAGACAACATATGGAAGTAATGCGCGTATGACTCAATAACCAGAACACATCCCTGCATTTCAGAAGCCCACATGTTTTTTACTGTAAATTTTCTGTGCTAGTACAATCAAATTAATGGAAAATAAGAACTGACTTAATTTAATAATTACCTCAAGAAAACACAATACCGAGCCAAGTAAAGATCCAGCTACAGCAAACAATGTAAAAAATCTGCAATCCACAATAGCCTGCACGAGTAATTGAAGCAACATTAATTACAATTAATAGATTAATCTATGTTAAAAGTAGATTATCTTAACGGTAATTGGAAAAAGAAAAAGAGAACTTGTAAAAGTACCCTTTCAATGAGCATTTGTGGATGTAACCTCCTTCTGATCTTCCTTTTCATGACAGCATTCCGCAAAAGAATCACCAGCATAGCATTGCGAACACTTGCGATGATTTCAGCTAATAATAATTCCGACAATCCTCGAGGATCCAGTACTGGTTTCGATATGGTTAAACGGTTGGTGGTCAGCATCGACGCTTTCACTGCCACTACCGCCTTCCTTTCTGATCTTTTCAGATCAGGTGAAGATATCGTCTTATCTCCACCCAAACCGGTCGTGCTTTGACACCGGACACAGTTCGTAAACGAAGAAGAAACAGGAGAAGACGAAGGTAGTTGATGAAATGGCACCATAGAGTGTCGCAACAATCTAGTGGTTGCCATTTCAATGGAATGATATTGAGTAAATTTAAATTTCTAGAATTCTAAGGAGATCTATTATATAAGAGGTAGAGGCGTGGAGTAATATATACCACAAATACATTATACATGCATGCATATTATTCATATATGAAAGAGAAGAAGATTCGAGGTATATTTGATTAGGTGAGTTTTGGAAGCATACAGAAACATCAAGCTGAACTTTTCAACGGACTCAGCTAATCATCACATGCCAATTTCAGGTTTCCCATTTTGCTGGATGTATTTTCAAAACTAGCTAGTCATATTTCCAGAACGTGTGGGACCTCTTTCATTTTGTGACGTACACGTGTCACATGATTTTTTTTTTAAATTCTCATATGATATTTGTTGTGTTGTTGTGATATTTCCTGGTGGTAGCATTGGAGCCGCCAAGCTGTCCTTTGTGACTGTTTAACGGGGTCACCAAGGCACAATGAAAAGAGGGGAAATGTTTTTGGAGTTTTGTAGTATGTTACATTTCAGGTCAGAGTATACGCTTTATGTTTGAATGACCAACGATTAATGTTGAGGCAAAAAAGATACGATTTCGCCTCTCATTAAAATTAAGAAAAAGAAAAAAATGTATAACTTCGTCAACCCATTTTAGTAAGTGATTGTGATTGTGATCGGTGTGCTAGCCAATGGCGTCAAAACTCCAAATAGAGAATTGCCGTCCATTTGTCATGTTTTCTTGTTTCATTTTGAAACAAAATATATTACTCATTTGAAGCTTGATTAAAAAATATTAGTAATAATTAAATGAGGATGAAAATTTGCACTTATAACCTAGTCAAAAAAATAATTGTTACTCTAAGTATATACTTTTTTTTCTATAATTACAACGATGAAGAATTCTCAATGATAAAACAAATAAAAGTATTTTTATTGAGAATTTCAATATATATATATATATATATATATATATATATATATATATATATATATATATATATATATATATATATATATATATATATATATATATATATATATATATGTTGAAGAAGTGTGTCTTAAAATTTTAACGGACGGTCGACAACGGAAGACGCCATGACCGCAGGGACAGTACATCAAGATGATTAGAGAATTTGAGAAACAATTGAATAGAAAATAGAATTCATTAATTTGAGGTACTATTTCCTTATAACTTTTTTTGTAATTTCTTGAAATTGTGGATGTATGTAATGTGCATATATAATCATTATTTGAGTTTGATGGCAACTCATAAGTGATATAAGAGATGACAACTCTATAAGTTCTTGGTAACAACTTCAAACGGGGACTTCATTGCAACTATCAAGTGGTTTTTAATAATGGCATCCAAACAAGATATCACAATATCACAAGTCTCATTAGATAAAGATATCAAATTTCACTTGAAAATGATATACATTGTTGAATGAAGCAACAAATTTAAAGACTTGAAGGCATGCTCTTAAAGTTTTAATACTTGAATTTATGATATTGAAGCTTGGAGGTGTCATTACTACAAATAATATATTTTATGTCACCTCACGTATTGAAAAACCGAGGTATAATTCATAGATGAGTCCTGTTTTTTTTTTTGTCAAAGAAAAATATATAATATATTTCGTCGGTTATTTGAAAAACTGAGGGGTAAACTAATTCAGTGTACATGTTTTGAATCCAACAACTTTAGTTTATGTTCTTATCTCATTAAAAATGGTGTCTTCTTGAATATTTTATTATGGAGTGTAAAAATACGTCACTTTTCACGTCGATTTTCTTTCCAATTGAGGTGAATATGTTTCTCTGATATATATATATATATATATATATATATATATATATATATATATATATATATATATATATATATATATATATATATATATATATCGTAGCATTCAGTTTCACTTGTCTAAATAAAATAAACAGAACCATAACGAAGAATCTTTGACAAAAGAGTCCTAAATAACGAGTGTCATAAACACATATCATCTTCAATGCAAAGATGTTATATGTTTAGTGCTCTCGTTTCTTTTGCAGAGATCCAAAGTCATTTTCTTTTACTTCTTCTTCAGAGATCTGGTATGTCAAACATCATTACTCATGTTGTTGTTGTGATGTTGAGATCTGAAACCCTAGAGGTTTTCTTTTTTTGTTGTTATTATTGATGTTGTTTTTGTCGATGTTGTTGTTCTTGTTGTTGAGACCCTAAATCCAGAGGTTTTTTATTGATGTTGTTGCGCTTGACATTGTTGTTGTTGTTGTTGGTAAACATAAAAATAAAGGGGATATGCCTAAACCTGAGTCTCACAAGTCAGACATGCATGAGAATGAGGGGTTTGCCTAAGCCTGAGTCTCACAAGGCGAACATGCATGATAGGGGCTTGCCTAAGCCTGAGTCTCACAAGGCAAGAGTTCATGTAAAAGGGTTTAACCGAGAGAATGTAATTAACCCATGAAGGAGATGATTAACCAAGAGAATGTGATTAACCTCAAGAGTTGTATGGATATTCAAAGAGTATAATCTTTGGTCCAAAGAGAAAGATGTTGATGATGTGGATTGTTGAAGTGTTGTCTGAGAATGAAATTTGTCAATTGTTTGATTTGATTTGAATACTTTGAATAACTGAGGTCTACGTCCCGTATTCAAAGATATTCAGAACAAGGTTAGGAAAGATCCCTCTCATTCTTGTTTTTTGCTTAAGGCTCGTGGTGCATAATTTGCATCATAATTAATAGGTGTTTTGAAAGTAAAAGAGTTTTTGTTTGAAAAAGGATGAGGCAAGGTGTGCTTGAATGGATGAAGCTCAACATGATCAGGTCTTGATGTCTTTCTGTCTCCAGGATGTCTTAAATGTGAATTGACTTTAGATTGATGATCGGTCACCATCTACACTTAGTTTTCATCATCCATCCAGCATTGAATCTTCAAGAATCGGTAACATTTTGCTCTTTATTTTAGTGATATCTTAAGTTTATTGCATTTTATAAATTTCTGCTTGTTTTATGTTGCATTAGTAGTTCTTCTCTTTTTGTCGCATTTTATGCGTTTCTGTGTAGTACTGTTTGATTTCCAGGTCAAATAACAAGTCCGAAAGGTGCGTACCGAAAGAATGGAGGTCAAAGACATCATGCAAGGGTTGGAATTTGGACTTACAGTGAGGCCAACACGGGCAGCCGTGTCACCTGACACGGCCCGTGTTGGCCATTTCGCCCCGTTTGCTGATTTTTCGTGTATTGACCCCTTTGTACGTCCGGAGGGCAGTTTGGTAATTCATAATGTTTTTAGTTGTTTGGAAGCTATTTAGTCTGAATTTTGGAATAGAGGAAAAGACTTTTTGATCGTAGAAGAAAAGAGAGAGAAAGAAGAAGCGAGTTTGCAAGGTGTTTAGAGGATAAGAGATCTTCAAGATCGGAAGAGATTGAAGATCAACCTTCATCAACAACAAATTGTAATGTCTCTAATTTGTAATTTACTGTCTTTGAATATTATGAGAAGCTAAACCCCCAATGCTAGGGGGTGTCCCTGAATTGCTACTGTATGAATACTTTGTCTATGTTCTTATAATCATCGATGTTTTCTTAATTCAAATTATTATACAACGTTCTTAATGCTTTATTTTATCGGATAAATGAAATTCTGATCTCTGGTTAAGGTTTAGGTCGGACAAACCGCCTTATCGCTTGTTGTATAATAAAACTCCGGTTTAATCACTTAGGAATGAGGATCAAACCGTAGTCACCGTTAATTCTTGATCAATTACATATTTCATAACAACAATTTGAATAACTAATGAATTAGGATTGAAATTGCCTGTTAATGGTTTTCGGCTAAGGTATTAGAGAAAACAATTCTTGAGAAACAGTTTTGAATTATTACAACATAGATGTTATATGATATGGAAGAAGTGTATTACAAAGCAATTCATACATCTGGCCCTAGCATGCTTTCTCATATCAGTTAGACAGTTTTTATACGCTTATTATTTTTATTTCTCGTTCTTATTATTTTTGAAAACACTCATCAAACCCCATATGACCTTTTGTTCAATTGAATTATTATAAATATTGGTACTTATTACGCAGTCCTCGAGATCGATACTCAGGATAACTCCCATTTTATTACTACATTGATGCAAATAGTACACTTGCTATTTTACCGATCAAGTTTTTGGCGCCGTTGCCGGGGGCTGCCAAAGTATAAGTTGAAAAATAATTCAATTGGAATTTTGTTACTCTGCAACCAAAAAAATTTTGTATTGTTGTTTATTTTAATAATTGTTTAATCTGTGTATGCGAGGTAAGGCCTCAGCTGAATTTCTTTTTGACGCAGAACCAGAAAGACTATTGCGTGCAAGATGACGAAAAGCTAGGCTGGAACTTTCAGAAGCAACCCCTATTGTTTCAGAGTCGGAAAAAGAAGAAGTTGTTTCAGTTCATTCGGAAGACTCCGAAGCCGTTTCTGAACCCATGACTGAAGCTCCACCTCCTACGGAACGACTTCTGGGTGACTATGGAGGTGCAAATGCTCCTACTGGATGGTTAACAATTGTAAACCAACCGGTAAATGTTGATCATTTTCAGCTACACCCTTCAACGATTCGTCACTCGAAAGGAGGCCGTTCTACGGAAAAATCAATGAAGATGTCAACAAGCATTTACAAAGATTTCTGACCATGACAACATCGTTAAAAATTGAGGGACACTAAGAGGAAGCTAAAAAGTTGGTGATGTTTCCGTTTACATTGTAGGAAGATGCCGAAAAGTGGTTCTATTCTTTACCCACGTGAAGCATAACACCTTGGCAACAAATGGAGACAACATTTTTGAATGAGTACTTCCCTGCTTCTGTGTATATCCGCAAGAGATATGATATTGTTAATTTCAATCAGAAGGAAGGAAAGTCACTCGGAGATGCTTACAAGAGGTTCAAGCGATTGTTGGTTGCATGTCCTACTCATAACATGGATGCAACTGAACAAATGAAATTTTTTGTGAATGAACTTAGAATGAAGACTAAACAATTCATAGACACAGCTGCCGGTGGCTCAACAAATTTTACAACAGCCACTGGAATAAAGAAAATCATTGAAGCCATTGCAGCAAATGAGCATCTGGAACTCTATGACCGCAATGTAAGTCAACCTGAAAGTATCATTGATCTCAAGCTAGCAAATCAAGTTGTGAAGATGGAAGATCAAATAACATCTGAAGTAGAGAGAAGACTCAAGAAAATGACTCTTGACACTCAAACGGTGGCACAAGTGCAACCGATCCAACCTATTCAAGCCGTTAGTTGTGAAATTTGTGGAGGACCTCACTTCGCCATGCATTGTGTGGCAACTGCACAACAGGTAGAAGAGATTAATTTTCTGAAGCAGAATAATCCTTACTCAAATACGTATAATCCTGGATGGAAAAATCATCCAAATTTTTCTTGGAAGGACCAACAAGGAAATGCTCAGAAGCAAGCGCCTACCCAGTATCAAAGCAAACCACAACAACAGTATCGACCACAACAACAACAACCTTACCAGCAGCATTTTCACCAATTCCAACAACAATTTCAACAACAGGTTCCAAGAAAAGCAGATTGGGAAATTGTCATTGAAAAAATGGCAGCTCAAAGTTCACAATTTCAAGAGGAGACTATAAGTAATTTGAGAAACACTTTTTGAATTCTAGAGGTTGGAGACGCACCCCATGGGTTTTTTTCCACATTTTTTTTCTCTTCCATGCATCACTCTTGTTACCTAGTATTTCATTATGTACTTTTCCCTCCCTCCAATTTTACGTACAAAGTATTTTCCCTCCAACTTTATGTGAAAAAATATGATCCCTTAAACTTTATGTATATGAGAAGGACTCTTACTATTTTTACATTTCATCATTTTAACTTCACCTCCTATTTTAAGTTTTTATCTATTTTTAACTTCACTTTACCATGTGTTTTACAAAAAAAGCTATAGTTGTTTCTTTTGATTACCTTTGTTCATCCAATTTTTTTGTTAGTCCATGAAGTTCGGCATTAAGGATTAAACATTGTTTGATGCAATATTATGGATTTTTACCGGAAAATGTAATGTTATCGCTAGATGAACTTCCTAGTACAGATCCATCATTTCCCAAAGCCCAAGTTTTAAAACCTTCGTTTTTTTACTGTAGACGAAGATCTGATAACAAAACAGTCAAAAACTAAAATGGTGAAACAATCAAGAACGATTTGCACTACATTGTCTAGAATGGTGGCACAATCAAATGTTGGTGACACAATTCTCTTTTATTTTATTGGACATGGTGATAGATCCGTTGCTTCCTATGCTAAAAACACCGAACATGATGAGTGTATGTTATGTGGTGATGGGTCCAGCATTTATGGTATTAATATTTACTTTTTACTAATACTCTGTTTGGTTACATTTTTTTACTCTATCTTTTTGATTTATGGTTTGTACAAATTTCCAACTAAGAGAGATAGCGGAATATGTTCCGCCTGGAGTTAACTTCACTGTAGTAGCTGATTGCTGTGATGGGTCCAACATTTATGGTATTAATATTTACTTTTTACTAATACTCTATTTGGTTACATTTTTTTTACTCTATCTTTTTGATTTATGGTTTGTACAAATTTCCAACTAAGAGAGATAGCGGAATATGTTCCGCCTGGAGTTAACTTCACTGTAGTAGCTGATTGCTGTCAAAAGGGCGGACTCATTGAAGGTCTGAATGAAGTATTAGGAAATAGCACAAGAGCACCTCATTATACAAATAAACGGGCACCAAAGAGTAATTTTATAAAAGCAACACGAGCACCAAGTGATTATCCGTTGGGTGTACTCATTAGTGCCGCTCAAAGTGATGAAAAAGCTATGACAAGATTTGATCAAACTTTTAACGAGAAGGGCGGCTGCTTGACACAAGCAATACTACATGTCATCGCTCAAAAACAAGGAGTTGTCACAAATTTGGATCTAGTTAATCAAGTGTAAAGATTTTCTAAAGAATGGGATGTTGGTCAAAATCCTGGATTATATTGTGATGTGATTCAGAGTAATTCCTATTTTTTGGGACTCAAGGGATTAGAAGGACGTGTTAAAAACAAAGACAGGGAAAAGGAAAAACTAGGAAAGAGGAAAGAAAAAATGTAGATGTTTTTAAATTTGTTATTTTTTTTAACAAATCTACAGACTTTAGAGTGGTAGAATGAAAAAGGGTGTGATACATGTGACTGTTAAAAATGAAAAAAGTTTCAAAGATGTTTATCACCTTATTCTTCTTCTTTGTCATATGGTTACACTCTTTCACCTTCATGTTAATTTCTCCCACTCTCTGTTAGTTACTTCTTTTTTCATGTTTTCAATTTTCAATTTTTTTATCGTTGTTGTTTGTTATTATTTTTATTTCTCGTTCTTATTATTTTTGAAAACACTCATCAAACCCCATATGACCTTTTGTTCAATTGAATTATCATAAACATTGGTACTTATTACGCAGTCCTCGAGATCGATACTCAGGATAACTCCCATTTTATTACTACATTGGTGCAAATAGTACACTTGCTATTTTACCGATCAAGTTTTTGGCGCCGTTGCCGGGGGCTGCCAAAGTATAAGTTGAAAAATAATTCAATTGGAATTTTGTTGCTCTGCAGCCAAAAAATTTCTGTATTGTTGTTTATTCTAATAATTGTCTAATCTATGTATGCGAGGTAAGGCCTCAGTTGAATTTCTTTTTGACGCACAACCAGAAAGACTATTGTATGCAAGACGACGAAAAGCTAGGCTGGAACTTTCAGAAGCAACCCCTATTGTTTCTTAGTCGGAAAAAGAAGAAGCTGTTTCAATTCATTCGGAAGACTCCAAAGCCGTTTCTGAACCAATGGCTGAAGCTCCACCTTGTCGCAACCTGAAAAATACAGTGCGAAAAAAAAACAACCGGCGAAAGAAAATGACAGAAGAGTCGCCACCGTGCGTTATTCATCCCAAAGGAGGGAAAGGAAACGCTCGAAGTAAACCTGAAAAAGGAAAGGACAAGACGGGGTCTCGCAACCAAATCTTGGGTTCGGGAGTCGGTTATGCGAAAGGAAGGTATTAGCACCCCTACGCATCCGTAGTACTCTACGGGATCCACTTTTGTAGTTCTTGTCTAAAGGGTGTGGGTTTATCTTGTGCTGTTTATTTACTAAAAAGGTTAAGAGAAATGACTCGCGCGGATGTCGCATCCACTGCATACGTATCTCATCTGAATATGAGAATCAGAGTCTTCGTAGCTCGGCTGACCTATGAGTTGGGGGGATGTGTGCTCGCTAAGACATCGCGTCTTATGCCTACGTATCTCGTCTGGAATGAGAATCAGAGCAAGTCGTAGTTCGAACGTCATTTTTGCAAACAAAACAGTAAAATGAAAATGAAAACAGAGATATACTGAATAACATGATTTTATTGATTGAATGGCCTCTGAATAGGCATTTACATTAGGAAGCAATCCCTGGAAAGAGGTAATCGCACAATAGATAAAAACAGAAATTAATCTAATGGCAATGTGAAATGGATTTCTATTGGGTTCCAATTCTGCTATGACTTGCTCGTCTTCAAGATCCTCCAGATAATCAGCCTTCTGAAAGAGTGATTGGACTGTTTCCTATCCTTCAAAAATTTCTAGTCATTGGCACGAGATGAGATTTAGAACTACTCAGAACGCAGTCATTCGCTTAATCCCTAACTTTTGCCTGGATCGCCCTTTTCGGGTTTTCAATCCACCGGGATACCCATTTTTGCCTAAGTTGCCTTTTCAGGTTTTCAACTTACCGGGTGTACGATCTTTTCATTTTTTAATCCCTAATTTTTGCCCGAACCTTTTCATTTTCTTGGTTCGTCGGGATGCCCATTTTTGCCTGGACTACTCTTTTTACTGTCCAGCGGGTCTATTTTATGCGAAGTATTTTTTAACTGCGTCTGAGTTCACAGGGGAAGTGAAGTTTTCACCATCCATAGTTGCAAGCATTAAAGCCCCACCATCAAAAACCTTGGTGACGATATACGGTCCATCATAGTTAGGAGTCCACTTGCCCCTGCGATCTGTCTGAGGAGGAAGGATCCTTTTCAAAACTAAATCTCCGACTTGGAAACAACGAGGACGCACTTTCTGATCAAAGGCTCTCTTCATCCGACTCTGATACAACTGCCCATGACAAATGGCTGCCATTCGCTTCTCTTCGATAAGACTCAACTCATTGAACCTTGTCCGAATCCATTCAGCTTCGTCTAGCTTGATATCCAACAAGACTCTTAGAGAAGGGATCTCCACTTCAACAGGTAGGACTGCTTCCATACCATACACAAGGGAGTAGGGGGTTGCCCCGGTCGATGTACGTACTGAAGTATGGTACCCATGCAAGGCGAAAGGTAGCATCTCATGCCAATCTCTATACGTGACGACCATCTTCTGCACAATCTTCTTTATGTTCTTATTTGCCGCCTCAACAGCGTCGTTCATCTTAGGGCGGTAAGGGGAAGAGTTGTGATGCTGAATGTTGAAGTTCTGACACAACTCCTTCATCATTTTGTTGTTGAGATTAGAACCATTATCAGTAATGATTCTTTCGGGAATCCCATAGCGACAAATGATTTCTTTCTTGATGAAACGGGCAACCACATGTCTGGTGACATTCGCGAACGACGCTGCCTCGACCCACTTGGTGAAATAGTCGATGGCAACAAGGATGAAGCGATGCCCATTGGAAGCAGTCGGCTCAATCTTTCCAATCATGTCAATGCCCCACATGGCAAACGGCCACGGCGAAGACATCACATTCAGAGGATTCGGCGGTACATGCACCTTATCAGCATAAATCTGGCATTTATGACACTTCCGAGCATACTTGAAACAATCTGATTCCATGGTCATCCAATAATAACCCGCTCTCAACAATTTCTTAGCCATTGCATGTCCGCCGGCATGAGTACCGAAGGAACCTTCATGAACTTCCTGCATTAACATGTCTGCCTCGTGTCTGTCCACGCATCTGAGCAAAACCATGTCGAAGTTCCTCTTATACAGCACATCGTCTTTGTTCAAGAAGAAACTGCCTGCCAATCTTCTCAAAGTCTTTCTGTCATTGTTGGATGCCCCTGCAGGGTACTCTTGATTCTTCAGAAAGCACTTGATATCGTGATACCAGGGCTTGTCATCGACTACCAGTTCAGCAGCAAACACATACGCGGCCCTGTCAAGGCGCATCACATCGATCCTGGGAGCATGGTTCCAACGAATTACCTTGATCATGGAGGATAGAGTAGCAAGTGCGTCTGCCATCTGGTTCTCATCACGAGGTATATGATACAATTTTACCGTTGTGAAGAAAGTCAAAAGTCTTCTCGTGTAATCTTTGTAGGGGACCAGAGTGGGCTGGAGAGTATTCCAATCACCATTCACTTGATTGATCACCAGAGCTGAATCTCCGAAGATGTCCAGAGTCTTGATTCTCAGATCAATGGCTTGCTCAATACCCAAGATACAGGCCTCGTACTCAGCTTCATTATTTGTGCACTCAAAAGTCAAACGAGCGGTGAAAGGCATGTGGGCACCCTTCGGAGTAGTAATGACAGCGCCAATTCCACTACCTCTAGCATTGACAGCCCCATCAAACAACAAAGTCCACTTTTCGTTTGGATCAGGTCCCTCCTCAACAACTGGCTCTTCACAGTCTTTCATCTTGAGGAACATGATGTCTTCATCAGGGAATTCAAACTTCATTGGCTCATAATCATCAATCGGTTGCTCGGCAAGGTAGTCTGACAGAATACTCCCTTTGATGGCTTTCTGGGATGTATACTGGATATCATACTCTGTTAAAATCATCTGCCAACAGGCAACACGTCCGGTGAGAGTCGGCTTCTCAAAGATGTACTTCACTGGATCCATCTTAGAAATCAACAAGGTAGTATGGTTCAACATATATTGTCTCAGTCGGCGAGCAGCCCAGGCCAAAGCACAGCAAGTTTTCTCAGGCTGCGAATATTTGATTTCACAGTCGGTAAACTTTTTGCTAAGGTAGTATATGGCATGCTCTTTTCGACCAGACTCGTCATGCTGTCCCAATACACACCCCATCGAGTTCTCGGTCACTGATAGGTACATTATCAGAGGTCTCCTAGGAACTGGAGGTATAAGGATCGGAGGTTTCTGTAGATACTCTTTTATCTTCTCGAAAGCCCTTTGACAATCTTCATTCCACCTGATAGCCTGATCCTTCCTCAGCAATTTGAAAATTGGCTCACACGTGGTTGTTAGGTGAGAGATGAACCTTGCAATGTAGTTCAACCTCCCTAAGAAACTACGGACTTGCTTCTCTGTTCTTGGCTCAGACATTTCCTGTATTGCTTTTACTTTGTCAGGATCCACCTCAATCCCTTTTCCGCTAACAATAAAACCCAGCAATTTTCCCGATCTCACCCCGAAAGTGCACTTATTCGGATTAAGTCTCAGTTTGAATTTCCTCAAACGCTCAAACAGTTTCTGCAAATTCAACAAATGTTCTTCTTCTGTCTGAGATTTGGCAATCATATCGTCCACATAAACCTCGATTTCATGATGAATCATATCATGGAACAGAGTCACCATTGCTCGCTGATATGTTGCTCCGGCATTTTTCAGACCAAACGGCATCACCTTGTAGCAGAAGGTGCCCCATGGGGTTATGAAAGTTGTCTTTTCCATGTCTTCTGGTGCCATCTTGATTTGGTTATAGCCAGAAAAGCCATCCATGAAGGAGAATACCGAGAACTGAGCTGTATTATCCACCAAAACGTCGATGTGAGGTAATGGGAAATCATCTTTAGGGCTAGCTCTGTTCAGATCCCGGTAGTCGACACACATCCGTACCTTTCCGTCCTTCTTAGGTACTGGGACGATGTTTGCAACCCATGGCGGATAATTGGTGACTGCTAGAAACCCTGCATCCAACTGCTTTTGCACTTCTTCCTTTATCTTGACAGCCATCTCTGGTCTTGTTCTTCTGAGCTTCTGCTTGACCGGAGGACAACCTTCTTTGAGAGGCAAGCGGTGCACCACGATGTCTGTGTCCAGCCCAGGCATGTCCTGATAAGACCAGGCGAAGATGTCAACGTATTCTTGCAGCAATTCAATCAACCCTTTCTTCACATTGTCTTCTAAAGCAGCCCCTATCTTGATTTCTCTCTTGGTGTCCTCGGTGCCGAGATTAATCACTTCAATAGACTCTTGATGCGGTTGAATAACCCTTTCCTCTTGTTTTAATAACCTGGTAAGCTCTTCAGGGAGTTCACAGTCTTCATCACCCTCTTCTTCAGCTTGAAAGATTGGATTTTCAAAGTCGAAACGAGCCATAGCAGAACCGTTATCAATAGGATCCGGTGTTGTGCATCTGCATGAGTGATGGTATGTGCTTATGAGTGTGAACAAGAAGTGAAAACTAAACAAAACATTGCCATTTTTTTTATTTTGAAAAACTGCAAAAATAGAAAGACAGGGAACGAAATATTTGAATGCAAAAAGACGTCCTTTATTTATGATAAAAATGCAATTGTCACATAGATGGGCCCTACAATGAGTCATTACGCCCTGGGCGGAACGTAAGACTTGGATATGCATGAATAAACAAAGAAAATTACTCTTCAAGAAGAGTGACTTGGATAATCTCTTCAGAAGACCAATTGTTGATGACTTCACCCGGGATCTTCGGACGCACCCAATTGTCAATGTCACAATCACTATCCCCCTCTTCTTCGTTGACTGCAGAGACTTGACCATACTGAATGATGCCAGCACTGGAGAAAGTGATCGGCCCCTGATGAGTCTGAAGTGTTGAAGTTGTAGAAGTTAGAGTTGGCTGATACCCAATCCCGAACTTATCTTCTTTCACTGGTAATTCCAACAGACGCCCCCAACCGGGAGCAATACCTGAATCCACCACGGCCCGTGCCTGCTTAAAGGATGAGATAGAGGCACCCGCTTTAACCTCTTCCACAGACTCTTGGACAGACAAATCTTCAACCTGGAGGATACCTTTGTCAAGCAAGGCCTGGATACCCTGCTGTAACTTCAAACAACCTCCGCCCTGAGTAGCACAATCCAAACAACCCTTCCCACAACCGGGGAAGACATCGGCCTTCAGCAAGCATCCTTTGATATCCAACAATGGAGTCTTCAACTTCAACACATCCTTAATGGGCTTGGCTTCTCCCTCTACCAAATTAACGTTCGCACCACCATGCTGGGGCATGGGATTGTTGACGACATTCGGAGCTGGTGCAAGGTCGATGGCCTTTGAATCTATGAGGTCCTGAACTACGTGCTTAAAAGCTTTGCAGTTCTCAATGTCATGGCCAGGTGCCCCAGAGTGGAAGCTACACCTAGCGTTGGCGTCGTAACCCACCGGAAGTCTACCAACAGGAGGAGCCAGAGTGCGCAGTTGCACAAGTTGTAGTTGTTGAAGACTAGAAAGCATCTGAGCGTACGACATTGGAAGGGTGTCGAAACGCCGGTCCATCATCCTTTGCCTCTGTTGATAAGCGGGTCTGTTACCCGGTTGTTGCTGCTGTTGATACTGAGCTGGTTGACGTTGTGATTGTTGTTGTTGTAGTGGTGCTGCAGCTGGAATGGTCACAGCCGCAACATACGGTTGCTGATGATAATTCTGAAAATTATTCCTCCGGTTATCCCTGTTATGATAAGAAGATATGGCACTTGCATCCCCTTCTCTCCTCTTCTGTCCCTGAATGAACGGCTTCTTCACCCCTGATGAGGATCCAACTCCATTTTGGCTCTTATAGGTCTTTAGGTAATTCTCCACCCTTTCTCCGGTAGAGACCACATCAGCAAAGTTGGAAGCATTGCACCCCACCAGACGCTCCAGATAAGGTCCAGGCAGCGTATTCATGAACATGTTGGCCATTTCCTTTTCCAACATAGGAGGCTGAACACGGGAAGCTGTATCCCTCCAGCGTTGAGCGTATTCCCTGAAGCACTCATTGCTTTTAAGAGACAGATTCTGAAGTTGAGTTCTGTCCGGAGCCATGTCTGCATTATACTGGTACTGCTTCACGAAAGCCTCCGCCAAATCCCTCCAGCAACGGATGTGGGCTCTGTCCAGCCTCATATACCATTCCAAGGATGCCCCAGCCAGGCTGTCCTGGAAGAAGTACATAAGAAGCTTCTCGTCGTCAGAGTATGCAACCATTTTACGGAAAAAGGCTTGCACGTGAGTTTTAGGGCAAGAGCTGCCATTGTATTTGTCAAATATCGGGACCTTGAATTTCGGTGGCACTCGCACACCTGGGACCAGCCCCAAGTCAGCAACATCTACTCCCAGAAGATTCTGTCCTTCCACTGCTTTCAACCTCTCTTCCAATCTTTTAAACATGGGGTCCATGCCAAAGTCTTCCTGAAGCAAAGGGAACTGATCATCCTGACCATCCTGAATGGGTTGTTGATCTAGGTTGATACGCGGGATCGGGATAGGCCCTGGTCCATTGGGACCATTAGCCTCTCCAACTGGAGGATCAGCCAACGTCTCCGGTTGAGTAATAGGGGGATCCCTCTGTACCAACAATCTAAGCTCCTGCTGTCCTTGAGCCACCCCTTGAACCAAATCCATGAATTGATTCATGCGAATCTTCATCTCGGCGAGCTCTGCTTGTAGGCTCTCCATTGCTCTCTATTGATTCCTTCGGGTACCGTATCGATGAATGCCTGAGTCAGCTATCCTGCTAGTGGGACACCAAACAAACTGAGAACACTGTGGCGGTACCTGTTATGCAAGACATGCAGATGACTATGCAAATGCAATGACATGTTTATCAATTCCAAAAGGTATTCTACCTCCTTGATTCCAGTCTCACATTTGATAAACAGCGTAAGAAGAAAACCCCGACTAGAATCAAGAAGAAGATTTAAACCCCCTTGAAAAGGATAAACATGTGTTAAATGATATGAATGCAAATGATGTGATGATGTGAATGCAATGCAGTGGTATGTCAATCAGGATTGCTATATCTGCTTGAACATCTGTCAGGTTGCACTATCTGGAGAGAAATTAAGAGCACACCAAACAAAGGTCATGGGATGGATCATGTTATCCTTAATATCAACCACCCATTTTGGCGGATTATGGTTTACACCTTATCAACACCCGAGTTTCATTGATATTAAGGATACCTGATCGGATCAACCATGAATCAAGGGTTTGTCGCAAGTCACGAGCATGGAGTTTAGGTTAAGAACCACCCAAAAGGAGTGTACTAAGGTCTAAACCTGCCAAACATGTTCTACAAAAAGGTTCCCATAGTCATAATCCCATCTTTCGGATATTATTAGAGGAACGACTACTCGTATTCCAACAATATTCTCAAGAGAGACTCTTATGAGTATAGTATCGCGTAACAATCGTATCAAATCTTACATTTGAACGACTTTCGCACTACGTCCTACGAATAGGCCAAGATGGGTTAGGTAAACTAAGGTCCTTGGCTTCTTAGGTCTATATTGGAACAAGTAATGTCTAACCACAACTTACTTATGTGACATTATTGATCTCAACATGACCTCCACCAAGTGAATGGGCTTGCAAGTCAACTCGCTAAGGAATACTCCACACAAGTTGACAGGACTATGCCATTCTCCTATCTTAAGTGCACTCGAGTTCGGGTATAGAACTCATCTCACAAAGATCACCAAGCAGCCAGCCAACAGAAACAGATACAACAATGATATGTACACAATGTAATAAGGTAAAGCAGGTAAATAAATAACTGTACAAAAGCATGAACATCCAATAAACAAACAAACTACAAAAGCTAGGAGGGACTCGCTTAGGGAAGATGGACCAGCAAGAGGTCAACTTCTTAAAGTCCCCAGCAGAGTCGCCAGCTGTCGCAACCTGAAAAATACAGTGCGAAAAAAAAACAACCGGCGAAAGAAAATGACAGAAGAGTCGCCACCGTGCGTTATTCATCCCAAAGGAGGGAAAGGAAACGCTCGAAGTAAACCTGAAAAAGGAAAGGACAAGACGGGGTCTCGCAACCAAATCTTGGGTTCGGGAGTCGGTTATGCGAAAGGAAGGTATTAGCACCCTTACGCATCCGTAGTACTCTACGGGATCCACTTTTGTAGTTCTTGTCTAAAGGGTGTGGGTTTATCTTGTGTTGTTTATTTACTAAAAAGGTTAAGAGAAATGACTCGCGCGGATGTCGCATCCACTGCATACGTATCTCATCTGAATATGAGAATCAGAGTCTTCGTAGCTCGGCTGACCTATGAGTTGGGGGGATGTGTGCTCGCTAAGACATCGCGTCTTATGCCTACGTATCTCGTCTGGAATGAGAATCAGAGCAAGTCGTAGTTCGGCTAACTACGGGGTTATGGATTGGGTTTTGGACGAACAACGTTACTACGCAATCTACCGGATGCTCGACCTTTGGAGACTTACTCGCCTGTAGTAGAAGGAGTAAACATGTTGCTTTGGGTTTTAGGGTTTGGGATGCTCGAGGGCAAAAAGGCAGTCCTTGACGAAGGAACCGCGCTACCTGCAGGGATATGAATACAAAACACAAAACATGTATCTCAAAGTAAAATGCCACCAAGGGGCTCAAACATTGCCTCCTATCGAGGTCTTCTAGCTAAGAAAGCGATAAAGTATGAGAAAGGGAAAAAATTACCACACGGATAAAGATCCGAAGCTATAGCAGTTAAAGGGGCAAGAAACCCTGAAATGTCTCCAGCTGGACCGTCAAAGGAAATCAGTCAACACGAATAATCAGAATAAAACTCCAGGGGGTATCCCACAAATAAAGTGGGAAACCACGCGAGTGTCTCTGCGAAAGCCATGTGAGCCCTCACAAAACTCGACAAAGGGTTAGAGTAGTAGGATGAAATCAAGAGAAAACAATGCCATGGAAACACAAGACAGGTTAGAATAAACAAAATAGGGTAACCCAGAGTTGCCCCTAAATCAAAATGTAACCACATGAATAATTCCATCAAAATTCACAAAAGGCTCACAAAAAGGTATCAAATTCACCCATAATACCTCATACATTTAGAGCATTCAAATAAAAGGCATAAAGATGATGGATATAGGGCAAACCTGATTGGAGAGCTTGATTGAGTTGCGCCCGTGAGGTTTACAAGTTGACTTCCTTTCAGGGTTTGGAGGTTACTCTGAACTCTGTTGGCTTTTCTCTCACTATCTTTTCCTCAGGGTTTTGCTTCTCTTCCTTCTTTCTCCAGTGAATCTCCCAGTGTAACTCCAAGTGTGTTTTCCTCTACTGAAACTTCAGTATTTATAGACTGATTTTCGTGGGTAATGGGCTCAAATGAGGGAGACCCAAGTCCAAAATAATTTGTTATATTTTATTTATTTATTTATTTTATTTATTTAATTAATTAATTAATTAATTAAAAATTTTCTTCTTTTTTTCGTTTTTTTTTTTTCAGGAAAAATGAAGGGTAAATTTTGGGGTATTACACACCTCCTGCAGAAAGACTTCTGGGTGACTATGGAAGTGCAAATGCTCCTACTGGTAGGTTAACAATTGTAAACCAGCCGGTAAATGTTGATCATTTTCAGCTACACCCTTCAACGATTCGTCAACTCGAAAGGAGACCGTTCCCCGGAAAAATCAATGAAGATGCCAACAAGCATATACAAAGATTTCTGACCATGATGACATCGTTAAAAATTGAGGGACACTCAGAGGAAGCTAAAAAGTTGGTGATGTTTTCGTTTACACTGTCGGAAGATGCCGAAAAGTGGTTCTACTCTTTACCCGCGGGAAGCATAACAGCTAGGCAACAAATGGAGACAACATTTTTGAATGAGTACTTCCCTGCTTCTGTGTATATCCACAAGAGATATGATATTCTTAATTTCAAACAGAAGGAAGGAGAATCACTCGGAGACGCTTACAAGAGGTTCAAGCGATTGTTGGTTGCATGTCCTACTCATAACATGGATGCAACTGAACAGATGCAAAATTTTGTGAATGGACTTAGAATGAAGACTAAACAACTCATAGACACGGCTGCTGGTGGCTCAACAAATTTTACAAGAGCCACTGGAATAAAGAAAATCATTGAAGCCATTGCAGCAAATGATCATCTGGAACTCTATGACCGCAGTGTAAGTCAACCTGAAGGTATCATTGATCTCAAGCTAGCAAATCAAGTTATGAAGATGGAAGATCAAATAACAGCTGAAGTAGAGAGAAGACTCAAGAAAATGACTCTTGACACTCAAACGGTGGCACAAGTGCATCCGATCCAACCTATTCAAGCCGTTAGTTGTGAAATTTGTGGAAGACCTCACTTCGCCATGCATTGTGTGGCAACTGTACAATAGGTAGAAGAGATTAATTTCCAGAAGCAGAATAATCCTTACTCCAATACGTATAATCCTGGATGGAAAAATCATCCAAATTTTTCTTGGAAGTGTAACACCTCAAATTTGCACCTATCATTGTACATACATTCTCATATTAGGTCATAACATAACATGGTCCACTGCATAACATTGCATTGTCCTATTTGCCTCAAGTGCAAGCCAATCAAGAGAATTAGGTCAAACTGGTCAAGAGATCAGTCAGTTAAGCAAGCAAGTACAAATTCCATTGAGCCAAGGCCCTAGGGTTAGCCCAACATGTTCACATGACTTGGGGATCCATTTGAAGTGTTTTGGTCAAGGATTGGATGTTCAGAAGTCACCAGTCAATGCACAGTCAGTCAGAAACCCTAAAAAGTCAAACTTGGTCAACTGTGTCTGATTTTATGGTTTTGATGGATGGATTTGGTTTGAGAGAGCTTATTCATGTCCATATAGTCCTCATATATCATGTCAAACACCATCATGGAAGAATTTGAAGCCAGATCAGAAATTTCCAAAAGTAGAAATTGGACCTGTAATTAAAACCTGCCAAAAATGGAAAGTCTTGATCCTCAAACTTACATCATGATACAAGCTTCAAATGAATTTTTGCCCAACATGAAAGTTGAAGATCTTGTTCTCCCATTTCCAAAAAGTCCAAGAACACTCAATTCCCATGTATGGTTGGCAAGTTATGATCAAATCATTTTCAGAAATTCTTGAACTTCAAAAGGCCATATCTCTCAAACCATTTGGCCAAATTTGGTGGGGTTTTTTCCAACAAGTCACATTTGACCTCATCTTTCCAAATATGTCATCCTCATGCACCAAAACATCACCATGCAAAATGGCCTTTTTGAACTTGCCTTAATTAATTTCAAGTGAGTTGAATTTTGACTTTTCAAAATAATCTTTTTTAAACCATTTGGCCAATTGAAATAGTTCAGAAATGTGGTTTGTGTCATGTTTGAAAGTCATTTTTGTGCAGTACATATAGCCATCACCTACTTGCTTGAAAATTGGACAAAAGTACACTTTTTCACTAACTCCATCCCACATTTTCATGGACTTTGATTTGTACCCTTAAACAGCAGATATATTCATCATTTTCTGTCATTGTAAACCCTAGTAGCAGCCATCATACACAAAAAAACTCTCATTCCCTCTCAATCAACATTTTCACACTTTGCATTTTTCTGCTAAAACTCTCAAAGCACTCGAGCATCTCTTCATTGTTCCATCATCTGGCCAACAATTGGAAGCTTTTTGCAACATCAAACCCCAGCTGGAAGCTCATTTCGAGCTCTGTTTTCTCCAAAGCACAACAATGGAAAATCGAGATTTGGACATTTTCAAGCATCATTGAGTTAAAGTGCTTCAAGCATCCATCATTTCCAACCATCAGCTTCATCTGTTTGAGCTTATATCTCCAGAATAACCACTGCTTCACTCTTTTCTTCAAATCCAAGTAAGTTTTCGATCTCCTCTATTTCCAAAATCATGAGATGTTTCTGGTAGGTCTTTTGATGCTGATTCCATTGAACTTTGTCTCACTTAAAATGGTTGTGTCATGCATGAGAAATCTGGATTTTAATTTGTATGCTCAAATATGTTTTTAGTCGATTTGCTTTGATGATGATGATTTCATGAAAACCATGTTTGGATTATGCATGTGCTTGGTTCACTTGTTCGAATGGTGTGCTTGATTGCTGTTTCTGGGCATGTTTGTATTCCACGATTGTTGGAGATGATGAAGAATACTGTTACTGTAGCAAACCCTAAATGACTTCCAGAACTTGGTGTTTTCACGTGTATTGCCTGCTTGACACTGTTCTATTGGTGACAACCAATCAGAACATTTGGTTTTCCCTCCCTAAGCGCTGCGTTTTGTCTAATGAGTGTGGTAATTTCAAAAATGCCATCGGTCAATTTGTTGACTTGTTAAACCATGTTCATTTTGTTCATTTATTCCAAATTGATACTACATTTTGTAAAATTCATAACTCATGCATTTCAAATCCAAATTTCATGAAAATTTTTGCATCATGTCCTGTTTGATGTCTACTTTTTTATCATGATTTTTAATGATTTTTTGGATGGCTGGATTTTTAATGGCATTAGGGTTCTTGACATGTATGCACCTTTTGTACCTTTTGCCAATTCATTTGTGAAATGGTGATACTTTATCCAATGGCTCCCAAATTTTTTGTGCTTAAACTAGACACATTCATGGTGATTTTGGTGTAGAGTTTGTGAATTTATCATTGCTGGTTTGTGAGTTATGATTTTTTGAATTAGGGTGTGACAATTTGTGTCACACCATTGATGTGCAACTTCATGATTTTTGTATCCATGCTTCTTGACCTCCAATTGATCTAAAATTTTGCATGAGCCTACTCTTGTATGTCTAGTTGGTATGTGATTTTTTGTGGATTTATTTGGGGCATTTCCTAATTGTTTGAGATTTTCTCCCCTGTTTGACCAAAATGTTGACTTCTTGTGATGCATGTTGCCATTTCATTTGTGAAATCCTCATCCTTTATTATATGGACATGAAATTTTACATGAGATAACTAGACATCCTGAGCTTTGCCATGGTTTTAGTCCCATTCGTTTATCATATGCCATCACTGACTTATGAATTTTTCAAGTTGATGCATGTTTGGTTGACTTCTTTGAGCATGTTCAAAATTGCTTTGACTTTCTGATTTTCATTGACTGCTTTCCTCTTGTCCAAATGAGATGAAATTTGACATGCTTACCATGCTGTGGGTTGTGATTGGTCATGATTTATTTGGTGATTTTTGGAAATGTTTGAGTTGACTTTTGATGCAAGTCTTTCTGTTGACTCCTATGAGCTTCTAAATGCCATACCTTGACTTAAATTGTTCATGAAATGATGGTGGTGATTGATATGAATATGAATCCAATTGGGATTGTTTCTTGATTGTTTGAACATGATTTTGGATGCTTGCCCTTTGCTGTTTTGACTTTTTCATTCTCTTTTGACCCTAGGCTTGCCCTAGTGGTCCTGTTACTCACTTCTGAGTTCATGTTTTCAGGTTAAGCTACAAATGCTTCAAAGAGATCACTACAATTTGATTGAGTTCATTTGATTATCATGAGCTAACCTCTTTGTTTTGTAGGTTGCTTGGCTCGTATGCCTTGAGCTTTGTGCTTTGCACATTTGTCTGTTTGTTTTGACTGTTGATTCCTACTTCCTGTTGCTTTAACTTTTGAATTGTGTACTAATCTGTTTGACTATTTCAGGCACCATTAGTTGCTTAGTTCTTTGAACTTGCTTTGCTTTGCTTATTAAGCAATTTGCATTGAGGTATACTTCTAATCTTCATGTAGTCTGGAAGACCTGGCCTGTTACTTGGTCAGGCAACTGTCTGAAGTCCTCCTTAAGAGGCAATGTTTGTGATTGTTTACATTTGTCCTTGTACAGAGTCAAAGACCTCCTAAGTGAAGAGGCATTGGCAGACACAAGGGATATGCAATCTATCCCCTGCTATTCTGTGTGTCATCTGCTTTGCTCACATCACTGTGTTGATGCATTGCAGATACAAACCCAAGATCTTGTACAATTGTACAGTTGAGTCAGTTTTAAATGTGTAGAAGGGTTCCCACTTTCTGAACCCACACATTCTTGTCTTGAGCTCTCCCTGGCCAGGGATAAGAGCAATGAGGCACACCCCTCATCTCCTTTCATCTGCTTCACCTTAGCCCCTCAATGGCAAGGTTAAGAGCAATATCTACCCAATTCCAGAGGTTTGTTTGTTGAGGTTGATATGACCCCTCGACTAAAACCTAACCTTGATGTTTGAGCCCCTTGTTGGTGTGTTTATTTTATGCTGTATGTGCTTGTGTGTGCTTGTGTGGAGTGATTGTATCCCCTAGGTTTGTTAGACTCCGCGTAGTCTCGTTTGCATGTCAATTAAGGTAGCACGGTTCCTTCGTATAGGACTTCCTTTCTTGCTTGCGCTTTCCTAAAACACAAACAAACATTATCCCCTCTTAAGGATACGTTAACTCCTTCTACTACAGGTGAGTAAGTCTCCAAAGGTCGAGCATCAGGTAGATTGTGCAGTGACGTTGTCCACTTAAAAAACACAAACCAACAGTAATAGTTTAGCCGAACTACGGCAACTCTGATTCTCATGTTCAGATGAGATACGTAGGCACGAGATGCGATGTCTTGTCGAGTTTGACTAACAACTAACACTAATTCTTTTCTCTCGCCCTCGTTGCGATTGAGACCTCCCCTTTCTCTTGCCCTAGTTGCAATCGAGACCCTTGCCTCCTGTGCAAGTTAGGTTTGGTGTGGCTTGCTTCCTGTGCAAGTCATGTTTAGGATAGGCTGGCTCCCTGTGCCAGTTAGCTAGAAACCTTAACTTAGGGTTGACTTTGCATGACAACATCTAGGCTCGAGTCGTAGTCTCCCTAGTGTTGTGTCTCCCTCTGTTATCTGGTTAGGCTAGTCCTTTTTCCCTCTGTAGGGGAACTACGTCGCCCTGATCCTCATACCAGATGAGGTACGTAGGCAGGAGATGAGCAGATCTCTCCGGGCGCCTGTGTCTTTGTTTTTGTCTTGTTGTGTGCTTGGAAGCTGATGTAAGTCCATCGAGTGGCATTTGGGTTCTAGTGTGCGTGTGTTTAGGTTCGGATGCTGATGTAAGTCCAGTGATTGGCATTCGGGCTCCACGTTTGCCTTTGTCTGTTTGTTTGTGTGTGTCAGCCGAGCTACGAATGCTCTGATTCTCCTTCGTCCAAGGAGATACGTATGCATAGGATGCGATATCCTAGCGAGCATGTGTCGTTTCCCCAGTCCGAACTACTTCGACTCTGATGTCTATGCCTGATAGACTAAGTAGGCCCAGGATACGATGTCCTGCCGAGTCAGTTTCAGTCTTGTTTTCTTGTGTCTCTTTCAGCCAGTGTGTGTGTGTGAGCAGTGTTTTAGCAACCATTTATCCTTCCTTTTGTGCGTGGATCCGTCGAGTACGACGGATGCGTAGGGGTGCTAATACCTTCCCTTCGCATAACCGACTCCCGATCCCATTCTCTTTGGTCGCGAGACCATGTTCTTTCCTAGGTTTACTTCGAGCGTTTCCTTTCCCTCTTTCGGGATAAATAACGCACGGTGGCGGCTCTATTGTTCTTGTTTCCCGCCGGTTTTTCGCGTGATGCGACAGCTGGCGACTCTGCTGGGGACCTAGAGAAGTTGACCTATGCTGGTCCATCTTCCCTAAGCGAGTCTCTCCTAGCGCTCTCTAGGTTAGGGTTTTGGTTGCTGTTTGCTGTTATTTATTGCATTCATTTATTTTTTGTTTGCATTAATGTTTGCATTCATTCACATTCATTATTCATCTGGCTGGTTGTCTGTTTCTCTCTGTTGGGGTGGGAGTTACATGAGGTAAAAGGCCCAATACCCAGGCCATGAGTGAAATCTAGGATACTTAGGAATAGAGTGATTCATGGGAAGCGGGTGGTATTGCGCCACTTAGCGGAACATTGATATCACGAGCAGTTCAGACCCTGGTGGGACATTATCGTTACATACTTTGGGTGTGTATATGATGATGTTCTGCGAAAGGTTATTTATGCTGCGTTTCTCTCGACCTTACCCTGGCCTAGATGACACCCGCGAGTGGGGAGGGAATGATCATTATTACAGGTACAGTTGGTGACTTGTTGGTGACTTGTTGGTGACTTGTGATCCTGTTGGTGACTATTGGTTCAGAATTTTGGGGTCTCAGATGACTTTGGGTTTCAGATGAATTTGTGGTTCCGAGTTCAAGCCGAAGCTTTGATCCTGTGTTCTGAGAGACACGGCCAACCAGTCGTGTCTGCATCATTTGCATCATAGCATGTTTATTTTTCAAAAGAAACGCAATAAAAAAAAAGATACAAAAAAAAGAAAAAGGAAAAAAAAAACAAAAAAAAAACTAATCCCTGCATGCATATTATTTCTCAGGTACATTCCAGAGCTTGTTCACTGATAGAGATGGCAACAGTCCCAGAGTTGAAGCGGAAGACTTGTTCCTACAGCTTTCACCGTGAACCTTTGACGTCTCTGATTGAGTTGAGCAACCTTATGACCAGTGGTAACCAGAAGGAGTTTGTTGACCAGTATGGAGATATTCTGACACTGTTGAAGATGGTAGTCGATCCGGTGCCGTTGCAGACTCTTCTACAGTTCTACGACCCAGAGCTTCATTGTTTCACCTTTCAAGATTATCAGTTGGCGCCTACTCTTGAGGAGTACTCCATTCTGCTGAGTGTCCCGGTCCGGTATCAGGTTCCTTTCTTGGATGTGCCCAAGGAGGTTGATTTCAGAGTTGTTGCCAGAGCTCTCCATTTGGGTATCAAGGAAGTCAGCGATAGTTGGAAGTCCAGTGGGGGTGTTGTAGGATTGCCTTTGAAGTTTCTGTTGAGGGTAGCTAGAGAAGAAGCAGAGAAGGGAAGTTGGGAAGCCTTTCGTGCTCAGTTGGCCGTCATGCTCTATGGGATCGTCTTGTTTCCGAGTATGCCAAATTTTGTTGACTATGCTGCAGTCAGTATTTTCATTGGAGGAAATCCAGTTCCTACTCTGTTAGCTGACACTTACTATGCTGTTCACAGTAGGCATGGTAAGGGTGGGGCTATCAGGTGTTGTCTCCCGCTTTTGCTCAGGTGGTTCTTGTCTCTCCTGCCAGTCAGTGGACCTTTTGTGGATGCTCAGAGCACGCATAAGTGGACTCAGAGGGTTATGTCTCTTACTTCCTATGATATCAGATGGCAATCTTACCGGATGGATGTGCGTAACGTCATTATGAGCTGTGGAGGATTCCGTAATGTGCCACTCGTAGGGACTAGGGGTTGCATCAATTACAACCCGGTTCTTTCTCTTCGCCAGTTGGGGTTTGTGATGAAGGGAAGACCACTTGAGGTTGAGGTAGCTGAAAGTGTGTATTTTGAGAAGCAGAGTGACTCAGCTAGATTGGAGCAGATAGGGAAAGCTTGGAAGTCTATTGGTGTGAAGGATGGATCTGTCTTAGGGAAGAAGTTTGCCGTTGCTATGCCTGATTACACTGATTGGGTCAAGGAGAGAGTAGAAACTTTGTTGTTACCCTACGATAGGATGGAGCCGTTGCAGGAGCAACCACCTTTGATCCTTGCTGAGAGTGTGCCTGCGGAGCACTACAAGCAAGCCCTGATGGAGAATCGCCGTTTGAGAGAGAAGGAGCAAGATACCCAGATGGAGCTGTACAAAGCCAAAGCTGATAGGTTGAATTTGGCTCATCTACTCAGAGGAGTGCGAGAAGAAGATGCTAGCAGACTGAGAAGCAAGAAGAGATCCTACGAGGAGATGGAAAGCATGTTAGATGCAGAACACCGGGAGTGCTTGAGGTTGCAGAGAGTTGAGGCCAGCTATCAGAAGAAGATCAGAGACTTGGAGAAGCAACTCAGAGATAAAGATATCCAGTTGAAGAAGGAAGTAGACTTGAGACAGGCATCAGAGAACCACCTTGGAGGAGAAGTGGTAGAGCTTAGACGACAACTGAAGGAGAAGATCACTCTTTTGCCAGAATGTTCAGAATGTGACCTGTTGATAGACCAGTGTCAGTACTTGAAGACTCTCATTCCGGGAGGCCGTTTGTCTTAGCTTGTATCTTTGATATGTATGTTGAGAATCACCTCCAGGCTTGTTGGATGGGATTCATTGTTGTACTCCGATTGTTTGGATTTTCTTTGTCGACTTTGTTGTATGATCCTGTTACTCATATAGATGAGGTTGTTGGTTTCACCTTGTACTCATCACTCTTGTGTATGTTGTTTCTGTGCTTCTATGTTGTTCTTGCTGCAGGTTGCCATCTTTTGAGGATGACTCAGGCTCTTTGAATGCCTGAGGAATGAACATATCATGTGCATCATACGCATCATTAGCACCATACTCATATCATTTTGCATAACAGGTGTTCTTGGTCGTGACTTCTCACTCTTGGTTCCTGTTCAGGCAGGATAGCTGATCAACGTCCGCACCGCTACTCAACAAGACTGAATCAACAGAGAGGTATGGATCAAGTTCAAGCAGAGTTGGCTGAGATGAAGGCTAACATGGCCCAGTTTATGAATATGATGCAAGGGGTTGCGCAAGGTCAAGAAGAACTTCGAGCCATGGTTCAGAGACAAGAGGCTGCAATTCCACCGGTCAACCATGCTCCGCCAGAGGGAGGCCCAATCAATGATAACAATGTTGCTGCTGCTGTACCCATCAACAACTATGCTGTAGGTGATGAGTTGGGGGGTATTCGAATCAACGGTCAACCTATTGCTCCAGATGCCGCTAATGCCAGAGCAGTCCGTGCCCCGGCCCGTAATCCTGCTCCGATTGTTGACAGACAAGAGGATATGTTCTCTCTGCTCAGTGAAGACGAAGGTGTTCTGGGAAGGGTTGATGAGAGGGATCGTAAAGTTGATGCCCTTGCTGAGAAGATCCGAGCTATGGAATGTCAGAATTCTCTCGGTTTTGATGTTACCAATATGGGATTGGTGGAAGGTTTGAGAATCCCTTACAAGTTCAAAGCGCCGTCCTTCGATAAATACAACGGTACTTCTTGCCCTCGCACCCATGTGCAGGCTTATTATCGAAAAATCTCTGCGTATACCGATGATGAAAAGATGTGGATGTATTTTTTCCAAGATAGTCTATCTGGGGCTTCTTTGGACTGGTACATGGAATTGAAGAGAGATTCTATCCGATGTTGGAGGGATCTGGGTGAGGCCTTTTTGAGGCAATATAAACATAACATGGACATGGCGCCTAGCCGGACTCAGCTGCAGAGTCTATGTCAGAAATCCAATGAAAGCTTCAAAGAGTACGCCCAGAGGTGGCGTGAACTGGCTGCTAGAGTTCAACCCCCTATGCTGGAGAGGGAGTTGACAGATATGTTTATCGGCACTCTTCAGGGTGTGTTTATGGACCGGATGGGGAGCTGCCCATTCGGTAGTTTTTCTGATGTTGTCATTTGTGGAGAGAGGACTGAGAGTTTGATTAAAACTGGGAAGATCCAAGATGCTGGCTCCTCTTCTTCTAAGAAGCCATTTGCTGGGGCACCTCGTCGAAGAGAGGGTGAAACTAATGCTGTTCAACACCGCAGAGATCAGAACAGAAGTGAATACCGTCAAGCTGCTGCAGTAACCATTCCGGCACCTCAACCTCGTCAACAACAACAACAAAGAGTTCAACAACCGCAACAACAACAACAGCAACGTCCGTATCAGCCCAGACAAAGGATGCCTGATCGACGTTTTGATTCGCTACCCATGTCGTACGCCGAACTGCTGCCCGAACTACTCAGGTTGGGGATGGTTGAGTTGCGTACAATGGCTCCGCCTACAGTATTGCCTCCTGGGTACGACGCCAACGTCCGTTGTGACTTTCACTCTGGGGCACCAGGGCATCATACTGAGAAGTGTCGGGCTCTCCAGCACAAGGTCCAAGATTTGATCGATGCCAAGGCGATCAACTTCGCTCCAGTGCCTAACGTCGTAAACAACCCTATGCCTCAGCATGGTGGGCATAGAGTGAACAATATTGAGGGGAAAGAAGCTGAAGATCTGGTTGTTAATGTTGATGATGTTCAGACTTCTCTGCTAGTTGTGAAGGGCCGTCTGCTGAATGGGGGTGTCTACTCGGGCTGTGATGAGGATTGTTTGGGCTGTGCAGAATCTGAGAATGGTTGCGACCAGTTAAGGGCCGGTATCCAGGGTATGATGGATGAGGGTTGTTTGCAATTCAGTAGGGCTGTAAAAGATCGTGGAACAGTGTCAACTATCACCATTTACTTTAAACCGTCTGAAGGACGTGGACAAAGGGTCGTTAGTGCACCTGCAACAAATGGTACCCCAGTTACCATTTCCGTGCCTGTAACCATCAGTGCTCCAACTACTATCGTTGCGTCTGGAAGAAGGGCTGTTGAGAATAGTAGAGTCGTGCCGTGGAAGTATGATAATGCTCACCGCAGTTACAGAAGGGCTGAAAGTCAGACGAGACCAGTGAATCAAACTCCAGTGACAATTGGTTTACCGAATAGAGTTCCTGCAACTGTTGGTCCGGCTGTGGATAATGTAGGGGGTCCAGGAGGTTTTACCAGAAGCGGTCGTCTGTTCGCACCGCAGCCTTTGAGGGACAATAATGCTGAGGCTCTCGCCAAAGCAAAGGGTAAGCAAGCTGTGGTTGAGGAAGAACCTGTCCAGAAGGAAGCGCCCGAGGGGTCATTTGAGAAGGACGTGGAGGAGTTTATGAAGATAATCAAGAAGAGTGACTACAAGATTGTAGATCAGTTGAATCAAACTCCGTCCAAGATTTCTATACTTTCACTGTTGTTGTGCTCTGAGGCACACCGTAATGCCTTGCTGAAGATGTTGAATCTGGCTTACGTGCCTCAGGAGATTTCTGTCAATCAACTGGAGGGTGTGATGGCCAATGTGAGCACCAGGCATGGTGTAGGATTCACCAACCTGGACTTACCGCCTGAAGGGCGAAACCATAACAAAGCCTTGCACATCACCATGGAGTGCAAGGGGGCAGTGTTGTCTCACGTATTGGTAGACACCGGGTCGTCGCTGAATGTGTTGCCTAAGCAGATTCTGAAGAAGATTGATGTGGAAGGGTTTGTGCTTACTCCCAGTGACCTGATCGTTCGTGCTTTCGACGGCTCCAAACGTTCTGTGTGTGGGGAAGTTACCTTGCCTGTGAAGATAGGTCCTGAGGTATTCGATATCATCTTCTATGTTATGGACATCCAGCCCGCCTATAGTTGTTTATTGGGGCGTCCATGGATTCATGCAGCAGGGGCAGTCTCGTCGACTCTCCATCAAAAACTCAAGTATGTCTGGAACGGTCAGATTGTGACTGTGTGCGGTGAAGAAGAGATTCTGGTGAGTCATCTATCCTCGTTCAAGTATGTTGAGGTGGATGGCGAGATCCACGAAACCTTATGCCAGGCGTTTGAGACTGTGGCTCTTGAGAAAGTGGCGTACGCTGAGCAGAGGAAGCCGGGTGCTTCAATTACTTCTTACAAGCAGGCTAAAGAGGTTGTTGATTCTGGCAAAGCTGAAGGCTGGGGCAAGATGGTGGACTTGCCTGTCAAAGAAGACAAATTTGGCGTTGGTTATGAGCCTCTCCAAGCAGAGCAGAATGGTCAAGCGGGTCCGAGTACCTTTACCAGCGCTGGGCTGATGAATCATGGCGACGTCTCTGCAACCGGTAGTGAAGACTGTGACAGTGATTGTGATTTGGACAACTGGGTTCGCCCGTGTGCACCAGGGGGGTCTATCAACAACTGGACGGCTGAAGAAGTGGTTCAAGTTACTCTTCTGACAGAGTAATTTTCTGTTGTTTTGTCATTTTGCATGAAAATCCTACGATCTGCCCAAGGCGTAGTGATTCATTGTAGGGCCTCATCATGTTTTAATGATTATCATTAATGAAGGACATTTTTTGAAATCAAACTTTGAGATCCCTGTCTTTCTATTTTTTGTTTTTATCCTTTTTCAAAAACAATAAAAATGGCAATGTTTTTGTTTTTTGTGACTTTATTGAACTCTTTTTCTAAAACAAAGCATTAAACATGCAGAAGCGATCTTATGGCATTCACTATGAACAGTTCTGTTATGGCTCAGTATGATTTCGACAATCCCATCTACCAAGCTGAAGAGGAGAGTGAGGAAGACTGTGAACTCCCTGCAGAATTGGTCAGATTGCTGAAGCAGGAGGAAAGGGTCATCCAACCTCATCAGGAGGAGTTGGAGGTTGTTAATTTGGGTACTGAGGACGCCAAAAGAGAAATCAAGATTGGGGCTGCTTTAGAGGACTCTGTCAAGAGGAGGCTGATTGAGATGCTGAGAGAATATGTGGAGATATTCGCCTGGTCATATCAAGATATGCCTGGGTTAGATACAGACATTGTGGTGCATCGATTACCTCTTAGAGAAGGATGTCCTTCGGTCAAGCAGAAGCTTCGTAGAACGAGTCCTGACATGGCAACTAAGATCAAGGAAGAGGTTCAGAAGCAGTGGGATGCAGGTTTTTTGGCTGTTACAAGTTATCCCCCATGGGTGGCCAACATCGTTCCTGTGCCGAAGAAGGATGGTAAAGTCAGAATGTGTGTCGATTACCGGGATTTGAATAGAGCGAGTCCGAAAGATGATTTCCCATTACCTCACATTGATGTATTGGTTGATAATACGGCTCAATCCTCGGTATTCTCTTTCATGGATGGTTTCTCTGGATATAATCAGATCAAGATGGCGCCAGAGGACATGGAAAAGACGACATTCATTACACCTTGGGGCACGTTCTGCTATAAGGTGATGCCATTTGGGCTAAAGAATGCTGGTGCTACCTATCAGAGGGCAATGACGACTCTCTTTCATGACATGATGCACAAAGAAATTGAAGTGTACGTAGATGATATGATTGCGAAGTCGCAGACAGAAGAGGAGCACCTGGTTAATTTGCAGAAGCTGTTTGATCGGTTGAGAAAGTTCAAGCTGAGGTTGAATCCGAACAAGTGTACGTTTGGGGTGAGATCAGGGAAGCTTTTAGGCTTCATTGTCAGTGAGAAAGGGATTGAGGTTGATCCAGCAAAAGTCAAAGCTATTCAAGAGATGCCTGAACCGAAAACGGAGAAGCAGGTCCGTGGGTTTTTAGGGAGATTGAACTACATTGCAAGGTTCATATCTCACCTAACTGCCACGTGTGAACCAATTTTCAAACTGCTCAGAAAGAATCAGGCGATCAAGTGGAATGATGATTGTCAGAAAGCTTTTGACAAGATAAAGGAGTATTTACAGAAACCTCCAATTCTGATACCTCCAGTTCCAGGAAGACCTCTGATAATGTACCTGTCAGTGACTGAGAACTCGATGGGGTGTGTATTGGGACAGCATGACGAGTCTGGTCGAAAAGAGCATGCCATATACTACCTTAGCAAAAAGTTTACCGACTGTGAAACAAGATATTCACTGCTCGAGAAAACTTGCTGTGCTTTGGCCTGGGCTGCTCGCCGACTGAGGCAGTATATGTTGAACCATACTACCTTATTGATTTCTAAGATGGATCCAGTGAAGTACATCTTTGAGAAACCGGCTCTCACCGGACGCGTTGCTCGTTGGCAGATGATTCTAACAGAATATGATATTCAGTACACGTCACAAAAGGCCATCAAAGGTAGTATTCTGTCAGACTACCTCGCCGAGCAACCGATTGAAGACTATCAGCCTATGATGTTTGAATTCCCTGATGAAGACATCATGTATCTGAAGATGAAAGATTGTGAAGAGCCTCTTGTCGAGGAAGGGCCGGATCCTGATGACAAGTGGACACTGATGTTTGATGGGGCTGTGAATATGAATGGTAACGGTGTTGGGGCAGTATTGATCAATCCTAAAGGTGCTCATATACCTTTTTCTGCCAGATTGACGTTTGACGTCACCAACAACGAAGCTGAGTATGAGGCTTGTATCATGGGGATAGAAGAAGCCATTGATCTGAGGATCAAAACTCTTGATATATTTGGAGATTCCGCTCTAGTGGTCAATCAAGTCAATGGAGATTGGAATACGAATCAGCCGCATTTGATTCCGTATAGAGATTACACCAGAAGAATACTGACGTTCTTCAAGAAGGTGAAGTTGTATCATGTCCCCCGGGATGAGAATCAAATGGCTGATGCCTTGGCTACTTTGTCGTCAATGATCAAAGTTCATTGGTGGAATCATGTGCCACATGTTGCGGTGAATCGACTTGAGAGGCCTGCGTATGTGTTTGCAGCCGAGTCTGTTGTGATTGATGAGAAGCCGTGGTATTATGACATCAAGAACTTCCTCAAGACTCAGGAGTATCCTGAAGGTGCGTCGAAGAATGACAAGAAAACCCTGAGGAGGCTAGCTGGAAGCTTCTATTTGAATCAGGATGATGTGCTGTATAAGAGAAACTTTGACATGGTCTTGCTCAGATGCGTGGACAGACCCGAGGCAGACATGTTAATGCAGGAAGTGCATGAAGGTTCCTTCGGTACTCATGCCGGCGGACATGCAATGGCTAAGAAATTGTTGAGAGCGGGTTATTACTGGATGACCATGGAATCCGATTGTTTCAAGTATGCTCGGAAGTGCCATAAGTGTCAAATTTATGCTGATAAGGTGCATGTACCACCAAGCCCTCTGAATGTCATGAATTCGCCTTGGCCGTTTGCCATGTGGGGCATTGATATGATTGGGAAGATTGAGCCTACTGCTTCGAATGGACATCGCTTCATTTTGGTAGCGATTGACTATTTCACCAAATGGGTGGAAGCAGCTTCCTATGCTAACGTTACCAAACAAGTGGTTACCCGGTTCATCAAGAAAGAAATCATCTGTCGTTATGGAGTTCCTGAGAGAATCATCACTGACAATGGTTCGAATCTCAACAACAAGATGATGAAAGAGCTTTGTAAAGATTTCAAGATTGAACATCACAATTCTTCTCCTTACAGACCGAAGATGAATGGTGCTGTAGAAGCGGCGAACAAGAATATCAAGAAGATTGTGCAGAAGATGGTCGTTACGTACAAGGATTGGCACGAGATGCTGCCTTTCGCTTTGCATGGGTACCGTACCTCAGTACGTACGTCGACCGGGGCAACCCCTTACTCCCTTGTGTATGGTATGGAAGCTGTCCTACCTGTTGAAGTGGAGATTCCTTCTCTGAGAGTTTTATTGGATGTCAAGCTGGACGAAGCCGAGTGGATTCGAACAAGGTTTAACGAGTTGAGCCTTATCGAAGAGAGACGGCTAGCAGCTGTATGCCATGGACAGTTGTATCAGCGAAGGATGAAGCGAGCCTTTGATCAGAAAGTGCGTCCTCGAAGCTATCAGATCGGTGATCTAGTTTTGAAGAGGATCCTCCCTCCCGGTGCAGATAACAGGGGCAAGTGGACTCCTAATTATGAAGGTCCGTATGTTGTGAAGAAGGTCTTCTCCGGTGGAGCCTTGATGCTTACAACTATGGATGGTGAAGACTTTCCGTCTCCTGTTAACTCAGATGTAGTCAAAAAATACTTCGCATAAATTGACCCGCTGGACAAAAAGAAAAAAAAAAGTCCAGGCAAAAAATGGGCATCCCGGCGAACCAAAAAACAGAAAGAAAAGGTTCGGGCAAAAATTAGGGATAAAAATGAAAAGAATTTGTACACCCGGTAAGTCGAAAACCCGCAAGGGCGGCTTAGGCAAAAATGGGTATCCCGGTGGATTGAAAACCCGAAAGGGCGATCCCGGCAAAAGAGGGATTAAAGCGAAGACTACAGTCTGAGTTGTCTGTACTTCATCAAGCTTTGTCATCTGCCATCTCGAAAGATGTGATCCGTCCAGTCATTTTTCTCAGAAAGCAAGGAGTTGGGAGGAAAACTGATGATCTGTGAGTTATAACAGAATTGGGAAATAGTGGATGCCGTGTTCACGTTGCCATTAGGATAGATTTTTCCTTTTGTGCGCAATTACCTCTTTCTAGGAATTGCTTCCCAATGTATTTTCCTCTTCAGGCGCATTTTCAATCAATAAAAGTCGTTATTCAGATAAATGGCTCTTTTGTTTTTATTTTTACTGTTTTGTTTGCAAAAATGTCCGAATTTTTGATAAGCATTGCATATAAAAACATGAAGGCTAAACAATAGCTTGCAGGATGACAAAACATATGAAAATCATTTTGAATGTTGAGGACACTTGAGCGTATCTTGTCCATGTATCCCCTGGGGGCATTTTGTTGTGCTGTTTTTCAGGATTGGCATCTGTGAGGACGTTTCCTCAGCAGATATTTTCCCCAAGCAAGTTTGAGAGCTATCAGAGCTATGTTCCCCTGCGGAGATGTCTGTGGATAGTGCCTTCTATTCCCCAACAGATCTAAGGATTGCCTATCTCCAGCAGGCCTGTATTTGCCGATTTCCTCCCCGAGTGAGGCAGGTTCATTGAAATTTATCTCCAACATTTATCCTATCTGTGGATTGAAGGATATCCCCAGCGGAGTTTACCTTTCCCCAGCAGCAGTGCTATTCTTCAACATGAGTGAGAAGTCGTTGCTCTCCCTGCAGAGTCTCCCCGCAGAGTTGGAGTACCCGATCAGTTTTGGCTCCCCAGCCGGAGTTTTTCATCATTTTTGCATTTTTGCATTTTAGTGATCATTGCATCCTCAAACTGCGTAGCATTCCCATTCAATATGGAGCATTACGCCATAGAAAAATTCAAACATATGCATTCATGTGTTAACTTCACCAGACCGTATCCCCGGCCGAGGCGAATCATTTCATCAGCACAGCAAGTCTGCTACAGTTGCTCTTGACAGCATTCAGGATTGATATCCCCACAAAGGTTTATTACCTCACCCGTTGGTGATAGAAAGTTTGTTTCTCCCCAGTGAGACCCCCAGCAAGTGGTCAACCTTGCCTTGACATATCTAAAAAGTCGTTCTTGTGATACCGGTAAGTGTCATACTAGCACCCGCGTGTGTTTCTTTGTTTGGTGTCGGTAAACACCATTGTTTCGGTGTCTGTAAACATCGGGTATTCTCCCCAGTCATCAGTAAATGTCTGGTCATCATTTTTGGTGTCGGTAAACACCATTGTTTCGGTGTCTGTAAACATCGGGTATTCTCCCCAGTCATCGGTAAATGTCTGGTCATCATGTTTGGTGTCGGTAAACACCATTGTTTCGGTGTCTGTAAACATCGGGTATTCTCCCCAGTCATCGGTAAATGTCTGGTCATCATGTTTGGTGTCGGTAAACACCATTGTTTCGGTGTCTGTAAACATCGGGTATTCTCCCCAGTCATCGGTAAATGTCTGGTCATCATGTTTGGTGTCGGTAAACACCATTGTTTCGGTGTCTGTAAACATCGGGTATTCTCCCCAGTCATCGGTAAATGTCTGGTCATCATGTTTGGTGTCGGTAAACACCATTGTTTCGGTGTCTGTAAACATCGGGTATTCTCCCCAGTCATCGGTAAATGTCTGGTCATCATGTTTGGTGTCGGTAAACACCATTGTTTCGGTGTCTGTAAACATCGGGTATTCTCCCCAGTCATCGGTAAATGTCTGGTCATTTTTGATGTCGGTAAACATCATCTTTCGATGTCGGTAAACATCGAGTCTCACCCCAGTCATCGGTAAATGTCTGGTCATTTTTGATGTCGGTAAACATCATCTTTCGATGTCGGTAAACATCGAGTCCTTCCCTCAGTCATCGGTAAATGTCTGATAACTCCCCAGCTAGAAATCCCCAGTAGAGTCATCTGTAAATGTCCTGTCTGGTTCCGGTTGCGAATATTTGTTTGTATCTCCCCAATAAATTTCTCATTCCCAGTCATCGGTAAGTGTCTGGTCTTTTTTTGATGTCGGTAAACATCATCTTTCGATGTCGGTAAACGTCGAGTCTCATCCCAGTCATCGGTAAATGTCTGGTCATGCTTTGTTTCCTTGTTGATAAAGTCAAGATCCCCAGAAGTCGTCGGTAAACGTCTTGTCTGATTACACCACAAAGATTTTGTTCCTCCCCAAGTGGAGACGCCATCGGTAAATGGCCCCGTTTTCTTCGATATCGGTAAATAGCGGATCCCCAGTTGCAGTAGCCATCGGTAAATGGTCGGGTTGAAGTTGATATCGGTAAATGTCAAGTTTCTCTGAAGCCACCATCGGTAAATGGTCTTGCTTCCTTTTACATCAGAGTTGTTTCCCAGCAGCCATCGGTAGATGGTCTTGCTGAAGTTGATATCGGTAAATATCAGGTTACCAATTTCTAACCATCGGTAAATGGTTTCGCTTTTTTGAAGTTGTCAATTGCAGGCGTCATCAGTAAATGACGTGGTTCTTCTTGTATCTTATCCGGCAGAGTGCAAATTTCTACGGTTCTTGGTATTCAATCCCTGTTTACCCTGAAAGTCTGACAGCAGTCGCTCTCATCCATTCGGGTTCCCAGTTGATTGAATAGGGGCAGCTGTAACACCTCAAATTTGCACCTATCATTGTACATACATTCTCATATTAGGTCATAACATAACATGGTCCACTGCATAACATTGCATTGTCCTATTTGCCTCAAGTGCAAGCCAATCAAGAGAATTAGGTCAAACTGGTCAAGAGATCAGTCAGTTAAGCAAGCAAGTACAAATTCCATTGAGCCAAGGCCCTAGGGTTAGCCCAACATGTTCACATGACTTGGGGATCCATTTGAAGTGTTTTGGTCAAGGATTGGATGTTCAGAAGTCACCAGTCAATGCACAGTCAGTCAGAAACCCTAAAAAGTCAAACTTGGTCAACTGTGTCTGATTTTATGGTTTTGATGGATGGATTTGGTTTGAGAGAGCTTATTCATGTCCATATAGTCCTCATATATCATGTCAAACACCATCATGGAAGAATTTGAAGCCAGATCAGAAATTTCCAAAAGTAGAAATTGGACCTGTAATTAAAACCTGCCAAAAATGGAAAGTCTTGATCCTCAAACTTACATCATGATACAAGCTTCAAATGAATTTTTGCCCAACATGAAAGTTGAAGATCTTGTTCTCCCATTTCCAAAAAGTCCAAGAACACTCAATTCCCATGTATGGTTGGCAAGTTATGATCAAATCATTTTCAGAAATTCTTGAACTTCAAAAGGCCATATCTCTCAAACCATTTGGCCAAATTTGGTGGGGTTTTTTCCAACAAGTCACATTTGACCTCATCTTTCCAAATATGTCATCCTCATGCACCAAAACATCACCATGCAAAATGGCCTTTTTGAACTTGCCTTAATTAATTTCAAGTGAGTTGAATTTTGACTTTTCAAAATAATCTTTTTTAAACCATTTGGCCAATTGAAATAGTTCAGAAATGTGGTTTGTGTCATGTTTGAAAGTCATTTTTGTGCAGTACATATAGCCATCACCTACTTGCTTGAAAATTGGACAAAAGTACACTTTTTCACTAACTCCATCCCACATTTTCATGGACTTTGATTTGTACCCTTAAACAGCAGATATATTCATCATTTTCTGTCATTGTAAACCCTAGTAGCAGCCATCATACACAAAAAAACTCTCATTCCCTCTCAATCAACATTTTCACACTTTGCATTTTTCTGCTAAAACTCTCAAAGCACTCGAGCATCTCTTCATTGTTCCATCATCTGGCCAACAATTGGAAGCTTTTTGCAACATCAAACCCCAGCTGGAAGCTCATTTCGAGCTCTGTTTTCTCCAAAGCACAACAATGGCAAATCGAGATTTGGACATTTTCAAGCATCATTGAGTTAAAGTGCTTCAAGCATCCATCATTTCCAACCATCAGCTTCATCTGTTTGAGCTTATATCTCCAGAATAACCACTGCTTCACTCTTTTCTTCAAATCCAAGTAAGTTTTCGATCTCCTCTATTTCCAAAATCATGAGATGTTTCTGGTAGGTCTTTTGATGCTGATTCCATTGAACTTTGTCTCACTTAAAATGGTTGTGTCATGCATGAGAAATCTGGATTTTAATTTGTATGCTCAAATATGCTTTTAGTCGATTTGCTTTGATGATGATGATTTCATGAAAACCATGTTTGGATTATGCATGTGCTTGGTTCACTTGTTCGAATGGTGTGCTTGATTGTTGTTTCTGGGCATGTTTGTATTCCATGATTGTTGGAGATGATGAAGAATACTGTTACTGTAGCAAACCCTAAATGACTTCCAGAACTTGGTGTTTTCACGTGTATTGCCTGCTTGACATTGTTCTATTGGTGACAACCAATCAGAACATTTGGTTTTCCCTCCCTAAGCGCTGCGTTTTGTCTAATGAGTGTGGTAATTTCAAAAATGCCATCGGTCAATTTGTTGACTTGTTAAACCATGTTCATTTTGTTCATTTATTCCAAATTGATACTACATTTTGTAAAATTCATAACTCATGCATTTCAAATCCAAATTTCATGAAATTTTTTGCATCATGTCCTGTTTGATGTCTACTTTTTTATCATGATTTTTAATGATTTTTTGGATGGCTGGATTTTTAATGGCATTAGGGTTCTTGACATGTATGCACCTTTTGTACCTTTTGCCAATTCATTTGTGAAATGGTGATACTTTATCCAATGGCTCCCAAATTTTTTGTGCTTAAACTAGACACATTCATGGTGATTTTGGTTTAGAGTTTGTGAATTTATCATTGCTGGTTTGTGAGTTATGATTTTTTGAATTAGGGTGTGACAATTTGTGTCACACCATTGATGTGCAACTTCATGATTTTTGTATCCATGCTTCTTGACCTCCAATTGATCTAAAATTTTGCATGAGCCTACTCTTGTATGTCTAGTTGGTATGTGATTTTTTGTGGATTTATTTGGGGCATTTCCTAATTGTTTGAGATTTTCTCACCTGTTTGACCAAAATGTTGACTTCTTGTGATGCATGTTGCCATTTCATTTGTGAAATCCTCATCCTTTATTATATGGACATGAAATTTTACATGAGATAACTAGACATCCTGAGCTTTGCCATGGTTTTAGTCCCATTCGTTTATCATATGCCATCACTGACTTATGAATTTTTCAAGTTGATGCATGTTTGGTTGACTTCTTTGAGCATGTTCAAAATTGCTTTGACTTTCTGATTTTCATTGACTGCTTTCCTCTTGTCCAAATGAGATGAAATTTGACATGCTTACCATGCTGTGGGTTGTGATTGGTCATGATTTATTTGGTGATTTTTGGAAATGTTTGAGTTGACTTTTGATGCAAGTCTTTCTGTTGACTCCTATGAGCTTCTAAATGCCATACCTTGACTTAAATTGTTCATGAAATGATGGTGGTGATTGATATGAATATGAATCCAATTGGGATTGTTTCTTGATTGTTTGAACATGATTTTGGATGCTTGCCCTTTGCTGTTTTGACTTTTTCATTCTCTTTTGACCCTAGGCTTGCCCTAGTGGTCCTGTTACTCACTTCTGAGTTCATGTTTTCAGGTTAAGCTACAAATGCTTCAAAGAGATCACTACAATTTGATTGAGTTCATTTGATTATCATGAGCTAACCTCTTTGTTTTGTAGGTTGCTTGGCTCATATGCCTTGAGCTTTGTGCTTTGCACATTTGTCTGTTTGTTTTGACTGTTGATTCCTACTTTCTGTTGCTTTAACTTTTGAATTGTGTACTAATCTGTTTGACTATTTCAGGCACCATTAGTTGCTTAGTTCTTTGAACTTGCTTTGCTTTGCTTATTAAGCAATTTGCATTGAGGTATACTTCTAATCTTCATGTAGTCTGGAAGACCTGGCCTGTTACTTGGCCAGGCAACTGTCTGAAGTCCTCCTTAAGAGGCAATGTTTGTGATTGTTTACATTTGTCCTTGTACAGAGTCAAAGACCTCCTAAGTGAAGAGGCATTGGCAGACACAAGGGATATGCAATCTATCCCCTGCTATTCTGTGTGTCATCTGCTTTGCTCACATCACTGTGTTGATGCATTGCAGATACAAACCCAAGATCTTGTACAATTGTACAGTTGAGTCAGTTTTAAATGTGTAGAAGGGTTCCCACTTTCTGAACCCACACATTCTTGTCTTGAGCTCTCCCTGGCCAGGGATAAGAGCAATGAGGCACACCCCTCATCTCCTTTCATCTGCTTCACCTTAGCCCCTCAATGGCAAGGTTAAGAGCAACATCTACCCAATTCTAGAGGTTTGTTTGTTGAGGTTGATATGACCCCTCGACTAAAACCTAACCTTGATGTTTGAGCCCCTTGTTGGTGTGTTTATTTTATGTTGTATGTGCTTGTGTGTGCTTGTGTGGAGTGATTGTATCCCCTAGGTTTGTTAGACTCCGCGTAGTCTCGTTTGCATGTCAATTAAGGTAGCACGGTTCCTTCGTATAGGACTTCCTTTCTTGCTTGCGCTTTCCTAAAACACAAACAAACATTATCCCCTCTTAAGGATACGTTAACTCCTTCTACTACAGGTGAGTAAGTCTCCAAAGGTCGAGCATCAGGTAGATTGTGCAGTGACGTTGTCCACTTAAAAAACACAAACCAACAGTAATAGTTTAGCCGAACTACGGCAACTCTGATTCTCATGTTCAGATGAGATACGTAGGCACGAGATGCGATGTCTTGTCGAGTTTGACTAACAACTAACACTAATTCTTTTCTCTCGCCCTCGTTGCGATTGAGACCTCCCCTTTCTCTTGCCCTTGTTGCAATCGAGACCCTTGCCTCCTGTGCAAGTTAGGTTTGGTGTGGCTTGCTTCCTGTGCAAGTCATGTTTAGGATAGGCTGGCTCCCTGTGCCAGTTAGCTAGAAACCTTAACTTAGGGTTGACTTTGCATGACAACATCTAGGCTCGAGTCGTAGTCTCCCTAGTGTTGTGTCTCCCTCTGTTATCTGGTTAGGCTAGTCCTTTTTCCCTCTGTAGGGGAACTACGTCGCCCTGATCCTCATACCAGATGAGGTACGTAGGCAGGAGATGAGCAGATCTCTCCGGGCGCCTGTGTCTTTGTTTTTGTCTTGTTGTGTGCTTGGAAGCTGATGTAAGTCCATCGAGTGGCATTTGGGTTCTAGTGTGCGTATGTTTAGGTTCGGATGCTGATGTAAGTCCAGTGATTGGCATTCGGGCTCCACGTTTGCCTTTGTCTGTTTGTTTGTGTGTGTCAGCCGAGCTACGAATGCTCTGATTCTCCTTCGTCCAAGGAGATACGTATGCATAGGATGCGATATCCTAGCGAGCATGTGTCGTTTCCCCAGTCCGAACTACTTCGACTCTGATGTCTATGCCTGATAGACTAAGTAGGCCCAGGATACGATGTCCTGCCGAGTCAGTTTCAGTCTTGTTTTCTTGTGTCTCTTTCAGCCAGTGTGTGTGTGTGAGCAGTGTTTTAGCAACCATTTATCCTTCCTTTTGTGCGTGGATCCCGTCGAGTACGACGGATGCGTAGGGGTGCTAATACCTTCCCTTCGCATAACGGACTCCCGATCCCATTCTCTTTGGTCGCGAGACCATGTTCTTTCCTAGGTTTACTTCGAGCGTTTCCTTTCCCTCTTTCGGGATAAATAACGCACGATGGCGGCTCTGTTGTTCTTGTTTCCCGCCGGTTTTTCGCGTGATGCGACAGGAAGGACCAGCAAGGAAATGCTCAGAAGCAAGCGCCTACCCAGTATAAAAGCCAACCACAACAACAGTATCGACCACAACAACAACAACAACCTTACCAGCAGCAGTTTCACCAATCCCAACAACAATTTCAACAACAGGTTCCAAGAAAAGTAGATTGGGAAATTGCCATTGAAAAAATGGCAGCTCAAAGTTCACAATTTCAAAAGGAGACTAGGAGTAATCTGAGAAACACTTTTTGAATTCTAGAGGTTGGAGACGCACCCCATGGGTTTTTTTCCAATTCGTCAGCTCGAAAGGAGACCGTTCTCCGGAAAAATCAATGAAGATGCCAACAAGCATTTACAAAGATTTCTGACCATGATGACATCGCTAAAAATTGAGGGACACTCAGAGGAAGCTAAAAACTTGGTGATGTTTTTGTTTACACTGTCGGAAAGTGGTTCTACTCTTTACCCGCGGGAAGCATAACAACTTGGCAACAAATGGAGACAACAATTTTGAATGAGTACTTCCCTGCTTCTGTGTATATCCGCAAGAGATATGATATTGTTAATTTCAAACAGAAGGAAGGAGAGTCACTCGGAGACGCTTACAAGAGGTTCAAGCGATTGTTGGTTGCATGTCCTACTCATAACATGGATGCAATTGAACAGATGCAAAATTTTGTGAATGGACTTAGAATGAAGACTAAACAACTCATAGACACAGTTGCCGATGGCTCAACAAATTTTACAGCAGCCACTGGAATAAAGAAAATCATTGAAGCCATTGCAGCAAATGAGCATCTGGAACTCTATGACCGCAGTGTAAGTCAACCTGGAGGTATCATTGATCTCAAGCTAGCAAATCAAGTTGTGAAGATGGAAGATCAAATAACAGCTGAAGTAGAGAGAAGACTCAAGAAAATGACTCTTGACACTCAAACGGTGGCACAAGTGCAGCCGATCCAACCTATTCAAGCCGTTAGTTGTGAAATTTGTGGAAGACCTCACTTCGCCATGCATTGTGTGGCAACTGCACAATAGGTAGAAGAGATTAATTTTCTGAAGCAGAATAATCCTTACTCCAATACGTATAATCCTGGATGGAAAAATCATCCAAATTTTTCTTGGAAGGACCAGAAAGGAAATGCTCAGAAGGAAGCGCCTACCCAGTATCAAAGCCAACCACAACAACAACAACAACCTTACCAGCAGCAGTTTCACCAATCCCAACAACAATTTCAACAACAGGTTCCAAGAAAAGCAGATTGGGAAATTGCCATTGAAAAAATGGCAGCTCAAAGTTCACAATTTCAAAAGGAGACTAGAAGTAATCTGAGAAACACTTTTTGAATTCTAGAGGTTGGAGACGCACCCCATGGGTTTTTTTCCACATTTTTTTCTCTTCCGTGCATCACTCTTATTACCTAGTATTTCATTATGTACTTTTCCCTCCCTCCAATTTTACGTACAAAGTATTTTCCCTCCAACTTTATGTGAAAAAATATTTTCCCTCCAACTTTATGTCTATGAGAAGGACTCTTACTATTTTTACATTTCATCATTTTAACTTCACCTCCTATTTTAAGTTTTTATCTATTTTTAACTTCACTTCACCATGTGTTTTACAAAAAAAGCTTTAGTTGTTTCTTTTGATTACCTTTGTTCACCCAATTCTTTTGTTGGTCCATCAAGTTCGACATTAAGGATTAAACATTGTTTGATGCAATATTATGGATTTTTACCGGAAAATGTAATGTTATCGCTAGATGAACTTCCTAGTACAGATCTATCATTTCCCATAGCCCAAGTTTTAAAACCTTCGTTTTTTTATTGTAGACGAAGATCTGATAACAAAACAGTCAAAAACTAAAATGGTGGAACAATCAAGAATGATTTGCACTACATTGTCTAGAATGGTGGCACAATCAAATGCTGGTGACACAATTCTCTTTTATTTTATTGGACATGGTGATAGATCCGTTGCTTCCTATGCTAACAACACCGAACATGATGAGTGTATGTTATGTGGTGACGGGTCCAACATTTATGGTATTAATATTTACTTTTTACTAATACTCTGTTTGGTTACATTATTTTTTTTACTCTATCTTTTTGATTTATGGTTTGTACAAATTTCCAACTAAGAGAGATAGCGGAATATGTTCCGCCTGGAGTTAACTTCACTGTAGTAGCTGATTGCTGACATTCGGGCGGACTCATTGAAGGTCTGAATGAAGTAATAGGAAGTAGCACAAGAGCACCTCATTATACAAATAAACGGGCACCAAAGAGTAATTTTATAAAAGCAACACGAGCACCTAGTGATTATCCGTTGGGTGTACTCATTAGTGCCGCTCAAAGTGATGAAAAAGCTATGACAAGATTTGATCAAACTTTTAACGAGAAGGGCAGCTTCTTGACACAAGTAATACTACATGTCATCGCTCAAAAACAAGGATTTGTCACAAATTTGGATCTAGTTAATCAAGTGTCAAGATTTTCTAAAGAATGGGATGTTGGTCAAAATCCTGGATTATATTGTGATGTGATTCAGAGTAATTCCTATTTTTTGGGACTCAAGGGATTAGAAGGACGTGTTGAAAACAAAGACAGGGAAAAGGAAAAACTAGGAAAGAGGAAAGAAAAAATGTAGATGTTTTTAAAATTTGTTATTTTTTTTAACAAATCTACAGACTTTAGAGTGGTAGAATGAAAAAGGGTGTGATACATGTGACTGTTAAAAATGAAAAAAGTTTCAAAGATGTTTATCACCTTATTCTTCTTCTTTGTCATCTGGTTACACTCTTTCACCTTCATGTTAATTTCTCCCACTCTCTATTAGTTACTTCTTTTTTCATGTTTTCAATTTTCAATTTTTTTTATCGTTGTTGTTTGTGATTGTTTTTATACGCTTATTATTTTTATTTCTCGTTCTTATTATTTTTGAAAACACTCATCAAACCCCATATGACCTTTTGTTCAATTGAATTATCATAAACATTGGTACTTATTACGCAGTCCTCGAGATCGATACTCAGGATAACTCCCATTTTATTACTACATTGGTGCAAATAGTACACTTGCTATTTTACCGATCAAGTTTTTGGCGCCGTTGTCGGGGGCTGCCAAAGTATAAGTTGAAAAATAATTCAATTGGAATTTTGTTGCTCTGCAGCAAAAAAATTCTGTATTGTTGTTTATTCTAATAATTGTCTAATTTGTGTATGCGACGTAAGGCCTCAGTTGAATTTCTTTTTGACGCAGAACCAGAAAGACTATTGCGTGCAAGACGACGAAAAGCTAAGCTGGAACTTTCAAAAGCAACCCCTATTGTTTTTGAGTCGGAAAAAGAAGAAGCTGTTTCAATTCATTCGGAAGACTTCGAAGTCGTTTCTGAACCAATGGCTGAAGCTCCACCTCCTGCAGAAAGACTTCTGGGTGACTATGGAGGTGCAAATGCTCCTACTGGTAGGTTAACAATTGTAAACCAACCGATAAATGTTGATCATTTTCAGCTACACCCTTCAACGATTCGTCAACTCGAAAGGAGACCGTTCTCCGGAAAAATCAATGATGCCAACAAGCATTTACAAAGATTTCTGACCATGATGACATCGTTAAAAATTGAGGGACACTCAGAGGAAGTTAAAAAGTTGGTGATTTTTTCGTTTACACTGTCGGAAGATGCCGAAAAGTGGTTCTACTCTTTACCCGCGGGAAGCATAACAACTTGGCAACAAATGGAGAACAACAGTTTTAAATGAGTACTTCCCTGCTTCTGTGTATATCCGCAAGAGATATGATATTGTTAATTTCAAACAGAAGGAAGGAGAGTCACTCGGAGACGCTTACAAGAGGTTCAAGCGATTGTTGGTTGCATGTCGTACTCATAACATGGATGCAACTGAACAGATTCAAAATTTTGTGAATGGACTTAGAATGAAGACTAAACAACTCATAGACACAGCTGTCGGTGGCTCAACAAATTTTACAACAGCCACTGGAATAAAGAAAATCATTGAAGCCATTGCAGCAAATGAGCATTTGGAACACTATGACCGCAGTGTAAGTCAACCTGAAGGTATCATTGATCTCAAGCTAGCAAATCAAGTTGTGAAGATGGAAGATCAAATAACTGCTGAAGTAGAGAGAAGACTCAAGAAAATGACTCTTGACACTCAAACGGTGGCACAAGTGCAACCGATCCAACCTATTCAAGCCGTTAGTTGTGAAATTTGTGGAAGACCTCACTTTGCCATGCATTGTGTGGCAACTGCACAACAGGTAGAAGAGATTAATTTTCTGAAGCAGAATAATCCTTACTCCAATACGTATAATCCTGGATGGAAAAATCATCCAAATTTTTCCTGGAAGGACCAGCAAGGAAATGCTCAACAGCAAGCGGCTACCTAGTATTAAAGCCAACCACAACAACAATATCGACCACAACAGCTACAACAACCTTACCAGCAGCAGTTTCACCAATCCCAACAACAATTTCAACAACAGGTTCAAGAAAAGCAGATTAGGAAATTGCCATTGAAAAGATGGCAGCTCAAAGTTCACAATTTCAAGAGGAGACTAGAAGTAATCTGAGAAACACTTTTTGAATTCTAGAGGTTAGAGATGCACCCCATGGGGTTTTTTCCACATTTTTTTTCTCTTTCGTGCATCACTCTTGTTACCTAGTATTTCATTATGTACTTTTCCCTCCCTCCAATTTTACGTACAAAGTATTTTCCCTCCAACTTTATGTGAAAAAATATTTTCCCTCCAACTTTATGTCTATGAGAAGGACTCTTACTATTTTTACATTTCATCATTTTAACTTCACCTCCTATTTTAAGTTTTTATCTATTTTTAACTTCACTTCACCATGTGTTTTACAAAAAAAGCTTTAGTTGTTTCTTTTGATTACCTTTGTTCACCCAATTCTTTTGTCGGTCCATCAAGTTCGACATTAAGGATTAAACATTGTTTGATGCAATATTATGGATTTTTACTGGAAAATGTAATGTTATCGCTAGATGAACTTCCTAGTACAAATCCATCATTTCCCAAAGCCCAAGTTTTAAAACCTTCGTTTTTTTACTGTAGACGAAGATCTGATAACAAAACAGTCAAAAACTAAAATGGTGGAACAATCAAGAACGATTTGCACTACATTGTCTAGAATGGTGGCACAATCAAATGCTGGTGACACAATTCTCTTTTATTTTATTGGACATGGTGATAGATCCGTTGCTTCCTATGCTAACAACACCGAACATGATGAGTGTATGTTATGTGGTGATGGGTCCAGCATTTATGGTATTAATATTTACTTTTTACTAATACTCTGTTTGGTTACATTTTTTTTTACTCTATCTTTTTGATTTATGGTTTGTACAAATTTCCAACTAAGAGAGATAGCGGAATATGTTCCGCCTGGAGTTAACTTCACTGTAGTAGCTGATTGTTGTCATTCGGACGGATTCATTGAAGGTCTGAATGAAGTAATAGGAAGTAGCACAAGAGCACCTCATTATACAAATAAACGGGCACCAAAGAGTAATTTTATAAAAGCAACACGAGCACCAAGTGATTATCCGTTGGGTGTACTCATTAGTGCCGCTCAAAGTGATGAAAAAGCTATGACAAGATTTGATCAAACTTTTAACGAGAAGGGCAGTTGCTTGACACAAGTAATACTACATGTCATCGCTCAAAAACAAGGAGTTGTTACAAATTTGGATCTAGTTAATCAAGTGTCAAGATTTTCTAAAGAATGGGATGTTGGTCAAAATCCTGGATTATATTGTGATGTGATTCAGAGTAATTCCTATTTTTTGGGACTTAAGGGATTAGAAGGACGTGTTAAAAACAAAGACAGGGAAAAGGAAAAACTAGGAAAGAGGAAAGAAAAAATGTAGATGTTTTTAAATTTGTTATTTTTTTTAACAAATCTACAGACTTTAGAGTGGTAGAATGAAAAAGGGTATGATACATGTGACTGTTAAAAATGAAAAAAGTTTCAAAGATGTTTATCACCTTATTCTTCTTCTTTGTCATCTGGTTACACTCTTTCACCTTCATGTTTATTTCTCCCACTCTCTGTTAGTTACTTCTTTTTTCATGTTTTCAATTTTCAATTTTTTTTTATCGTTGTTGTTTGTGATTGTTTTTATACGCTTATTATTTTTATTTCTCGTTCTTATTATTTTTGAAAACACTCATCAAACCCCATATGACTTTTGTTCAATTGAATTATTATAAACATTGGTACTTATTACACAGTCCTCGAGATCGATACTCAGGATAACTCCCATTTTATTACTACATTGGTGCAAATAGTACACTTCCTATTTTACCGATCAAGTTTTTGGCGCCGTTGCCGGGGGCTGCCAAAGTATTAGTTGAAAAATAATTCAATTGGAATTTTGTTACTCTGCAGCCAAAAAAATTCTGTATTGTTGTTTATTCTAATAATTGTCTAATCTGTGTATGCTAGGTAAGGCCTCAGTTGAATTTCTTTTTGACGCAGAACCAGAAAGACTATTGCGTGCAAGGCGACGAAAAGCTAGGCTGGAACTTTCAGAAGCAACCCCTATTGTTTCTGAGTCGGAAAAAGAAGAAGCTGTTTCAATTCATTCGGAGGACTCCGAAGCCGTTTCTGAACCAATGGCTGAAGCTCCACCTCCTGCAGAAAGACTTTTGGGTGACTATGGAGGTGCAAATGCTCCTACTGGTAGGTTAACAATTGTAAACCAATCGGTAAATGTTGATCATTTTCAGCTACACCCTTCAACGATTCGTCAACTCGAAAGGAGACCGTTATCCGGAAAAATCAATGAAGATGCCAACAAGCATTTACAAAGATTTCTGACTATGATGACATCGTTAAAAATTGAGGGACACTCAGAGGAAACTAAAAAGTTGGTGATGTTTTCGTTTACACTGTCGGAAGATGCCGAAAAGTGGTTCTACTCTTTACCCACGGGAAGCATAACAGCTTGGCAACAAATGGAGACAACATTTTTGAATGAGTACTTCCCTACTTCTGTGTATATCTGCAAGAGATATGATATTGTTAATTTCAAACAGAAGGAAGGAGAGTCACTCGGAGACGCTTACTACAGGAGTCTCAGTACATTGATCAGTCACAAGTGTTTTGTGAGACTGATGACGAATAAGCTGAGGTGAATGTTCCAGACGATGAAGAAGAGGAACTTGAGATCATGGTTGATTCGATGGTGAACGCTGAACAGGAAGAGAAGCCAATACCAGTAAGTCATGTATATTGCCAACCCCAACACATGACAGGGTTAAATTTGGGTTCAGATGAACCTTCGGCAGATGTATGGTACAATCCTTACGTGTAAATGCAAGGATCTCTGAAACAAGGAGACGCATTTCGCATAAAAGAGGAATGCGTAAAAGCCATTAAGAAATTCCACATGCAACTATCAGCAGATTTCAGAGTTGACAGAACTGACGCATCGAGGTATAAAGTTTATTGTCCGAATGAGCACTGCCTTTTTAGGTTGTCAGCTTCGTACCGGAAGAGGGGCGAGTCTTGGGAGATTGGATCAATGGGTCCAGATCACACATGCATGTTGACAAACCCAATGCAGGATCATCGTAAATTAAACTCTCAGCTAATATGCGATGAAATATTGTCTGTCATTGGCGACAATCCATCGTTAAAGGTGAGTACAATAATCTCGCATATTAGGGCAGAGTACGAGTACACTCCATCATATAGGAAGGCATGGATAGCTAGAACAAAAGTTGTTGAAAAAGTATTTGGCAACTGGGAGGAGTCTTACAAACAACTTCAGAAATACCTGTTGGCTCTAAAACACTATGCTCCCGGGACAATTATCAAGATGGAAACATTGCTCGCATATACACCAGATGGTACGTATGCTGTTGGAAATAGAATATTTCACCGTCTATTCTGGGCGTATCAGCCGTGTATCATAGGTTTTCTTTCTATAAACCAATTATACAAATTGATGGTACATGGTTGTATGGAAAATACAAAGGAACGTTACTGATGGTAGTGGCACAAGATGGGAATATCAATATTTTTCCAATCGCCTTTGCCCTAGTTGAAGGGGAGACTGCTAAGGGATGGAGTTTTTTCCTAAGAAATCTCCGATTGCACGTTGCACCTCAGCCTAACTTGTGTTTGATCTCTGATAGACACCCCTCAATCATCAGTGCATATAATAACATTGACAATGGCTGGAAAAATCCTCATTTGACGCATGTGTTTTGTATTAGAACTATTGCTCAGAATTTCGTGCGGGAAATCAAAGATAATACGTTGCGTAAGAAGGTTGTTAATGCAGGTTACACATTATCAGAACCTTCTTTCAAACACTACCGCGAGGAAATAAGGTTGTTGAACGAAGATGCAGTTCGGTGGATCGATAGTATTCCGTTGGAGAAGTGGACTAGGGCATACGACAACGGTCAACGTTGGGGCCGTATGACAACAAATCTTGTGGAATCAATGAACTCTGTCTTCAAAGGCATCTGTAACCTACCAATAACCGCTTTGGTGCAAGCTACATATTTCAGGCTAGGGGCGTTGTTTGAAACCAGACGCTCAAAATGGAGTTCAGTGTTGCAATCTGGACAGTTGTTCAGTGATGCTTCAATGAAATTCATCAGACATAAAGCTGCCAAAGCAAACACACACGTGGTTACGGTATTTGACCGAACTAAAGGTTGGTTTAGGGTTGTCGAGTTCATGGATCACAATGAGGGCATGCCGATGGGACAGTACAAAGTCGAACTAGATAGAGGTTGGTGTGACTGCGGAAGGTTCCAAGCCTTTCGTACCCCCTGCTCCCATGTCATTGCGGCATGCTCAAAGGTTCGAAGGGATCCATCCTACTTGCTATCTGAAGTTTACAAAGTCGCCAGCCTTTCAAATGTTTATATAATTAGTTTTTCGGTAGTGGCAAAAGAGGATTATTGGCCAGAATATCAAGGGGACATCGTTTGACACAGCGAAGTTATGTGAAGGAAGAAAAAGGGTCGCCCTAACAGCACCCATATTCGAACCGAAATGGATACGACGAACAAAATGGTTAGACTATGTAGTTTATGCCGTCAACCAGGTCACAATCGTAATAATTGTCCTAGTGTTAGAACGAGCACAACCAGATAAATTCAGATGTACCTCTGTTGCCATATATGGAAAAATAAATTTATTTCAAAGTACCTCTGTTGCAATATATGGAAAACTAAATTTACTTCATAGTAGACGTCTGTGACAAAAAGACAGTTGTTCATAAAAAATAACACAAATAATTAAAACAACTAGAATACAAAAACTATGTGATTACAACCATCAAAACAATTTTGAACATGTAATGCATCATCCTACGAGCGTCTTGGTCGGTCTTAATTTTCACCCTTTCGCGCACTTCTCCGTGTTGGTTGAACGTGGACACAAGACATTGTATTCTTCTAATTCGTTCACCCTCTCCAATTTCTCCCTCTAACCAATTGTACAACGTCCGATTAAGACGTTTAAACGTATCTGTGTTCCAAAGTCGAACCTGTCGGAGTCGCAACGGCAGAAAATATTACATCAGCATTTCTTTTCTGAATGTATGCAGACATTGTTGACATAAAGAAAATTGAAATTGATGGTTGAACTAGACTAGGAGATGAATTTGAGTGAAAATAATTGTATGCAATGCGTGGTATTTATAGAGACGGAACATTTATTGGACAAAACACGTGGGCGCCAGATGAATTGGCGCCCACATGACCATCACAAGCAGTCGCCACATGAATTGGCACCCACCATGCAAAATGCACTCAGGCGCCAGAGGCATTGGCGTCTCCTCATGAGGCCCAATGCATGTGCGTCAATGCTACTGGTGCCTCCTCTTATTGGTATGGGGGTGTGCCAATTCATCTGGCGCATCCTCTACCAAACTTGGTTATTTTGATGTTTTTTTTGAAAAATTGGTTATTTTAGAAATTTTTTTGAAAAATTTGATTATTTTGAAAAAAAATTCTTATTTTGCTTACCACTTATTTATTTTATTTATTTATTTTATTATCTTCTATTATGATTATACTACCACCTTTTTTTATTATATGTCACTTTGAAAAAATATTTTGTACCACAATATAAGTCGTTTTATAATACCAATGAATCATTAATGTTACTTTTCCTATTATACCCTTAAATATTTATTATTCTCTCTCCTTTCAATTATATCAATTTGTCTTTCCAACATCATTAATGAAGGATAATTTTGTAAAATCATTTCTAATTTATCTTTTTCATACCATAATTATTACATTTCTTAATACGTGTGAAAAGTAAAAAACGACTTATAATAAAAAATGGAGGGAGTAATAATTAACTATATAATTTATTTTAATTAATTATTTAGGTTAGTTGGTCTTAATTAATTTAATTAATAAATTGGATTTTTTACAATTGATTAATTAAAATAATTAGGTTTAGTAAACTTAAATAATTAATTTAAATATAATTTAGTTAATTAATTTAATCTTTTTGTTTAACCACCACGTTTCTCATGTCCAAAGAATTATTTTTGCTATGTTTACTTATATTTATTACTATTGGCTTATTTTCTTAAATTGGAAAATCAAATGAATGATTATATTAATGTTAAATATGATTTTTTAAAGTCAAAAACCCTTGGTTCAACGTCAATTGGGCTTTTCAAAAATCTTGGTCCAACGTCAATTGGGCTTTTCAAAAATCTTGGTCCAACGCCAAGTAGATTTTCAAAACCCGACACACTTCAAATCATTTTCATAATTCGCTCTGCAAACGCAAATCAAACGCTTGACCCAATATCAAGCTCTTTTTATAATTAAACTCAAAATGATCAATTCGTACTTTGACACTTTTAACAATAACGAAAGAAAAAGGTTACCTGGGTGAATGGTTCAGTTATAACCCCGAGTATTAGACCAAAATTGTAATAGCTTGTAAGTCATAAATACCCCTCTTTCTCCAAAATACAAATGTGTCTCCTTCTCGCAATAAATTGAAAGAAAAAGACTACATGTGTGAAAGGTCCATTCATAGTCCCAAACACTAGGTCCAAGTTGTAATAGCTTGCAAGCCCAAATGTTTGTCTTTAGTTCAAAACACTTGTAGATATTCGAACCTTTTCGCAAATAAATCAACAGAAAAAGACAACCTGAGTGAAAGGTCAAGTCATAGTCTTGAGTATTATACCCAAGTTTTAATAACTTGCAAGTCATGAATACTCGTCTTCCAAGTCTAAAACATGCTGTCATACCCCAAAATTTGCCCGTTAATTTTGCAAGACATTTTTTAGGGCACCCCAACTTATTTTTCAAGGCATTGACCTTAAAGGAACCAAGACCCAGCTCACAGATGGCCAAATCCAGAAAATGGCCCAAACTGGCATGCTCGCTAGGCGAGCAACTCCTTCGCCTAGCGAACCCTTCGCTACGCCACTCGCCTAGCGAAGCTTGCGAATACCAGAAAATTCTGGGCTTCATTCTGAGCCCATTAGGTCACAACAAACCATTATAAATACCAACATTTCAGTCAGAAAGAGGACAACGGAAGGAGACGAACCGGAACCCTAGCAATCAAACCTTGGAGGCTAACCAAGAGAATTCAGAGCGCCCTAACGGAAACCCTGAAGGCAACTCATCTGCACAAAGTTTACCTCCGCCCAACTCAATCTGATACTAAAAGTGATCTGCCAATTCAACGTTGCAATTCAATTGCAAACAGGTTTGCGCATCACTACTGTTTTATGCTTCCAACCTGTAATATCTCAATACATAATGCATCATGATTGAATTTCTGGATATGTAATTAGAGTTTGCATGTGAGTCTAAATGTGCCTGAATATCCTGAATGTTTGACCATGTTATTTCTGTAATTGAATGCCATAGGGCGTGCAGCATGCCGAGATCGTACTGTTCTGAAATTCAAAACCCGCAGCCGCTCGCTAGCACATCGCTAAGCGAGCATGTAGCGAGTATTCGCTAAGCCTTCGCTAGGCGAGGCAGAGGCGAACGTGACAGTCGCTAATATTTTGGCTGTTCTGTTCTATGCTTATCTGATCTGTTCTATTTTAATCATGCGTTATTTTGCCTGACATTCCTACTGCTGTGTTTCTTTTGCGGTGTAATCCTCGATTGCACCCCCATTTGGTATTCTGACCTGTTTGCTGAATATTGTAAGGACTCACATACTCCCGAAGAGGGTAGCTTGCTAGGTATCCCACTTTATTTGTGGGATACCCTTGTGGAGATTCATCCTATTTACTTAATCGATTTTAATGTGGAGATTCATCCTATTTACTTAATTGATTTTAATGTGGAGATTCATCCTAATTACTTAATTAATATGGACCTAATTACCTAATTGATTACAATTACCTAATCGATTGTAAAATATTGCCTTTGAATATGTGATCTGGGACCTCTCTTTGTTGCCTTACGATATTACGGTATTATGGTCATGTCCCGCGAATGTGGGGATACACCTAGCAAAGACCCTTCGGTTAAATCATCATGTCCCTATAAAATAAATCATAGTCCCTCGGATGTTGCCTGCGAATATATGATGTTGCCCCTCGATGACCCTTCGTTGTAGCCTACGGTTAAATGATGATCGTCCCTTCGAATGCTAAGGTATCCTTACAAATGTTGCCTTTAATGACCAATCGATGACCCTTTTGCATCCAAAGGATAAAACTACTTACTTCTCAATAGTAAGGACAGTTTTACCCCCCATAAGGATAGGAAATACTTATAAAGACCTCGGGTAGGTATAACCCTTAATTGCTTACTCACAAATCGAAATACTTTTCACACCTCACACCTTTTCAAAACATCTTTTAGAAAGTAACCACTTGGCATACATTCGTACTAGAATCATTACCGAGTTATATTTTTCTAAACAACTTTCAAAACTAAACGAGATAACCACTTTGTATACATTCGTACAAGAATCATTACAAAGTTAAACTCTCTTTTCAAAACATTTTAAGCAATTCACAAACACCTTTTTCAGACAAACATAAGTGATCAAGCAATTAAGAGCCCATGGATAACCATGGATACAAAGGGTGCTAACACCTTCCCTTTGTATAATGTACCTCCCGAACCCAAAATCTAATTAAGGTCTTTCCTGTTCTTTCCCACCTTTCCTTATTGAATGAAAGAAAAGTCGGTGGCGACTCTTGCTATCCGCGACATTTGCTTTCCAAAGCAAAAACACGTCAAAGTCAGTTCACCGTATGACAGAACTGGCGACTCTGCTGGGGACCCTTAAAAAGAGAGGTTACCTTAAAAACAAGATCACTTATTCAAATTGTCTGATTTACTTTTAAGGGATTGCTTGGGTACTTTATGCTTGAGTGAAAGATCCTATACCCGGATCTAGTGTACCTTAGGTAAGTAGCAATAGATCATCGCGACTATCCGGCGTATACTGGAATGGTCAAAATGATGGCTACGGTTAATGTGACACTTTGGATGTCCTGATGTTCCTCATGTTTACTTGAGGAAATATTTGGCTTCCGCGTGGTGTCATCAAAATATTAACCAGACCTTTAGAACCCTAATTGACTCATCCTAGCCATTAGAAAGTAGTGAGATAACTGACTTCGGTTCCGACTGGGGTTGGTTGAGACTCGATACTACACTCTTTGAGATTGGACTTTGGGGAAGCTTTGGTCAACCACTTGGTGTTACACTGAAGTGGACTTAAGGAAAGGTCAATGATTTGAGATCCTTCTAGAACCCGGTTACTATTCTAGGACAGGTTGAACCAACCAAACTTCAGTGGGGAGGGTACTTACCTATGGAACTCATGCAAGCCTTAAAACCTAGGAAGGATTGTTGTGTGACTTGTTTGTATTTGTTACTTACTTAACATCATAACATCATAACATCATAACATCATGACATTGTACTAACCATTTCAAGGACTTAGGGATTTAGCTTTGCTCTGTTAGACAGGTTATGGCTTCCAGGAAGACCATCCGGATCAATTTTGTAGCAATCTTTCCTCAACTAAAGGATTTGGTGTCAGAGCTTCCCGATCATGCTCAGTTCGTCAAGAGACATGGTTCTATCCTCAATTTGGTTACCACTGGTTTCAAAGAAGATATGATGAGAGTTCTATTCCAGTTCTTCGATCCTAAACACCATTGCTTCACCTTCCTAGATTATCAGTTGGTGCCCACGTTAGAAGAATTCTCCAGGCTGCTTGGGATACCTATTCTTGATCAAACACCTTTCACTGGTTTAGAAAGGAGTCCAAAGTCTGAAGAAGTTGCCGCAGCTTTACATGTGACAAAGTCAGACATTGAAGCCAATTGGGTAACAAGAAGTGGAATGAAGGGTTTACTTGCCAAATTTCTGATAAATAAGGCCCGAGAATTCCTAAAAGTTATGGATGTCCATGCTTTCGAAGATGTCCTAGCATTACTAATCTATGGTTTGGTGTTATTCCCTAATCCAGACCAATTCATAGACGTGAATGCTATTAAGATATTCCTCACTCATAACCCTGTGCCTACCTTGCTCGGAGACATTTTGCATTCCCTTCACACCCGTACTATGAAAAGGCAAGGGACTCTCATGTGCTGCATACCTTTATTGTCTAGGTGGTTTATTTCGCACCTTCCTCAATCAGTCTTGAAGAATGAGCAAAATCTGAAATGGTCTCAAAGGATAATGTCGCTCTCCCATTCAGACATCCGTTGGTGTCCTCATCTCAAAGAAAATGTTATCATCATTGACCGTTGTGGAGAATTCTCTAACGTACCACTCCTGGGGATAAGAGGAGGTATTACTTATAACCCAGCTTTAGCCCTACGCCAGTTGGGATATGCTCGAAGAGAGGGTCCACATGAAAGAATTATTCAAGGCACTGTGTTTGACTATGACACCGATTCCCAAGGTCTCCGTCAGAGATTTGTACGAGCCTGGGGCATGGTGAAAAGAAGCACTTTAGGACAGAAAAACTCTATTCCTATGGAACCTTATCTCAGATGGGTACGCGCCAGAGCTCGTGAACTTGTCATGCCATACCTTGCAGTCGGACCGCTGATTGTTGAACCAGAAGTTGAAGGAGGTACTCCTCAGATCATTCCTTATCCAGATATGCCTACCGATGTTGAAGAATTAAAGAGATCCTGGACCCAGTTGAGAGAGGAAAGGGATACTTTTGAGACTCAGTTCGTTGCAGAAAGGAAGAAAGTATTAGAGCTCACCAGCCAGCTTAATGAGGAACGAAGACTCAATACATATCTTCGCCCAAAAAGAAGCCGTCCCTGGGAGATTTGAGCTTTCATCTATTTCCTTTTGTAATGAACATTGATTAAGGAAATTATTAATAAAAGTTTCCCTCTTTTTGGTGGTTTACGCAAAGTTAAATTCCAAAAGTCCTTGAAAACATTTCATACATTGCATAGCATAACATAACATTGCATAACAGGTATTCTAAAGGATCAATATTCTCACGGTCTTCCTATTGCAAACAGAAAAATGGCTCTCGAACAAACTGTCAAAGATCTCCAGGCTCAGAATGCTCAATTCCAGGAGATGATGTTGAGCTTATCCAAGGGGCAGGAAGAGCTGAAGGCTCTCTTGCTCGAGAAGAAGAAAGACCAGAAACCTGTGAGTTACATTAACCCGGGAAGAAGGCGTAAAGGACAGGTTGCAGGAGTCAAGATTAGACTTCCGAAGGATCAAGAAGAGGAGACAGAAAATGATTCAGGAGAGGAGGATGTTGATCTCTTCAACTCTGAGGACGACGATGAAGATTATGAGAATGAACAGTACTCTCCAAGAGATGGCAAGTACAAGTTGCTGGAAGAACGTATGTTAGCTATGGAGGGTCAGAAGGCGCCCGGTTTGGATTTCGAAAGCTTGGGACTGGTCTCTGATGTGGTCATTCCTCGCAAATTCAAAATCCCCATTTTCACTAAGTACGATGGTGCGTCTTGTCCTCAGATGCATCTGAGAGCTTATGTGAGAAAGATTCAGCCGTATACCACTGATAAGAAGCTATGGATCCATTTCTTCCAAGAGAGTCTATCAGGCACACAGTTGGAATGGTATTATCAGCTCGAAAACTCTAGCATCCGCACCTGGACTGATTTAGCGACAGCTTTCTACAAACACTACCAGTATAATTCTGAATTGGCGCCTACTCGACTACAGTTGCAGAATATGATTATGGGATCCAAAGAAAGCTTCAAAGAGTATGCTCAAAAATGGAGAGATTTGGCTGGCAGAGTCAAACCCCCCATGACTGATCGAGAATTAGTGGACATGTTCATGGGTACACTGACTGGTCCATTCTACAGCCATCTACTGGGAAGTTCTTCATCAGGTTTCACTGAACTTATATTGACAGGTGAACGTGTTGAAAGCGGCATTCGAAGTGGAAAGATACAGGCGGCTACCTCTGCAAGCACCAAAAGGTCCTACCAGGGGAGGAACGAATCAAATGCTGTGTACGGTCAAAGGGGTCTGTCATACGATGAACTGACTTGGGGTGTTTTGCTTTTAATCGCAATGTCGCGGATAGCAAGAGTCGCCACCGGCTTTTCTTTTATCCAATAAGGAAAGGTGGAAAAGAATAGGAAAGACCTTAATTAGATTTTGGGTTCGGGAGGTACATTATACAAAGGGAAGGTGTTAGCACCCTTTGTATCCATGGTTATCCATGGGCTCTTAATTACTTGATCACTTATGTTTGTCTGGAAAAAGTGGTTGTGCATTGTTTAGAAAGTGTTTTGAAAAGAGACTTTAACTTTGTAATGATTCTTGTGTGAATGTATACAAAGTGGTTATCTCGTTTAGTTTTGAAAGTTGTTTAGAAAAATATAACTTGACAACGATTCTAGTACGAATGTATGCCAAGTGGTGATTTTCTAATGGAGGTTTTGAAAAGTGTGAGGTGTGAAAAGTAGTTTTAAGTTGTGAGCAAGCATTTAGGAGTTATACCTACCCAAGGTCTTTACGGGTATTTCCTATCCTTATGAGGGTAAAACTGTCCTTACTATTGAGAAGTAAGTAGTTTTATCCTTTGGATGTAAAAGGGTCGTCGTAGGATCATCGATTGGTCATTGAAAGCAACGGTTGTAAGGATACCTTAGCATTCGAAGGGACTATCATCATTTAACCGTAGGCTACACCGAAGGGTCATCGAGGGACAAAGGCAACATTCGAGGGACTATGATGATTTAACCGAAGGGTCTTTGCTAAGTGCATCCCCACATTCGCGGGACATGACCGTAATACCATAATCGTGGGGTAACAAAGAGAGAGGTCCGAGATCACTTATTTAAAGGCAAAGTTTTACAATTACTTAAGTAGCCGTAATCAAGTAGGTAATTAGGTCCACATTAAAATTGATGAAATCAATACATTAAAATCAGCTAGATAACTTAGGATAAATCTCCACATTAAAATTAAGTAATTCAGAATCCATCTCCATAGGGATATCCCACACGTGAGGTGGAACACCTAGCCGGCCATTTCCTCGGGAATATGTAAACCTTTACACAATTCAGCACACGGGTTAGAGCATCGAGGTAAAGTACAATTGAAAATTTACACCACAAAATAAACACAACAGTCATAAAGTCAGGCCAGATAATGCAGGATTATAATGAAGCTCGATTGGACAAACATAAGGCAGAACTGAAAAGGAACAAAGCAGCCACTGTCTCATTCGCTCCTGCTTCGCCTAGCGAAGGCTTAACGAGTACACGCTACAAGCTCGCTTAGCGATGTGCTAGCGAGCGGCTGCTGGTTTTGAATTTGGTAGTAGCATGATATCCGGAACCCTGAACTTTATGGCATTGAATTACAGGAATAGCATGGATAAACATTCAGGATATTCAGGCATATTTAAATTCGCATGTGAAATCAAATTACATATCCGGAAATTTAATCATGATGCCTTATGTATGTAGAGATTATATATTAAAAGCATAAAACATTAGAGATACGCAAACCTGTTTGCAACCGAGCTGCGATGTTGAAGGGACTGACCACCCTTGGTATCGGATGGAATTGGGCGGCGGTAGCTTCGGTGCGGATGAGCGGCCTTCAGGGTTTCTTTACTCGGAATACTCTAAGTTGAGCTCCAGGGTTTCTATGCCAGGGTTTCCGTCCGTCTTCGTCTGTTTTCGTTCTCCTCTTTTCTGACTGAAGCTTGGCTATTTATAATGCTCTTGTTGTGACCTAATGGGCTCAGAATGAAGCCCAAAAATTCTGATGTTCGCAAGCTTCGCTAGGCGAGCGTGTAGCGAAGGTTCGCTAGGCGAGCGTGTAGCGAAGGTTCACTAGGCGAAGGAATTGCTCGCCTAGCGAGCAGGCCAGTTTGGGCCATTTTCTGGATTGGGCCTGTTGTGAGTTGGGCTTTTGTTCCTTTAAGGTCAGTGTCTTGCAGAACAAGTTGGAGTGCTTCGAGAAATGTTTTGCAAGATTAATGGGTAAATTTTGGGGTATGACAGGGTCGTAACAAGAAAAATCGTGACCATACCATTGGAGCAGTTACGATTGCAGCACCGCCATCTCAAAACTTCCAGCACAGACAAGACAGGCCAAGAAGGCAGTTTACCAAGATCAATATGACTTTAGCACAGGCACTGCAGGGTATGCTAAAAGCAAATTTGATTACCCTCAGAGATCCTCCTACGAATCCCAACACTACTTCTTCTCGTTATAATCCCAATGCCAGGTGTGCATATCACTCCGATAGCCCCGGGCATGATACAAACGATTGTTGGTCGTTGAAGAATAAGATTCAGGATATGATCGACGCTGGTGAAATTGAATTTGATCCTCCAGGGACTCCTAATGTCATCACTGCACCTATGCCTAACCATGACAAGACTGTTAATGTTGTGGATGACAATTCTCACATTTCTAATGTAGCTGATTTAACATCTCCTCTCCTGATCATCAAGAAGAATTTATTGCAAGCTGGTTTATTTCCAGGTTGTGCTGAAAATTGCGATCGCTGTATACTCCGACCCAATGAGTGCTTGAAGTTGAGGAATGGTATTCAACGGCTGATGGATGATCGCACAATTCTCTTCGAAAAGGTTCCTAAAGTGGAAAACCCTACTGAAGTAATATCTGTGATTGCTAGGTCCAAAGTTCCAGTGAAGATTACCGCTACTAGAGTGCCTGTGAAGATTACTGCTGAGCCCAAGGTAGCTCCCCTAATCATCACTGCACCTGGCCCAGTATCGTATTCCTCCAGCAAAGCCATTCCGTGGAATTATGGAGGTGATATTTACATCCATGGCGTAAAGCAAGTTGGTAATTCTGCTAATCCTAATGACATTGTTGGGACTAGTAAAGTTACTCGAAGTGGAAGGATCTTCTCTCCAGAAATCTCACCTCCCGCCCCTGAAACCCGAGGAAAGGAACCAGTCAACCCTTCTCCGTCAAAGACACCGGTCGAAGTTACTGCTGAAGATGTTGCAAAGCAGGAAATGGAAGAAATGCTGAAAATCATCCGCAAGAGTGATTTTGATGTGGTAGAACAGCTGGGGCATACTCCGTCTAAGATCTCGATGTTATCCTTGTTATTATCTTCTGAATCTCATGCCAAAGCGTTGATAAAATTCTTGAAGACTTCTCATGTACCTCAGGAGACCTCCGTCGATCAGTTCGAAAACTATGTTGCTAACCTGACTGTTGACAATGGCTTAGGCTTTTCCGATGCTGATCTGACACCAGCAGGAAAGAATCACAATAAAGCTCTGCATATCTCCATTGAGTGTAAAGGGATCACCTTGTCTCATGTGTTGATCGATAATGGCTCTTCTTTGAATGTGCTACCGAAAGCTGTACTCGATAAGCTTGACTGTAAGAGCATCGAATTGAAACCTAGTGATACTGTGGTGCGTGCGTACGACGGTGCAAACAGTGTTGTCCATGGTGAAGTGGTTCTCCCTATCAGAATAGGACCTCAAGTCTTCAACACTACCTTTCACGTGATGAACATCCGTCCTGCCTATTCATGCTTGCTGGGACGCCCTTGGATTCATGGGGCAAGTGTCGTAGCTTCACCTCTCCATCAAAAGCTGAAGTATCCAATAGAGGGTAAGATTGTCACTATGTGTGGAGAAGAAGAGTATATTGTCAGTAGTGTGCATACCTTCAGATACGTCGAGATGGATGGTGAATTCTTTGAGACTCCCACTCAGTCATTTGAAATGGTTCACCCGCCCAGTCCTGTCCTTAAGCCAACCCCCCTTGTGCCCAAGGTTATCCGTGTTCCTCCTGCCATGATTTCTCTGAAGGACGCTCAAGCCGTGGTTGAAAATGGTGGTCGTACTGGTTGGGGTCAACTGATCAACGTACCATACAAGTCTGGTCTGGGATTTAACTCTAAAAAGATGGTCAAAGATCAAATTAATGCTGTAGTAGATGCTGATAGCGATTGCGACCTGGATAGCTGGATTTTCCCAACAATTGGTGACAGACTCAATAATTGGAAGGCTGAAGACACTATCCCGATTTCCTTTAGTCAGGAGTAATTATTATTGTTTGTTTTAGTGTTGCAATTTTTTAGTTTTTACAATTGAACTTCTTAAAGCATTGTGTCTATGCCCGAGGCACAATAGCTAATTTGTTAAGGGTTTTGTCATTTTCATAAGCATATTCACATTCAATAAATCGATGGACTTTTTGCATTCAAATATTGCGCTCTTTGTCTTTCCTGTCATCTTTTAAACAAGCTATGTATTCTTACACACACTCATGTAACAAATTGCAGATCCATACCCACTCTGGATCTTGTTGATAATAGTTCTACTACTGTTCGTTATGACTTTGAAAATCCGATCTACCAAGCCGAGGATGGGAGTGAGGAAGATTGTGAAGTCCCTGGAGAACTTGCCAGACTGTTACTGCAAAAAGAAAGGACTATACAGCCGCATGAAGAGTCAATCGAAATTGTAAACCTGGGTACTGAAGTGGACAAGAAAGAAGTCAAAATAGGAGCAGGCTTGGGAGACAGTGTCAAGGAAAGATTGATTCAGATGTTACATGACTATATGGAGATTTTTGCTTGGTCGTATGAAGACATGCCAGGACTGGATACTGATATAGTAGTGCATCGTTTGCCAATGAAGGAAGATTGTCATCCTGTTAAGCAAAAGGTTCGCCGCATGCGTCCTGAAATGTTCGAGAAAATCAAAGCCGAAGTTATGAAACAATTTAATGCCGGTTTCCTAGCCGTTACTTCTATCCTCAATGGGTTGCTAATGTGGTACTGGTACCGAAGAAGGATGGTAAGGTGCGAATGTGCGTCGATTACAGAGATCTGAATAAAGCGAGTCCCAAAGATGACTTTCCACTCCCGCACATTGATGTTCTGGTAGACAACACCGCTCAACACAAAGTATTCTCCTTCATGGATGGATTCTCGGGTTATAACCAGATTAAGATGGCACCTGAAGACATGGAGAAAACTACGTTTGTGACGCAATGGGGCACTTTCTGTTACAAAGTAATGCCATTCGGTTTAAAGAACGCCGGGGCAACGTACCAGTGTGCTATGGTGGTTTTGTTCCATGATATGATTCATCATGAAATAGAAGTATATGTGGATGACATGATAGCTAGATCTCATACTGAAGAAGAACATCTCGACCATTTGTACAAATTGTTTGAGAGGTTGAAGAAATACAAGCTGAGATTGAACCCGAACAAATGCACCTTTGGAGTAAGATCCGGTAAACTCTTGGGCTTTATTGTCAGTGGCAAAGGAATTGAGGTTGACCCGGCTAAGGTGAGAGCTATCCAAGAAATGCTTGTTCCCCGTACAGATAAAGAAGTCAGAGGCTTCTTGGGACGCTTGAATTACATTGCCCGATTTATCTCCCATTTGACCGCTACTTGCAAACCCATCTTCAAGTTATTGAGGAAGAATCAAGAGATGATATGGAATGACGAATGTCAAGAAGCTTTTGACAAAATCAAGAAGTATCTCCAGGAACCTCCGATCCTGATACCACCAGTTGAAGGAAGACCTCTAATCATGTATTTGACCGTGTTAGAAAATTCAATGGGGTGCGTGTTGGGGCAACATGACGAGTCTGGTCGAAAAGAGCATGCCATATACTACCTTAGAAAAAAGTTTACCGACTGTGAAACAAGATACTCACTGCTCGAGAGAACTTGCTGTGCTTTGGCCTGGGCTGCTCGCCGACTAAGACAGTATATGTTGAATCATACCACTTTGTTGATTTCTAAGATGGATCCCATCAAATACATATTCGAGAAACCTGCCCTCTCCGGAAGAATAGCGAGATGGCAAATGATTTTAACAGAGTATGATATCCAGTATACTACCCAGAAAGCGATCAAAGGAAGTGTGCTGGCCGATCATTTGGCTCATCAAGCAGTGGATGATTACCAATCTATGAATTTTGAGTTCCCAGATGAGGATGTCATGCTTGTTACTGATTATGAAGAACCTGGACCGGATGAAGGACTCGAACCAGGATCCCGATGGACTATGGTTTTTTATGGATCTTCTAATGCATTGGGCAATGGTGTTGGTGTTGTAATCGTTTCCCCCAAGGGTTGTCATACGCCTTTCACTGCTAGACTATGTTTCGATTGTACCAACAATATGGCCGAGTATGAAGCATGTATTTTGGGACTCAGAGCTGCTATAGACCTGAGAATCAAGTTTTTGAGTGTGTACGGGGACTCAGCCTTAGTAATCAGTCAGATCAAAGGAGAATGGGACACTAAACATCCGAATCTCATCCCTTATCGATAGCGGGTGTTGACATTAATCCCATACTTTGAAGAGATTACATTCGAACATATCCCACGAGAAGAGAATCAGTTGGCAGACGCATTAGCTACCATGTCATCTATGTTCAAAGTCAGATGGGACAATGAAGCTCCCATGATCACCATTGAACGACTAGATGAACCAGCATATTGTTATGAACTTAACGTTGATGAAGTAGAAGAGAAACCTTGGTTCCACGAAGTAAAAAGATATTTAGAAGCTCAGGAATACCCTGAAGGGGCGTCCATCAATGACAGAAAATTCCTGAGGAAGTTCTCCGCTAAATTCTTTTTGAGTAATGGAATATTATACAAATGTAATCATGATTCGACTTTGCTTCGTTGTGTGGATAAAAAGGAAGCAGAAAAGATTATGGAAGACATGCATGACGGTATTTTTGGGACTCACTCTAGTGGACATAAAATGGCCAAGAAGATTCTGAGATCAGGGTATTATTGGTCTACCATGGAAGCTGATTGCCACCATCACTCCAGAACTTGTCACGAGTGCCAGATCTATGCGGACAAAGTACATGTGCCTCCTGCTCCATTAAACGTGTTGACAGCCCCTTGGCCCTTTGCAATGTGGGGCATTAATATGATCGGAGAGATTAAACCTACTGCTTCTAATGGACATCGTTTCATTCTGGTTGCTATTGATTACTTTACAAAGTGGGTAGAGGCAGCCTCATTTGCTTCTGTCACTAAGAATGTGGTGGCACGATTCATCAAGAATAATCTCATTTGTCGATATGGCGTCCCTGAAAGAGTTATCACTGATAATGGCACTAATTTGAACAACAAGATGATTACTGAACTCTGCACGCAGTTCAAGATAAAACACCATAACTCTTCTCCGTACCGGCCAAAGATGAACGGCGCCGTGGAGGCTGCTAATAAGAATATCAAGAATATCATACAAAAGATGACAGTAACGTACAAAGACTGGCATGAGATGTTACCGTTTGCTCTTCATGGTTATCGCACTTCAGTACGCACTTCGACAGGGGCAACTCCTTTCTCTTTAGTCTACGGAATGGAAGCCGTCTTACCGGTGGAAGTTCAGATTCCCTCTCTAAGAATTATGAAAGAGACAGGTTTAGACGAGGATGAATGGATTCAAACTCGACTCGATCAGATAAATTTGATTGATGAAAAGAGACTTGCGGCTGTTTGTCATGGGCAGATATATCAGAAGCGCATGACCCAGGCGTTTAATAAAAAAGTCAAGAGACATGTATATCAAATTGGCGACTTGGTAATAAAGCGTATCATTCTACCACAAGGTGATCCCAGAGGAAAATGGACCCCCACATACGAAGGGCCATTTGTAGTTAAGAAGGTATTCTCTGGTGGAGCCATGATACTTGCTACGATGGATGGCGAAGACTTCCCACATCCCGTGAACGCAGACATAGTTAAAAAATACTACGCATAAAAGAGACCCGCTAGGTCGACGTACCTAGGCAAAAGTAAGGGCATCCCAGCGAACCAAAAGGGTTCGGGCAAAAATTAAGGATAAACACGTAAAAATGTACACCCGGCAAGTCGAAAACCTGAAAAGGTGGCTTGGGCAAAAAAGGGTATCCTGGTGGACTGAAAACCTGAAAAGGCGGTCCAGGCAAAAATTAGGGATTAAAAGCATATGACTATGTCCCGTTCTCAGACAGCTTCATCCAAGTTCAAGGGACTGAACAAGCCAATCACTTCTATCCGACAGCAGGAGATGAGATGCTTGAAGACATAATGACAGTAGCAGAATTAAAATCAATAGGACTTTTCCTTCATAGCTTTTTCTTTATGTTCTCGACAATTTCCTCTTACTAGGATTTCTGTCTCCTTGTACACAAATTGCCTGTTTATAGGCCCTCTTTCAAAATCAATATAATTTTATTTCCAAAAAGATGCTGTTGTTTTACTTTTTCTGTTTTGTTTGCGTAAACGTCCATTGATTTAACTTGAATTAATATATGCATTTGAATATGATCGATGTGTACCAAAAATGCATGCATAAAATAGAAATAGCAATTACTACAAGACTTCAGGATCGAGGAGAAGGTCTAACCATGCTTTCCAATGAATCCGTTGCTAATTCTATTCCCCAGCAAAGCCAGTTATTCCCCAGAAGCAATTGGCATTACTAGACAAATTGGTCATCTCTTCCACCCTCAGCCAGACTCTGTTGAATATCTCTACCATCAGACAGAAATCAAGTATCCCCAGCCAAGAAAGGGTCATCAATACAAGCATCTCCAACCAGAAGATGGGGATTTATTTTCCCCAGGGAGTCGCCAGGAAAAACTTTTCAGACGCATAATTCATTCATTACATCATTTCACAACATACGCATGCATACATTGTTCGCATTTATTTTCATAAGCATAAAACATCTCATGCATCATGACATAGCATGAAGCTAACTTTATTTTTCAGGTTAATTATCCTCCTGATACAGTCAAAACAGAGGTCCATTCAGACGGACATCTTTATCAATTGCATTCAAGATCTAATTACATCTCTCAGATACAATCCATATGGACATTCATTCCGACAAGCACTCTGATGGTGGCATCTTTAAGCCCACCCCAGATATTCATCGCAAATACAACATATACAAATACTATCAGATATAGCCTAGCGTACGGTTCATTCTGATTCAGCTCAACATATGACTCCTTCAACTCAGATACGATCTAACGTACGATCCATTCTGACCTTCAACTACTCCAATACGGTCTAATGGACGACCCCGTCGGACCTTCAAACCCTCAGATGCTGCCCAGCGTACGGTACATTCTGGGGTGTAGTCTAGCGTACGACTACTTTCTTCGTCAGATACAGCCTAATGAACGGCTCATCCTACAACTCAGATACTACCTGGCGTACGGTACATTCTGAAACGTGGTCTAGCATACGACTATCCTTTCATCCTCAGATACAGCCTGATGGACAACTCATTCTGCAACTCCAATACGGTCTAACGTACGACCCATTTGGATCTTCAACTCAGATACGATCTAGCGTACGATCCATTCTGATTCTACCTTCGTCAGATACAGCCTAACGTACGGCTCATTCCGCAACTTAGATACGATCTAGCGTACGATCCATTCTGATCTTTCCTCCCCGGCGAGGTCATCCGCCTGATGAACAACTCACTTTGCTATTCAGATACGGTCTAGCGTATGATCCATTCTGATCCCTTATCCCCAGCAATGTATAATACACTCTGACTCCCCGGCGAAGTCGACAGCCTAATGGATGACTCACTACATGGTCTAGCGTATGACCCGGTGTGACACCCATGTCTTCAGATATCATCTAATGTACGACGCACTCTGAAGCTCTCATCATCAAACTTCCTGGATGGCATCTCTAAGCTCATCTTCATCAAGACTAATTGTTGATTAACAAGTGAAAATTTTGGGGCATTCTAAGTGTTCAATAATCTTCCACCTCCAGACCACGAATGGCATACATACCATCCTAATTCTCTCGGTTCAAGAAAAGTGAACAGGGGCAGTTGTCATACCCCAAAATTTGCCCGTTAATTTTGCAAGACATTTTTTAGGGCACCCCAACTTATTTTCCAAGGCATTAACCTTAAAGGAACCAAGACCCAGCTCACAGATGGCCAAATCTAGAAAATGGCCCAAACTGGCATGCTCGCTAGGCGAGCAACTCCTTCGCCTAGCGAACCCTTCGCTACGCCACTCGCCTAGCGAAGCTTGCGAATACCAGAAAATTCTGGGCTTCATTCTGAGCCCATTAGGTCACAACAAACCATTATAAATACCAACATTTCAGTCAGAAAGAGGGACAACGGAAGGAGACGAACCGGAACCCTAGCAATCAAACCTTGGAGGCTAACCAAGAGAATTCAGAGCGCCCTAACGGAAACCTTGAAGGCAACTCATCTGCACAAAGTTTACCTCCGCCCAACTCAATCCGATACTAAAAGTGATCTGCCAATTCAACGTTGCAATTCAATTGCAAACAGGTTTGCGCATCACTACTGTTTTATGCTTCCAACCTGTAATATCTCAATACATAATGCATCATGATTGAATTTCTGGATATGTAATTAGAGTTTGCATGTGAGTCTAAATGTGTCTGAATATCCTGAATGTTTGACCATGTTATTTCTGTAATTGAATGCCATAGGGCGTGCAGCATGCCGAGATCGTACTGTTCTGAAATTCAAAACCCGCAGCCGCTCGCTAGCACATCGCTAAGCGAGCATGTAGCGAGTATTCGCTAAGCCTTCGCTAGGCGAGGCAGAGGCGAACGTGACAGTCGCTAATATTTTGGTTGTTCTGTTCTATGCTTATCTGATCTGTTCTATTTTAATCATGCGTTATTTTGCCTGACATTCCTACTGCTGTGTTTCTTTTGCGGTGTAATCCTCGATTGCACTCCCATTTGGTATTCTGACCTGTTTGCTGAATATTGTAAGGACTCACATACTCCCGAAGAGGGTAGCTTGCTAGGTATCCCACTTTATTTGTGGGATACCCTTGTGGAGATTCATCCTATTTACTTAATCGATTTTAATGTGGAGATTCATCCTATTTACTTAATTGATTTTAATGTGGAGATTCATCCTAATTACTTAATTAATATGGACCTAATTACATTGTAAAATATTGTCTTTGAATATGTGATCTGGGACCTCTCTTTGTTGCCTTACGATATTACGGTATTATGGTCATGTCCCGCGAATGTGGGGATACACCTAGCAAAGACCCTTCGGTTAAATCATCATGTCCCTATAAAATAAATCATAGTCCCTCGGATGTTGCCTGCGAATATATGATGTTGCCCCTCGATGACCCTTCGTTGTAGCCTACGGTTAAATGATGATCGTCCCTTCGAATGCTAAGGTATCCTTACAAATGTTGCCTTTAATGACCAATCGATGACCCTTTTGCATCCAAAGGATAAAACTACTTACTTCTCAATAGTAAGGACAGTTTTACCCCCCATAAGGATAGGAAATACTTATAAAGACCTCGGGTAGGTATAACCCTTAATTGCTTACTCACAAATCGAAATACTTTTCACACCTCACACCTTTTCAAAACATCTTTTAGAAAGTAACCACTTGGCATACATTCGTACTAGAATCATTACCGAGTTATATTTTTCTAAACAACTTTCAAAACTAAACGAGATAACCACTTTGTATACATTCGTACAAGAATCATTACAAAGTTAAACTCTCTTTTCAAAACATTTTAAGCAATTCACAAACACCTTTTTCAGACAAACATAAGTGATCAAGCAATTAAGAGCCCATGGATAACCATGGATACAAAGGGTGCTAACACCTTCTCTTTGTATAATGTACCTCCCGAACCCAAAATCTAATTAAGGCCTTTCCTGTTCTTTCCCACCTTTCCTTATTGGATGAAAGAAAAGTCGGTGGCGACTCTTGCTATCCGCGACATTTGCTTTCCAAAGCAAAAACACGTCAAAGTCAGTTCACCGTATGACACATACTCAAACAAATCAAACCTTATCTCTCACCCCGTGTGATCAACAACTTTTTTACAAAAGAACATTGTTTAGTCTGTTTTAATGCGAATACAAACTAGCGTTTAAGCCTCCTCTGTGAGCATACAAGTTAATGTTTAACCGTTAGAATGTGATCTAAACACTTGTTTAATAAAACAAACCAACAAATAAAACCGTAGTTTTCTACCCGAACTATGAAGCTTTGTGTTCCTCATTGTACCCGGGAATCGTAGGAAGAGACCCGCAATCTCGTCAAGCACTCTAATAAAAACATATTTGCGACCCCTGTTGTTTTGTTTTTACACATTTGATCACTCGTAAAAAACAATTAACATGAGCTAACATTCAATCGCAAATTTAACTAAAAGGTTCCCGTTTAGTACAACGGGCGTGAGGGATGCTAATACCTTCCCCTTGCGTAATCGATTCTCAAACCCGAATATGACTGTGACGACCATCTTCTTTTACTTTTAAGGATTTTATCGATATTTTCTCTTTCCTTCTTTTGAAATAAATAAAGTTCGGTGGCGACTCTGTTCGAATCAGTTTTTCTACAAGCGTGCGAACATTTCGCGAATGATCATATTTTCAAGATACGAAACATACAAATGAAATACCAATTAAGGCTTTAAGGTCCATTGGGTTAAACCATCAACGATTACTCATGTCACCACATTGACGTCAAACTGGTGATGACAGTCCCTCATTGCAATTATCCACAAACAAGGTTCTAATTTCACGTAATCTTAAGATGGACATTCCTTAGAAAGAAACCTTATTAGAGTAGTCATAACACAGAGGATCTCCAAATCGTTCTTCTAAAGATCCTTTGAAACATGCCCTCTCATAAATTTGTAGCAAACAAAAGGTTATAAGTTCCTAAAAATCTAGAGCTTGATTATAAAAGGGGAATTGCACATCACTCAAGTACACATTATTCTAAATCTAACACCTCTTAGCTAGAGCCGTCAATGACTAGAGTGTCGAATTGTTTGGAGGTACCCCAACACAGAATTAAAGTACCAAAATTCTCAAATGAGCTCACTATTAAATCGTGTGAACCATAAAAATCATTCTTGGATCAAATATGCACTTGAGTTAAAAAATTTAGAGATTTATCATGTATTTGAATTCAACAAAGTTTGCAGAGTTAGTTTTGGCAGTTGTGTCCAAAAAAACATTATACCCAAAATAAATAAATCAAAATTATTTAATATTTTAGAGGTTTCTAAAATATTATACCAATATGAAATATGATATATATAAAAATCAGTTTTTTTTTAATTATAATTATAAATTATTTTAGGTGAAAACTCCAGTAATATTAGATTTAATTGAACGGCAGTACCCTCAACAAATCAAACATGAAAATTCAATTAACAATTTAGATCAATTTGAACTAAAAAATACGCGTATCCAATTTAAACTTATGGGTATCAAAGATTTTATCTTATTTTAACTATATAACTATGAACAAGTTTTTAAAATTTAATGAGTCAAAAAAGTATTAATAACTACTGTTCCAAAGAAACTAATAACCAACCAATTCCTTGGGCTTCGCCCTTCGGCCCTTTCTATTCTCGAGGGAGAAAAATAACAAAATAAAAACATCAGATTTTTTATGAGGACTGAGGAAGGTTTGGAAGGAAGAAAAACAACATAATGAATTACGTCCAAAAGCAGAAAATAAAACTTGAACCTGACGTGAATCGAACACGCAACCTTCTGATCTGGAGTCAGACGCGCTACCATTGCGCCACAGATCCAATTGTTGAAAGTAGTCATTTTATAATATACATAATTGATTGTAATAATTTTCCATCATTCCAGCTGAAGAGTTAGGTATATAACTATCCCCTACTTGAGCTATGCTTATTCTAAATCATGGTGCAAAATTTACATAACTGCTGTTACTTCGCTAAGTTTATCAATTACATGAATGAATATTTGAATTTTCCATCTTGGTTGAATATAAATTCATAATCACAAACTCTACACAGTGGATTACATATATTATAACGCGAATCTCTTAAACTGCGAAGCATATGTTGTGTACCTTATCCCCAAATAAATGTTATTTTATTCTTTTATTCTTCCTCTTCCATTTCAATGTCCATATAAAATGCTGCATTTATACAACTAATTGGAAAGGTAGTATATATTTTGCATCACTTGAGACTCTTTGTGGTTACTGAAATTAATGTCAGATATAGTGTAGCATTAACATTTAAAGGAAGTTATAAATCCCTACAAATTAACTTTGTTATTAGGTTATATAAATTTTCCTAACATAACAGTCACTTTTATATAGGTCAGATACCAACATTTCGAAAAATCATGTAAATAAATTGTGGCACACGTAACTCAGTAATTTTCAAAAAAGCAATAATATTTATACATTTAAAACTGAACAAATAAATCTTACTATAATTATTTCCAACAGTTCAACAAGCATGGGCATCATAAATAAATCTTACTATAATTACTTCCAACAGTTCAACAAGCATGAACATAAGGTGGAATGATCATGGTTTCAATTACTTCCAACTCAAAAAAGGTTTATATAAGGATCATCCTATCTTACATTATCTATTCGTTCTATGTATGGGTAAACTTTCCATATGATCTGTGAAGTTGTGAATAGAAGTAATTGGGTGGGCATTAAAGCTAGTAGAAGAGGACAACTCATATCCCACTTAATGTTTGTGGATGATTTACTTCTCATAGGGAAAGCGACTAGAAATCAGATGGAGTGTGTGAATAATGTCCTCACCATTTTCTTCTAGAGTTTAGGTCAACGAATTAGTACCGACAAAACTAGATTTCTTTTCTCAAAGAACACCCCAACGTCAATAAAAAAGAAGTTGCTGCAATTGTTTGGTTTCAAGGAAACTAATGATTTGGAAAAGTACTTGGGTGTACCTCTAATAGGTAAAACACATAAGAACAAAGACTTTAGATACCTTATGGAGAACGTTAAATCCAATTAGCTCACTAACTGAAAGGAAAAAAAATTGTCATTTGCTGGTAGAGTAGTTCTTGTCAAGTCAATGATTGAAGTTATTGCCCAAGAAAAGTCTTAAGGAGATTCATAAGATGCAAAGAAACTTTATTTGGGGTGATACTGATGAAGATAAACTAGTGCATGTTGTCAAGTGAAGTACTCTTACTATTCCTAAGATGGCGGGGGTTCTGGGTTTGAAGAACTTAGCGATAAATAATAAAGTGTGCCTTCTTAAACTCAGTTGAAAATTCATGAATGGTGATAATAGATAATGACGCAACGTCCTAAGAGTAAAATATGGCAGAGGAAATGAGAATGCGAGATATGTAACCACCAAGAACAGTGACTCTAGTTTCTGGAGGAACCTGGAGAAGAACTGGAACTTGCTACAACAACATACTTAATGGGATATTAGAAAGGGGGAGACAACGAATGTTTTGAATGACGTGTGGGTCCCTTCAGGAGCTCTTATTGATTCCCTTACAGATAGCCATAACGACCTTCATTCTCTTAAAGTAGCGGATCTTGTAACATGTAATGGGGATTGGAACACTGATATGCTTATTGGTTTACTACCTCATAATATTATTGAGGAAATCTTGCCCATCCACCAGCCTGGAACTAACAATGTTTAGGACATTCGCTTGTGGAGAGTCTCAAAAAATGGTGATTTGTATATTGAAAGTGTGTATAATCTGTTGAGTTTTATCACTATTGATCAAGAGGAAAGTAGAATTTGGAAAGGCATGTGGTCTTTGAACTGTCTGGAATGTATCAAAGCGTTTATTTGGTCAATTAAGCATGATAGCCTCCTGGAAAATCTTCCTTTTAGCAAGAAGAAAATCATGGACCTTTTTGTCTGGAGTGCTCAATTGAGATTGAAAGCATGCTTCATGCATTAAGAGATTATGTTGCGACGTGAACAATTTGGCTCTATTTTGTTAGAGAAACATGTTGGAATTTATTTTTGATTCAGGTTTATAGGATTGGATTCAGTTAAGCTTACACAACAATCTTGGTCAAGGGAAGATCGAGGATTGGAAAATGATGTTGGCAACATCTTGTTACTCTTTGTGATTTTGGCGTAACAAAAAGATTCATGATGATACTTTTGTGATGCCTATCGATATGGCGGGTGACATTCGTAGTAGCAGGGTTAATTTCTACCCCACAAGCCTATAACTATAAAATAATGTTAGTATTAGCAACAAGGTTCTTGCTCATATCAAATAGGAATCTTCATACGAGGATAGGATAGTGATCAATGTCGATGGAGCGTCTAAGAGCAATCGGAGTTCCAATTGTGAATGTTTGAGTTGTGACATAAGAGGTAGATGGATTGGAGGATTTTCCAAAAACATTAGAAGGTGCAGTAGTCTTAGCGTTGAGTTATGAGGGGTTTTAGAAGGCCTCCAGTTTTCTTTGGACAAGGGTTATAATAAGATTGAGCTTTAGACCGACAATAAAACAATCACAAAGACTATCAACAAGAGAACTTTGTGCATCAGAGAAGGTAGTTGTATTTTGCAGCAAATAAAATTCAGATTGAATGAAAACTGGGATGTGAGAATCAAGCATATTCATAGAGAAGTTAATTATTGCGCATATACTATGGCGAACATAAGCCTTCAACGTGACATAAGTTTAAGAATTTATCATGAGTACCCATATGATATAGTTGAATAACTCACGAATGTTGTAGTGGGGATTTTTGTTCCCTGTATAATAAGCTCTTAGTTTCTTTTTATTTCTGAGCTTTGACCCTCGCCATTCCCCAAAAAAAAAATCTCACTATAATCAAAACTGAGTAAATAATTATTATAATAAACCACCAACATATATATATATATATATATATATATATATATATATATATATATATATATATATATATATATATATATATATATATATATATATATATATATATATATATATATATATATATATATATATATATATATATATATATATATATATATATATATATATATATATACGGTGAGAGACACTTTTAAGATGTCAAAATAACTTTTTAAATTTTTTTTTTAATTTGTGTTTTTTAATTTATTCTAAAATTAAGGAGTTGATTTATTGTATTTTTCTTATAAAAGGAGTCTTTATATGCATAATAATCTATCACAATATTATATTAGAGTCCGATTATGGTTAAGGAGCTATTGCAAAATTCCTTGCATATATGTTATTTCTCTCAAACTTTTTTTTGACTCAACCCTATCAATGGTAGATCCTACCCCAGACAAAGGAATCAGTGTTACTAGTCATCGTAGAATCCCATACAAAAGCGACGACGGTCGCAAAAATGACAATGCAGAAAAATAGGTGTTGATTGTGGCATTCTAGAAGTTCAAGTTGATGGTCGCGGTAGTGGACACAGTTTTGTTCCACTAGAGTTTGACCTACGTTGTAGACGGTAATTTATTTTGTCAGAGTTCGACCTAGGTGGGGGACGAAGATTTGTTCCACCATAGTCTATAACACATAACAACTTTTATGGTGGATTTGATCACGGCATATGTATTCCAAATATTTATTATGGTTATGGCTATGATGGTGGTTAAAGTAGCGATGTATCATTCAACTCTGGAGGTATAGGTCAAAATAACTCACTTCAAGTTAATTTTTAGAAACTAGATGGCTCAAACTACACGGTTTGGTCTCACACTGGAAATTGGAAATTGGAAACCTCTTAGTTTCTTGATTTCACTATAGAGATCTCATACTGGAAATTGGAAATTGGAAACCTCTTATTAGGAAAAGATTTTTGTTCCCTGTATGATAACCTCTTAGTTTCATGATTTCATCGAACCAAACTAGACGACAAGGGAAAATACAACAAAAGACCCTAATTACAGGTTCTAGAAATTGGAAAAATTCAACCATTATTTCTTGGTTGATTGGTTCGACGAAATCAAGAACTGTGAAGTCGTTTAGGTTCTTACCAACATTAAAACATGTGCAGAATTTTGTAAAGGATACTTACTTTGATGTTTAAAAATCTTCTCAAATATATGGTCTAAAATCAAAGTTGTGGAGCTTAAGGCATGATGAAAAAAGTGTAATATCCTACTATAATGTTTTGATGACCCTCTGACAAGAAATGGATTTGTGTTATGACAACAACTAGAAGTGCTCTGAAGACAATGTTTGATTCATCAAAAGGTAGGAAAATGAACGTGTTTTTACTTTTCTTGCAAGTTCTAATAAAGATATTGTTGATGTTAGAGCTCTAGTTCTAGGAAAAAGTCCATTGACATCCCATCAAGAAAAAAAAATCTAAAATCCAAAGATAAGGGACAAGTTAATAAGTTATTATGGTAAAACAAAATACAGATAGACTAGTACCTATCCCAAAAAACCTCATTGAGGACAAGAAAGATTGTGAAAAAATCTAACAGACTCTAGTGCGAACACCGCAAACGTCCTTGGCACACACATGAGACTTGCTAGAAACTTCATGAAAAACATCCTAATACAAAGAAAGGTGAAGGTCGTGCACTTCAAGCTGCTTCTGATAAAAAATTGTAATCTTCCTCAATTTCATTTCCGCTCACCAAGGAACAACTAAACCATCTATACAAACTCATCAAATCTCAATCTCTTTCCCGCTCTGTAGTCCATAGAGGTAATTTTTCACAATCATCCCACTTTAGTGGTATTCCAAGTCATATTTGAAGGTTCAAGAAACACAAGAAATGGGGGTTTAAATTGGGTTTCAAGTATGATAAAATTTTGCAACCCAAAACAAAAGCTTAAAGTAATAAAAACAATGATAAAGTTCTCAAGGATTATTATCTTGGTTCACCATTAACAAGGCTAACTCCAGTCCACCCACCTGAGTAATTTTGCCTTAGACAAAGACTTAATCTAAAAATCAAATCTGATTACAAATGCAATGACAACCAGACACTGATTACCTTAAGGATTCTGACTCAATTGGTCCCCTAAGAAATTTGACAGTCACTAACTCCATAAGATCTTAACCTACTCGGTCGCTTAAGAAGATTACACCCTCAATAACTACTTGTTATCGACTTCTCAAGAGCCTGACAAACCTGGTCGCTTGAGGATTACAATCAAAGTTGTAATAACAAGTTTTGTGTTTACAAGTTCCTTCAGATAAGCAGATACACAAGTTTAAATCAAGTATTACACTTAATAAGAATATTCAATGAGTTCTTTCTAAGTGTATAAGTGTAATAAGCACTTCTTATCAATCTGTATATGTTTCCTGAGTGTGAGTGTTGATGAAAGTTCAATGCACGTGTGTTCTCTTTTTCAATCTTCAAAGACATCTTTATATAGAAGAAAAATAGATATGTTGGAGGTAAAGATGAAAATATCCTCTAAGTATTTGTTGTATGAAGATCAGTTCATATGAACCACTAGAGTGGCGATATAAGCAGTAGTTTATGAAGATGATGAGATGTGGAAGACTTCTTTGACACAAAGTGTAATACTTTACGCAGAAAGTAGATTTGATTTTGCACTTCTGTCACATCAAATCTTTGTTGAAATTTGAATAATACTCTCTTTAGAGGCTTCTAATATTTATTGATGATGCTTTGTCATCAGAGTTTGGTTAAACAAATAGAGTCTTTTGACAACTGGGCTTTAAGACTTTCACAAGCTGATAGTCATAGATTTTTATCAGAGTATGTCTGGGTGGTTTCTTTTCAGAAACATTGACTTGATATATCAATGTTGAATTGTTTGTATACGCTTCCACTCTTTTGGTTTAGAGCCTGGACATCATCAGAGTCAGAATTTGTATCCAATTTTTTTTCACACTCAGTGAAATAGTTGGAGTACAAAATTATTCTCTACACTTTGTTATCATCAAAACTTAAGGATAGTTGTAGAACCAAACTTGTTCCAACAATCTCCCCTTTTTTGATGAATAATTTTTATTCAATAAGCAATCATATTTATAAAACTCCATAGATAGGTTTGTAAGCTCTCCTTCAGTTTTATACTTTCAAAATTATTTTGTCAACTTAAATCTACAGAGTGAGGTTTGTAAGCCCCACCCCCTGAGTTTAAGATTCAAAATATTTCTTGTTTCAACAAAATCTTAATCAGATAAATATTCTAAAATCCAGAGTAAGGTTTGTAAGCTTCCTCTGAGTTTTTAGACTATCAACATTTTTCTTAGTTTGATTGTTTAGAATGGGGTTTGCAAGCTCCCACTGACAATCATCTAATGTTCAGAGTTAGGTCTATAATCTCCCCCTAATATTTTGATTTCTTATAAAGAAAACCAAGGTTAGTAGTACCTCTCAAATATCTAAAGATTCTTTTAACAACAGTTAAATGAGATTGTCTAGGATCTTATTGAAATCTAGCACATAAACACACACTGAACAAAATATTAGGCCTAGAAGAAATTTAGTAAAGAAAAGACCCAATCATACCTTTGTATACCTTTTGATCTACCTTTTTTCTTTCCTCATCTTTTCGAAGAGTGCAAGTGTGATGTTTTGGAGTTTTAGCAGTTTTGCTTTCAGTCATATCAAACTTCTTCAGAAGTTCTTATGTATATTTTCTCTGGTGAGTGTGTGATCCTTCTGAGTTTTGATTAAATTGAATTCACATAAAGAATTTTAATTCTCCCATCATGATCATTTCAAGTTCTTCTTACATGGACTTGGAAAATTCTTGGCAGAGAGAGGCATTAGTAGAACCAAAAATGATATCATTAATATAGATTTGAACTATTAAAGGATCATTTTTGAATGTTTTATAGAACAAGGTTTTATCCACTTTACCTCTTGAAAAATTATTTTCCAAAAGAAAATTGTCGAGCCTTTCATACCAAGCTCTGGGAGCTTGTCTTAGACCATACAAGGATTTCTTAAATTTATAAACAAAATAAGAATTTTTATGATTTTCAAAACCAGGAGGTTGATGGACATAAACTTATCAAGTTATGTAACCATTTAGAAATGCGCTTTTAACATCCATTTTTTATAAGATAATACTATGATTAAAAATAAATGAAATTAAAAGACAAATAGATTCTAACCTGGATACTGGAGTAAAGGTCTTAGTATAGTCAATTCCTTCTTGTTGATTATGACCTAGTGCAACCAGTCTGGCCTTGTTCCTTGTTTTTGAAGACCCACTGGGTTCCTTTGACATGTTTTCCTTTTGGTTTTGGCACTAGATCCCACATATCATTTATGGAAAATTGATTGAGTTCTTCTTACATTGCCAAAGTCCATTCATAGTTTAGAAGAGCTTCATCAACAGATGTTGGTTCTCTGATAGACATCAATCCTAGAAGAGTTTCTTCATCTTGCCTAAATGAAGATCCGGTTCTTACAGGTTTTGACTTGTCACTAAGAATAAGTTCTTCAGAGTGAGAATATTTTCTTGAGCTTCTTTTGAGGTGTTGATATGTTAACACCTTCTGATATGTCAGCAGCATCTGATGTCGAATGTTTTGTTTCAAGTTGAACACCCTTAGAGTTTGAGTATATGATCTTTAGATCTGCAAGCTTTTCATCTAGCTTTGACTTTTTTGAGTGAATACTATATAAAGCAAAAGGGTGTTACACACACACATGCGCATACACACACACACACACGCACACATACACACACAAACACCCCCACCCCCACCCCCACACACAAATAACTTTTCAAACAAGGTTGCTTTCAATAAAATATCTTCAAAAAATGTCTTTAAGTCCTGTCAGATGAATTCAGAGCTATCGGAATAGCTATGGGCCAAGTTTTGACTTTTCTAATCGATTGAGACACTAACCTAATCGATTAGCTCAAATCAAAATTGAGCTTTAAATGATTAGGATGTCACATTAATGATGTGCAACAACTAGGTATATTTTCTTTCCTATTTTGAACTTACAATCAATTATATTTAGGGAATCTAATTGATTGACATTAGGTGTTAATCAATTAGGAAGTCTTAAAAAGTATTAAAATCAATTTCCTTTTTGAGCCAACCTCTAGCTTAGAAATAAATGTCCCTTCCCTCATTTCAAAATATCTATAATCGTGATTTGACACTTCTCATTCTCTTCCTCTCTCTCTCTCTCTAAAACTTTTCTTTTACCTTCTCTCACTAATATTTTTAGTCGAAGTGTTTCTGCGAGAAAATTATTTTATGAGTGAGGATAAGTTGTAATTCTAGAAGGATAGAATTGTAAAATTCACCAATGGAATTTTTATGTACACCTTGGTTGAATATTATTCATTTAGGGCTTATTTTGGTTAGAAGCTAAACTCGTAACAGCTTTTGGTTTGGCAATTCTGTGATCAAGCCCTTTGTTTAGGTTCGAAATCATCACGTGGTAAAATCTCATATGTTCTTGATTATCCCATGGTAAAACTGAGGTTAGATTAAAGCTTAGCCTGATATTAAAAGCTTGAATAAGGTTCTAGATTAGTCCGGTATTAAAATCTCTCAAGTTATTGGTTAGCCAATGTAAAACCAAGGTTTAAGTTTGTAAGCTCAGCCTGTGATAAAAGCTTGCAAAGTTTGATTAGAAGCTTAAAGACTAACCACTCCAAGATTCTCGTGGAAATAAGACTAACCACTTCAATCTAGTGTGTGGAAAGGAGATTAATTGCTTCGATCTACTATTTGTAAGAGAAGACTCAAACTGCTAAATTTCCAGTCTTATTGTTTGGTTGGAAGTCAACCATTTTCCTTATGTATGGGGGGTACATGAGTATTACCTACTAAAAGCTCTCAAAGTTTATCAGATACTCTCAAGATCAATTCTTCGGGACATGACTAAGTCGTTTATTGAATGAACCTGTATAACTCTTGGTGTTTCTCTCTTTCCCTAGACTCTTTATTTTTCCGCAAACTATATTCTGCAATTTATTTTTCCGCTTATGAATATTTAAAATATTTTCAAAATAAATTTAAACTCTGGTTTTAATCCACAAGGTTTTTCAAAACCATGTTTTTTATGAAACCATCTTTCTATGCCTACTTACTGCGAACTGGTGGACTAGTTTCTTCACCAAACCTTGATAGATGGTGACGGAGAGCCGAGGCAGACCCATGTACCACCTTAGGGTTGCATCTATGAAGGTTCTAAAAAGTAGCTTGCATTTCAAGGAATCATAAGCTACAATGATTTCCATTTGCGTGTTGATGGAAGCAACATGCTCATACAGGCTTATGTTCCCATCAAACTTAGCAAACGAGGGCGGTTTGAAATTCTTCGGCATTGGAGTGATTAAGGGTTGTTAGAGGTTTTTATAGTTGGTTATGAGGTTAGAGCTAGCTCACGCAAGAAGTTGAGAAGTTCTGTATGTGTTATTTTTCGTAATCAATTGGATTCCCTTCAACCTTAGAGTTGAGGTATTTATAAAAAGTTTCCGAGCCTAGATCTCACGCTCTCAAGAAGTAGCAACAACTTCTAAGGAAGGGGAGTGGGAACTCAGCTCTCATATTATTTAGGAGGACGTGATCTCCCATTTTAACTACCTCTTCTTTATCATTATGGACCGAAATACGTCACTTCACAATCTCCTGAACGGGCGTGTAATTTACGAAATAGACAACAAAATCAAGAAGTGGTGCCCGCTCTAGTCAACGGCCGTCCAAGAAATAGGTATAGGCGACATGTTATGTCACCTTCCCTTGGTGACCTCCCACAACGCCTCTTGTGGGTCTTTTGAAAACATAGAAAATATATATATATATATATATATATATATATATATATATATATATATATATATATATATATATATATATATATATATATATATATATATATATATATATATATATATATATATATATATATATATATATATAAAATGTTATAATGCCACATAATTTCAATTTTTAGAAAAGATCATCATCTCCCATAGCGAGGGGGACATTGCTACCATTTGATTCAAAGCCTTTTATTAATATTGCTCCATTAGGACACTTATTTTTTACATGCTCAATCTTTCACATTTACAACATCTCAAGTCCATTTCATTATTTTTCTTCCATATGGTCTTCCTTTAACAATCAATAGTGTTTGTTAAAGTATTATCTTCACCCTTCAATGTTGTTTATTTTTAAATAATTTTCCTAACAAATTCCTCAAAACTCAAAGATTCTTTGTCATTTATTAAAACAAGTTTAATATGTTCATAGGAAGATGTAAGAGACTATACGAATTTTAAAGTTTTATCTTAATCATCAATCTTGACTCCAATAGATTCTAATTAATAAACAATACCATCGAGAATAGATAAATGATTAAAAACTTTTGTATTTTTATCCATACGCAATCTATGAAACTACTCCTTCAACAAAAACTATTTTTCTTGTTATAGCCCTTCAAGTTTCTTCCAAAACTATTTGGCTGACGATATACTAAAAATATTTGCAAAAATATTCTTAACCAAATACATGCGGATTGTACTTGAAACTATCAAATCTAATTCATTTGATTGCTTGATATGGATATCCATGTTAGAAATATTTTCTTCCAACGCCTTAGGTAATCCAAATTGTATCAAAAATATCTTTAACTTAAATTTTTCATAAGACAAAAAAAAAATTCATCAAGTTTCTATGTCAAGCCTCACTTGTCAAAAAAATTCTTAACAGACACATAATATAAATTTATTTTTATGATGTGAAAGATCAAACAAAACTACAATTATAGAGCATACTAATAAATTTATACTCAATCAAACAAAGATTCTTAATACCGATTGTTACGAAAAGATAAGCATGAAAGAAAAAAAACACATTAACAAAACAAGAATTTATCATCGATAAAAACATTGATCTTTATAAAATTACAATAAAAAAATAATATTAGATGATAATTATTACAACATATAAATTATCATCAACCATCCCAAAAACTCAATATGCATTTTAAAACAAATATTTAATTAATCCTTATAACATTGTAACACAAAATTCTAAAAATAAAATATAAAAAAATAAAATATAAATTGAAAGTACTTTTAATTTATACATTTTGCAATGAATAAGTTCAATTTATTATATAATTTAGAACTCTCTTTTATTTTATAAAACTAAGTGATATGATAATTCTTCTTCTTACAAAAAAAAAAATTAAACAAAAAATTAAAATAAAAAATGAATGGGTTTCTTTTATCATGTTCCACATACCTTGGGAAAATATAACCCCGCCACTTTGATATTTTAAGCTACTTTTGTTTTATCGGTGTTTAGAATTTTTTTAGGGTAATGCAAATTTATGTTCTTAAAAAATGTATTTATAGAATTTTTTTATTAAAAAAATAATTTAAAAACTAATTATATATTTTTATTAAAGTTAATACATAATTTCTAAATAATATTTATTAATTTAATTCTTAACTTATATCTTAGGATACAAGTTACCATATCCATTTTTTTAAATTAACTAAGGAGTATTACCATTTATTTTTTATTGAATTCGTCATTTATGGAGACTGCCATGTGGCAAAGCTTTGATGAGTATAAATAGGATGTTATTGGAAAAAGTTGTTTTTGTCGGTACGTAACTTTGTTGACTTGACTAAGGTTTCGTTCTCAATGATCTGCATTTTCGGGACACGAAAACAAACACAAAATAACGAAGCTGCACATTACTTCATTTTTTAAATATTTATTTTTAACATATATCAAAAAAAGTTAATAATAATAACTATTTTTTAAATAATATTCTTCTTTTATCTATAATATAATTAATTATTTATTATATTTATTTGACTTTTTTTCTATATATAATAATTATTTAAAAATAACTTTAACATAAATATACCTTTAAAAATAACAGATATTTTTCAAGAACGGATGGAGTAGCTTCTTCCTTCCTACCACTATCACTCACGTCACTACACATGCATTTGCAACAATATTGCGATAATGTACTGCGCCGAATAATAACAAAGTAATTTCACGGTCTGCAGGGTCAATATCGACATTATTGCAGCAGGTTGTTTCACTCCACCCCTCTCTTTTTATTCTCATTCCAAAACTAAAAATAGAAATAACACCCCCAAATAATTTAGAATTTCGTATTAAAAATGAATTATGAGAAGTTATTGAAATGTACATTTCATTGCATCAATAATAACTCCAAGCATAAGTCTATATCATTATAAAAATATATATAAATTTAAAATTCTTTTAATATTAGTCGTTAACATCCAATCCAAAGTATGATATTGGTTAAATGACAAAATATCACTTAACACCAATCATATTAGAAATTAATATAAAAAAATAAGAAAAAAGAATATGTACTGACAATATAAAATATTTTTACACTGTTCAACCAATGAGACTCATGTATTCCACCACATCACATTTTTATTTTTATTTTTAAAATACTGTTATGATTTAGAAATATAAAATATTTTGATTAGATGTCAGTGTAATATTTTTTACACCGACACTATTTTTAATCTCAAAAAAATTATTAAGAAATTATTTTAAAACATTCAAAAATTTATTAACTTACAAAGAATATATATATATAAGACTAATTACTATACACCGTCAGCGTAAAATTTTTTACACTGTCGATTCATCACCACCATCCATTTGCATTACTTTATAGGTTTTTAAAATAAAAGTCAAATTTGTTTCAATATCTAACGGTCATGATTAGCCAACGGTGTAAAATTCGTTTACATTGTTAATGTATTTCAATTAATATATATATATATATATATATATATATATATATATATATATATATATATATATATATATAATATTTCGTACAAAATTTATATTATGATTTTGTTTTTTATCTGTAAGATGTTCAATGAAATACTCTTTTCATATCTTGAGAGAAGAAAAAACAGTAATATTAACTTCCTCTTTGCCAATATTAAATTCGGCCACGGCTAAGCCGCTACCCATTTTCCGCCGTCGTGCTTGTTACCTATCTCTCATTGAGTTTGTTGTTTTCTTTTTCTTCTTTTATATATTTAAAATGAATTGTTATACAAAATAATAAAATTTGAAAATTTGATTAAAACTATAACTTTATTAAATTTTCTTGAACCATAAATATAAGAAATTTTCTTTAAAAGAAAAACCTAAATTTTATATGATAGAAAACTTTGATTATCCTCGGATATATCTAATAACAGTTATGAGATTTTTATTTTTGTTAAATAGGAGGATTTCTTACTAAAGTATAAAGATTAGAAAGATTTCTTACTTTAGGAAACTTACATTTTCTGCTAAATAATGGAAATTAGAAGAATTCCTTATTTTAAATTATTGATAATTGAAGTATATGTTTAATTAAAATTAAAAATATATTTTATTCATTTAATTATTTTATCCGATTATCATTTGGATAGTTTAATCAAACATGACATCTTTAAATATTGATTGCAAACCAATTGTTGGATTGAAAGTTGATAATATATAAGATGCTTATCAATTATGGCGTGCTTATAATGCACGAGTTAGTTTTGGAGTCAAAAAATATACGGACAATATTATATCCTCGTGTAGGTCTGTTTGCTCTAAGGAATGACTCTGAAAGATAAAAAAAACAAATGCCTTTGTTAGTATTCCCAAAGTCGAGATTAAAACAAATTGCAAAGCAAGAATTTCACTTGGTTGTAAGAATGAAAAATTTGTCATCAATGAAATTGTAGAAGACCACAACTTCTAGAACTAACACATATGCTTGTATCACATAGAAAGATAAGTACAATTATATGAGAATGATTTGGCTTATGACTCCGGATTAAGACAGAAGTATGTGTTTCAACTTCTAGACACACACGCGGGGCATAAATCTAATGTTCGATTTATACGAGTGGATGTAAAAATTACATCAATGCAATAAGACAAAGAAGTATGTTGTACGACGAGGTTGGATGCATTTTGCAATATTTTCAACGATAATTAATGGATAATCCATCTTTCTTTCATGCATTTCAGATGGATATAGAAGAACAAATTACAAGTGTATTTTGGTGTGATGCAAATATGATTTTGTATTACGGGTATTTTGGTGACGTTATGTCATTTGACACTACATATTACACCAACCATGCAAATAAACCCCTTGCCTTTGTTTTTTTGGTTTTAACTTCTCTAGGGATTCAATCATTTTTGATGCATCTCTATTGTACAATGAGACAATTGAGTCATTTAAATGGTTATTGGATACATTCTTATAAGCATATAGCAACAAAAAACTAAGGACTTCTTTCACTAACCAAGATCAGGCAATGTCCATAGCGCTTACTGGAGTAATGTCCTTGACTCATCATGGTTTATGCACTTGCCACTTTGCAAAATAGAATTAAGCACCATAGAAACTTGATGAAGAGAGTGTCGCGGCGCGAAAAATACCCTGGCTCTCCCACGCCCAAAATAATAATAGAGTCGCCACCGAAGTTTATTTATTCCAAAAGAAAAGAGAAAATATCAATAAAACCCTTAAAGAAAAGAAAATGGTCGTGCAACCAAATTCAGATTCGGGAGTCAGTTATGCGAGGGGAATGTATTAACATCCCTTACATATGTTGTATTCAACGGAAACCATTTAGTTAACTTTACGAATAGAATGTTAACTTTATTATCGTTTTCTTCTAGTTATTAAAAGTTAGAAAGGAAAAAGAAAGTGACTAAAAATAAGTTTTTTTATTAGGGTGCTTGACAAGATTGTGAGTCTTGCTCCTACATATCCTCATGTGCGATAAAGAGGGTAAAAAATGTTTGTGTTGGTCGATTTTAGCAAAGAATGCTTAGGTCTCATTCGAGCGGGAAAATATTGCTTGCTACCTATCCATGAAAGTAGGGAACGTTGTGAGTCCATTGCGTTGGAATGGATTAAAACAGGATCCGAATTCTCACAGATCGTGTTTTAATTGCATTCGAGCGGACAATGTTGCTTGCTACTCGCACATGGAAGGATTAAAATGTTATTTTGTGCTTTGCATCGGAATGGATAAAACATCATTTGTTTGTGAAAATATTGTGATCACGCTAGGGCAAAAAATGAGTTTGATTGGTTGAGTTTATTTTAGGTGGAAGACGAATATTCGGTAAGTCAAATATGCTCCCCGGTGCCGGTTATTAGGGGTTTCAAAGAGGTGTGCACCTCAATGTACTTTTTCATCCAACTGTTTATAGAAAATTATTTGCAGAAGACGGATGCTCGATATGACCAAGGCGTGGACCTCATAGCCAATTATTCGGGGTTTCAAAGGGGTGTGCACCACAATGTCCTTTTTCATCCTAATTTTGATTAAGAAAAAGATTTTGAAGTACTTAAAAATAAGTTTGCAAGATACTTGATGTTGATCAAGTGTTTAATTCGTGTTGTATGAAAATGATTTGGAAATGTTTAATTCGATGCTGAAATGGTTTTGAAAATTACTTGATGTTGATCAAGTTTTGATTTTATTTTTGAAAGGTTGATTTTAATCATTTTTTATATTTTTGTTATTAATATACATCAATTAAACAATTAAATAAAAAATCATAAAAAATAATAAAAGGGAGGGGGTGCACTATCAATAGAAGAGTGTGAAAAAATAAAAATACTAAATAGGCTTAAGGCTCTAGTTCTAAAAGAAAAAGAAAAAACATAATAAATAAATAAAAAACAAAAGGAAGAAAATAGACGGGAAATTTGGGGTGTAAAGAGGAAAATAGGCAAGGCCCAAAGCACAAGGGGCGTAGCGCTTGGTCAAAAAAGTAGAAGAGAGGTTCACTCTCAATGAACCGTCAGATGTGCATCACGCGGCCCAAGATGCATGTGCACCGCGGGTCAGATCACACAAGAAGCACAAGATCATGTTTGTAGGAGAGAGAGAGAGAGAGAGAGAGAGAGAGAGAGAGAGAGAGAGAGAGAGAGAATGCGCCACATGGTGCAAGATCAGCCAATGGAAAGGTCAAGTAGTCAACCATATCACACAGTCAGGATTAAATATGAAATTTCATGTTTGTAGGAGAGAGAGAGAGAGAGAGAGAGAGAGAGAGAGAGAGAGAGAGAGAGAGAATGCGCCACATGGTGCAAGATCGGCCAATGGAAAGGTCAAGTAGTCAACCAGATCACACGGTCAGGATTAAATATGAAATTTCATTTTCTTCCTTGCGAAAAACAAACTTACTCCACCATTTTAATCTCTAACTTTCTCAAATTTTCATGAAATTAAGCAAATGAATATAGAAAACTAATCTACTCGATCTTACGAACAACATGGAATGCTCAAAATTAAAAAACGACAATAACTTTTGCAGAAATTTGCTCATTTACAGTGGGATGCATAAGGCTTTGATTTGGCCATTTTAGATACTTTCATGTCAAACAAACTATGGATTTGTACTCAGGGTGATGTTATTAATATATTGAGTATATTATTATGTTTGAAATCAGTCGATTTGATCATTTTGGATTTGTGTTCTTGAGTTGCTCAAGAACACTCAAACCCTTGATTTTCCAAAATCCAATTTAATGGTGTTTTGTGCGAGTAAGTGATGATTAATGATCATGAGGTGTGCATAAACATAACAATGCAAAGAAATTCAAGAAATAACATGCATTAAAGGCTGCCTAGATGAAGAACGCTATAAACTTTCTGACGAGCAAATGCAGATTTCGGCCAAGCTCCATTCAAGTTCCGACAAGGTGAGTTTTCCACTTTTCTTTACTGATTCTAAATCTTTGTGACCTCCTATATATCTTTCTACCACTATTTCATCATTTTGGACAACGTTTTCAAATTCGAATTCAAAGTGGATTCAATGAACTTGAGCAAATTTCAGTTTGATTTGTAGGTGTTTGAGAGTTGTGATGATGTTGATCAACACTTCAATGGAAAGTGATGAAGATTGCTCAAGGTAGGAGGTTGTTTTTGAAAATTTTCAAAGTTTCTTAAATATGAATAAACTTGAAACTTTGAGGGTGATTTGTGCAAGGCTTTGGGTTTATTTTGTCTATGATTCTTGTGTAGATTGTGAATGAAATGGTATTGATTTATAGGCTCTAGTATTAGGTTAAATGATGGTTTGAGAATTATGAGAAAATGCAAAGTATGTGAGTAAAATTGGATGAATTTAAATGCATTTGAATGTGAATTTTGTTGGGTGTGAATATGGAAATAGAAAAATGGTCTAGAGGGAGGTGAATAGACCCAAATTAAAAATGCAACCTCTGTTTTCTAAAATCATAGTGTTTTCAAAAATGAGTTGCGAGCGAAAGGTTTGAAGCAAAAATGAAAATTATACAATTGATTATGATCAATCTAACATAGTTCATTTCACAAATATCCAAGATTATAAATAATGAAACACTTGGTATGATTTGATTCAAGTTGTGTAGTCACAAGAAGTGTACACAATTAATTCAATATATGGAATCCTAAATTCAATCAATTTTCAAATTTATCAATCACAATACTAGTTTGACTAGTTATCCAATTCCAACAAAACCTAAGCTTTATGTAATTAATCACTATCAAGAACAAAAATGATATAATACGAAGGAATTAAAAAACCTAGCATGCAATCACTACGAATATAAATGCAAGAGTAGAGTTAGAGAGATGACACCAAGATTTATAGTGATTCGGTGTTCGTCCTCACTTGGCCTACGTGCATTCTTTAATGGTTTCCCATTGGAACCTGCGTAGTTCCTTGTTATTTGACAAATATTTCCAAGAGTTCATACAGTCACCAATCTACAATTACAGTTGAGAAAATGAATCTCCTAATATGGATCTTAACTTGTATACAACAAAATTTTAATGTTCAAAACGTGTTAAAATAGAAAGAGAATGGTAAATAAAACTAAAACTAAATTAAGATTAGTGATACATATGAAAACTAAATTCGATGCATAAAAAATTGAATTATGATATGTATGAAGCACATAGAATGGGGACCTATAACTCCATTCTTAGATTCAAATCAAGTCCCCATATGGATTCACACGCATAAGAGAATCAGAAAGACGATGCGGGATTTATTGAAGCCATTGTAGGTGTAAAGAAATTAGGGCGAAGGTCTAGTATCATCGTCGTTCTTGTAGGTGAATATTGAATTTCCTGAGTAATTTTGTTGTGCCTTGATTTTTAAGGGATGAGATTTGCTACCTTTAATACATTTGTGTCTATCTCATTCTAAATCAAATTCTCTCTCTCTCTCTCTCCCTCTCTCTCTCTAAATAATACATTATAATTATCCATTTCTCTACTATTTTGTCTAAAGTTACAAAGTCACCAACCCATCAAAGTTAGTCAATTAATTCTTGATTTTTAAAGAAAGAAAAACATTTAGTATGAAGAAAATAGTAATTTTGTTGCTTTCTACGCTTCTATTGTCATGATATAATCCGGCTTTTCTTTGCTTTTTTGGTTGTTGAAAAAGATAACATATATATAATATATATAATATATAAATGTGAATTATGAAGTTTGATATAATTCATTAAGTTTGAAATTTAAATGATAAAAATATGAAACCAAATAAGTCAATAGCATAAAAAAATAAGTTTATTTTAAATACTGCATTTTTTTTTTTAATTAAAAATTAAAAATTAAAAATCCACATGAATTTTAAAAAATAAATAAATAATTAAATAAAATATCGTGTGGATTGCCATGTCAGCAAACAGAAAGATTTCATAATTGTCATGTCACCAAAGAAGCCAAAGAAACAGAACCTAAACATTACAAGTGGGGAATCCAAAAAAAAGTTTACAAGAGATAAATCGAAATTCGCTCACATTATAGAGGGTAAGTATATTTAACACTTTATACTATAACAAAAATCACAATCTAAAACAATTCCTCAAATACTCTTAATCAAATACTATTTGTAAACTTCATACAATGAAAATCAATATGTCTAGATGAGTTGTAATGTCTTCCTACAACAAATAATCACACTAATCATATAACACAATTAGTAATATTAAGAATATACATTCATAAATATCAAGATTTGACTGAAAAATATGGAGGAAGAAGAAGAAAAGAGGGAGAAATTGACCTTTACTAATATTTTCATGCAATTTTTAACTTCTATTATTGTCTATATTTTCTTTCCCTGAATTTAAAATAAAATAAAATGTCACTACTACAAAATACACTTAACGTAATATGTTACTACCTCGGTTGTTAAGTCAATAAAAGTAAGAGCTCTTATTTAGATGTCTGCATTTTTTCTTTTATTAAAAGATATTTAACTATGATCCATATTAATAATTATAGTGATAGAGAAAGACACACCAACTTCGAATCCTAGCACCAACATATTTTCTTTTTTTGGTTACAAAATGAGCATGTCACTTATAATCTTAATTTTTATATTAAAATTAAAATACATTTCACCACGGTCTAGACCAACAATCATTGTTAAATAACCAACATTTAATCAAAGTTGTTTTTAGCAACAGTGATGAAAAGTATAACTTACATTTAAGTAAAATTTCTCTCTTTCAGAAAATAACGATGGTCTCTCTCTTAACAAAACTCTGACACTCTCTCACGTCTTATCCTTACCACTTATACACAAAACTCCAATATATCTTCTTCAACTCTTATGGATCAAGGAAATGTGTTACACAAAACTCATTTCTTTAACTTCCTCTTAACATTTCAGGTGTGTAGACATTTTCACCTTTTATATTATGAGATGTGATATTTTTGATGTTTTTTTATATGTTAATGTTTTTTTGAGCTACTTTGTCGATGATAAAAGTTTTATGTTGTTCATAATTTTATCTTTGTTGAGCTATGCTCTATGTTGTTTAAGCTATGTCGTTGATGATAAAAGTTCAATGTTGTTTAAGGTATGTTGTTGTTGATAAAAGTTTTATGTTGTTGATTTTTTTTTGCGTTATTTTGTATGTTGTTGATGATTTTGTTTTATTTTAGCTATATTGTATGTTTTTTAGAGTATCTTGTTGATAAAAGTTCTACGTTGTTGACGATTTAGTTTTTGCTGATAAAAATTATATGTTTTTTAAGGTATATTGTTGTTGATAAAAGTTGTATGTTGTTGATGATTTTGTTTTTGTTGATAAAAGTTGTAGGTTGTTTAAGGTATGTTGTTGTTGATAAAAGTTCTATTTGTTTATGATTTTATTTTTATTGATAAAAGTTGTTTGTTGTTTATGGTATGTTAATGGTATTACTTGGACATTGCAACTATCATGTTGTTTATTCAACATGCCCTAGAATATGAGTTTATTATATCGTATGTGGGTCGACGTTTTTTCAACCCCTTACCGAATATATAATATTACGAATTGAATTAAAAAATTATCATATGAGATATGAAGTTATACTAGAAAACAATTTACACTTATCATTGTTTTACGAGGTTTCAGGAGCCCATTATCTGCATTTTGCTTTTTGATGGTTAAAACTTGTTTCAATGCTTCTAGTTCTTCAACCACCCATTTCTTCACCTCTAATTTTGTCTGTAAAGTAAATAATATTTTGCAAAACAAAATAGAGGTGAAAGAAATGGTTTTTGAAGAACTAGAAGCATTGAAATAAGTTTTAACCATTAAATAGCAAAATGAAAATAATGGGTTATAGAAAGCTCATAAAATAATGATAAGTGTAAATTATTTTCTAATATAACTTAATTTGTCATATTATTGATTTCTAAATTAGATTGAAAGGTTATATGTTTAGTGAAAAGTTGGTGAAATAGGCATTCCACATAAGTTATAGTAAACTCATGTAAGCATATCACCACATATGGAATCAAGGAACGACCTCAACCTTTTACTACTGTTGTTTTATACTGTTATAGTGGTATGTTACGCGCTATTATGTTTTTACCACAGTCAATAGAACGTGCACTACTACAAATAACACATCTAACATCGACTGCGAATGAATTTAACCTTATCTACACATGCGAGGTAGGGCGTCATGAATAATAATCACTTGTCACCTCATTATTTTTAAAACCGAGGTTAAAAATTAAAAGGTTGTGGGTTTGATCCCCAACAGCAGCATTTTTATTATTTTCAGAATTGGATGGCGCGCCCAATGTTATTACCTTGGTTTTATGTAAACACTGAGGTAATATCTCAATGTTATTACCTCGGTTTTATGTAAATATCAAGGGGATACAATTTTTTTTGTATTGTCGTTTGCACCTGTATTACAGAACCATTTACATAACCATATTCTTGAATATAGAATCATATTTTGTAAATTCTTGAAACAAAAACATTGTACATTTTGCCAATTTCTTAATTTGAAACATTGTACCACAAATATTCATTGATTAAACAAAATGCAAATCCAAAATGACACACAGTTTATAATTTTACATCAAAACTAAAATAAAGGGTTATGAAACAAAAGCAATAACAAAAATGGAAAATTTTGTAGGTTGTCCAATAGGATTTGTCATTGGTCCTTAAACACATATACTTTGAACAACATTTGAAGATAATTAGGTCAATTAACAACAACTTTAAATATATAGTACAATGATTAAAAAAGAGTAAAATGATTAATTATAAATTTCAAAGGGATATAAAACATTTACTTACTAGTTTTCTCATTCCCCTCTTCATGATCACGGCGAATATCATGCACATCAGCTGAATCATTTTCTTCAGATGATTGACGTACATGTGTTTCTAAACAAGGCGTCTCATAGTTAAAATCTTGATTTTCATCAGTACTATCGGGAAGATGTTTACCTTAAAGAACAATTGACCATCTAGTGTTAGAAGGATTAGTGACATAAAAAACTTATTTTGCTTGGGTTGCCATGATGAAAGGTTCGTTCTTATAAGTTGCCTTACGAATATCAACCCATGTGAATCTCAATTTATCGGTTTCTACACTAGTGTTACTATCCATCCACTTGCACTTAAATAAATACACTTTAAAAGAAACATATTCAATCTCTAAAATCTCCTCAATGACACCAAAGTAAGCTCTAGATGATAGTAAAGGATTGTTATCTTTGGAACTAGAAAATTACATGGATTCAGTCTTAACCATAACCCAACTATTTTACATGGTGCTATGAACATCCTTTGATTTTGTATAGAATGAATATTTAGAAATGTCGTATGCACTCATAGTAATTATATTAAACTTAGGCATACGTGACAACCATTTGTAAAGATCTGATGCACTACTCTCTTTATAAATACTTTCATTAAATCAATTTATGAAAGTTTTGCTATGATTTGTCAATAACCATTTGTCATTCATCTGGGGGAATTTTTCCTTTAAAAGACTTTTGTAAGCGGTCAAGTAAGGTTGAACTTCAGTAAGGTTATTTAATATATGCAAATGTGCTTGAAGAACTACTTCTCGGGAAAATGTCTTAACATTTAAACCTTGAATACATCTACCATCATAAAATCCATCATTATGAGACTCAGGAATTCCTATAAAGAAATCTTTTAACAAATAATTTGTACAAAACCCAATAGCTTCTTTTGTGATATACCTTTCTACAATCGAAACTTTCAGATAGGGATGATTCTTTGTATACCCTTTAAAAATATTCATGTAACGCTCTACCGGATACATCCACCGTAAATAAACTGGACCACAAATTCTAATCCCCCTTGCGAGATGAACAACTAAGTAAACCATAATGTAAAAGAATGATGGAGGGAAAACATCTTAAATTTCCAGGATCAATAACTTTACTACATATAGCATTGAAGAATAAGCACAATCTGGTTATAGTTACCTTACATTTTTTGGTAAAATGTCACAGATAGCCATTGATATAAGTTATTGTATCAAGACATGACAATCATGAGATTTCAAGCAAACTAATTTGTGATCATTCTCTGACACAAGTTTCTTCATATTTGATGAGTATAATTAAGGAACTTTGATACCATACAAACAATTGCAAAAACTTTTTTTCTTTTTTAGAAAGAGTGTGACATGCTAGGGTAAATAGGTTCTCTTTCCTACTTGTTTTGGGGATAACTCTTGTCGTATACCCATCACAACCATATCTTCGCAAGATTTCTTAGTATCTTTTGTCTTACCTTTAATGTTGAGAAGTGTTCCAATCATACCATCACATACATTTTTCTCGACATGTATCACATCAAGACAATGTTTTACATCAAGACTAGACCATATGGAATGTCAAAGAATACCGACCTCTTTTTCCAAATATTTTTCTCCACATACTTTTTTTGTTTCTTTCTAAAGACAACCTTAATATGTTGTTGTTTTCTATAAACTTCCTTCCCATTTAAGGGCTTCGGAGCGACATCAAACTCCTGCTCTCCATTAAAAGCCTTCCACAATCTATGATATGGATGATTAGGTCTTAGAAATTTTTGATGCCCAAGATAAACAGTCTTTTTTCCATTTTGTAATTGGTGGTGACATGTATCAACTTCACATATAGGACACACTTTATATCCCTTGACGTTGTATCCAGACAAATTATCACTAATTGTGCAAAACAATATGGCACGCAACTTAAAGTTGTCACATGTATACGCATCACCAATATCAAAACCTTCCTCCCATAAAAGTCTTAAATCTTCAATCAATGGCGTTAAATAAACATCAATGTTGTTCCCTGGTTATTTTGGACCCGAAATCATCATCGATAGCATCATATACTTGCGCTTCATGCACAACCATGGAGATAGATCGTAAAGTATAAGAATAACAGACCATGACGTATGGTTAGTACTCAAATTACCAAAAGGGTTCATTCCGTTGGTGTCAAGTCCAAGCCTAAGGTTCCTCAGCTCAAGAGAAAAATCTGGATACAAGGAATCAATTTTCTTCCATTACAATGAATCAACTACATGGCAAATTTTTCATCACACACTTTTCCGTCTACGTGCCATCTAGTATTCTTTGCATCACTAACATTAGCAAAAAATATCTTGAACCTTGGAATCATCGGTAGGTACCACATCACCTTGACAGGAATACCCTTTCTAGTTAGACCATCATCGTCATCAACACCGTTGTCCTTCTTCTTGTAGCGTGACTCCCCGCACCTCGGGCAATCCTTCTAGTTTTCAAAATATTTCCTGTATAATATACAATCATTACAAACATGTATTTTGACATAGTCCAAACCCATTGGACATAATATCTTCTTGCTCTCATAAGTATGGTTCATCAGCGTGTTACCTTCGGGAAGCATTTCTTTCAACAATTCAAGCAATTTAGTGAAACTTTTATCCTTTCACCCGCCTCTTGCCTTAAGATTAAATAGTCTTAACACAGTTGACAATCTTTTAAAAATTTTACATCTCAGATACAACGAATCTTCCATGTCTCTTCACAAAGTATCTACACATTAGCATTATTGAAATCATCAACTCCAATATCACAAATGATGTCTTCTAGAATATCATTCATAACTTCATCATCTTCAACTGTATGTGACAAATGTCTCTTTTTTGTCGCTTCACCATGCCATACTCATTTTGTGTAATTTTGAATAATTCCATCACACCATAATGATTGAATATAATATCCCTATGATGTTTTTTAGTATTAAAGCATATTTTACAAGGACACCAAAAATCCCATTATTGTCAGGAAGGTTTTTTTTCTTTGTGAAATCAAGAAATTATTTCACTCCATTCTCATACTCTTTACTTAATATATTGACTTTCATCCAACCACGATCCATAATCACATAAAGCTTCTGAAAAATATAAAAAAAGTACACAACCAACAAAAATAAAGTTTATCAACAACAACAACAGTATTGGAGAATAACAAGAACAACAGTAATGGACCAAAGCAACAACAAGAATAACAAGAACAATAATAAAATACTGGAGAATAATGGTGAGAGAGTTTTTTGGTTCGCTAGGGCTCCTTGGAGAATAAGTGTTACTTTGTTGGTTGAAGAAGAAGTATTCTTTCGCTAGGGCTCGAGAAGTGAATGAGGTAGACACTGAGCAAATAAAAAATATAAAGAGAATAACAAGAACAACAGTAATGGAGAATAACAAGAACAAAAATAATGGAATAAAGCAACAACAAGAACAACAATACCAATAATAACATATCATAGAATAATGGTGAGAGAATTTTTTTGTTTGCTAGGGCTCCTTGGAGAATAAGTGTTCTTTTGTTGGCTAGAGAAGAAGTGTTCTTTCATTAGGGCTCGAGAAGTGGATGAGGTAGGCTCTGAGTGAAAAAATATAGAGAGTATTTATCGCGGTTATACTGAAAACTGAGGTAACATATCCGACGTAAAATTTATAAAAAATAAAGGCGTCTTTTTGGTTCCAAAAAGAATAAAAAATTAGAGAGTATTTATCTCGATTTTAATAAAAACCGAGGTAACATATCCGACGTAAAATCTATAAAAATTAAAGGTACATTTTATGTTCCATATAAAATATAAAACTGCAGGAGCTGGAAATCGAATCTCAAACGCTGAACATATATTTATGTCTTTTTTTCATAAAACCGAGATAACAAATTGACTTTTTTATAAATAAAACAAGGTGTTCCCGTTACATACACCCTCGATTTTATATTGTTCAAAGTGAAAGTTTCGTCATAAAAAACGTTATTTATTGTAGTGATGGTTATAAGTAGCCTTCTTACAACCACACACTACTTTACTACAAAACATCAATTATGGTTATATCTCTTTCTCCATTATAGCGAATGTGTTATCCGTAGTAGTATGTAGAAGAAACTTTTAACAAATTTGAAAATGAGTTGGAGGGGTTAGAGTGTAGCAGAGAAAATAATAAAAATGAAAAGGAGATGAGTTATAGTTGATTGAAGAAGAAAATGAGTCAGAAATCACGTGGTGGGGTCATAGAAGAAACACAAAATTTAAAAGTGGTGATTCAATGCTTTGAAATAGTCAAATAAAAACGTGACAAGTTGCGGGATCAACAAAACAAAGTAGAATTTTCCTTTTATGTTGATTAGAGTTTTGAGATTAGAATAGGTAGACTTATTAGGAATATATATATATATATATATATATATATATATATATATATATATATATATATATATATATATATATATATATATATATATATATCATATAAAATATTCATCAAATGCATTTTTAGATTTAATCCTTCAATTGTATCCCTAATTAATACTTTTAATTTATTATTTTTCTTGCCTTACACTAATGATAATTAAAATACATCAATAACTAACAAGAATAATTTAATAAAATTGTTATTCTCTCTTTCATTTATCACATTTTCTTAATATGTGTGAAAGTGTCTACTATTAATATTTATACTTCTTTTTCTTAATATGTTTATCATATAATATTAATATTTATTTCGTTACCATTCTATCCTTAACTTAATTTTTCGAATATTACTTTAAATTAATGTTATGCACACCGTTCTTAATTTTAATATATTACTATGCATTCAAGTTATAATAATTAACACAATAAATAATAAATACCATTTGATAAAATTATTAGACTTTTAACCATGAAATTCTTTGGAAGAGCAATTTCTTGGAAGAGCAAGAAACTAACATGTATTACTCTTTCAACCATGAAATCAGAGTTCCTGGCTCTTGCTTCTGCTAGTCAAGAAGCAAAATGGTTGAGGGACCTTCTGTTAGAAGTTTCATTAGGAAATGATAATGTTTCAAAGATGTTGATACTCTGCGATAGCCAAGCCACTTTAGCTAGAGCATTCAACAAAGTGTATAATGGAAAGTCTAGACACATAGAACTTAGACATTCCTTTATGAGAAAATTGATTAAATATGGAATCATTTCACTCACCTATATGCAAACGAGCTATAATTTGGTTGATCCATTTTCTAAGCCACTGACCATAGACTTAGTAAAAACAACCTTGAGAGGTATGGGGTTGAAACTCCTTGAATAAGAGTTACGACAACGACGACAATCCAATCTTACGCTAACAAAATATTAACCTCAAGATTCAATGGGTAACAACAAGTCGTTGATTTGGATGTTTGTCAAACATTTTGTGGTCATTTTGACATTTAAAATGAGGGTTGAATACAATGTGTCTTATGGGAAATGATACAATATGAATTTCACCTATGTGAATTTCGAGATGGCGCCGTCTCAAAGTGAGAGTTGAAGTTTTTCTCATGAAAATTCATGAAATAGGAAAGCATATGGCCATAAATAAGTGTTAGGCGAGAAATGTAGGAGAAGAATCCTTAAAGAATGTGTGTAAGGTAACGTCAGTTTATTCACATGGATTAATGGTTTAAAAACATCGCTACCTAACATTCCGAGTAGACTTTGCATTGTCTTTACTAAGGTTAATTTTTAAATCGAAAGATACATAACCGTACTAACATTCTTTGTTTCCTTTTCTGGAATTAGTCTTGTCATTATTGGAACAAGTGGAGGATTGTTATAAATTCATGAACAATAAATGTCCATGTGTGTATGTTCCAAAATGATAAGACAAGTGGAATCGAGTAAATGCTAATAAATGCAAGGGAAATAGTCTCACATAGAAAGATTTACTCACATTCAAAGCCTTTATAAAGAGTTAAGAACATTAACTCAACAAAAAGGAAAAAAGAGGATAAAGTGTCACATGTACAAATATGGTGGTCCAAAACATTATGCAACTTGTCTTCTCCATATACCCATTCCTGGTGTCGCCACCGGCTCCGACTCCGAGACCGGATCCGAGGGCATGGACATAGAGGCGCTAGTGGCGGCTTGTAGGCGGTACTTGAAATGTTGTTGCGGAATGAAAATAGGAAATGCTTGAAAACAATGCAACTTTCAGTTAAAATGTGTTGTTTCATCAAGGGTCGCAACATTATAAAACAACACATGCATGACCTATAAATACATCACTCAGAATTCAGAAAAACATCACAAAAAATCAAATATCCTCTTGAATAAATTCCAAACACTCTTCGCTACAAATCAAGTTTTCGTTGGTCTTGCGCAAACTCGATATAAGGCTGAATTATCCTTGGTATTCCAACTTCCGATTCTAAGACATAAAAAGAGTGTTTGAAATACTTTTAAGAAAAGTGGTTTCATTCACTATTCAGTCCTGAATCTATTCACGATTCAAGATATTTTATGTAAGAGCATGTATTCACTACAGTTTACACCAAATAAAACTAATGTCTCGCCAAAACGAAATTTTAATGTTCAAATAGTGTTAAAATAGAAAAAGAACAATAAATAAAACTTAAACTAAATTAAGATTAGTGATACATATGAAAACTAAATTCAATGCATAAAAAATTGAATTATGGTACATAGGAAGCACATCGAAGTGGCACGTGTAACTCCATTCCTGGATGCAAATCACATGTCACACACATAAGAGGATAAAAAAGGACATGTAGGATTTATTAAAGTCATTTAATGTGTAAAGAAATGCGGGCGAAGGTACAATACCATCGTCGTTCTTGCAGGTGAATATTAAATTTCCTGAGTAATTCTGTCGTGCCTTGGTTTTTAAGGATGGGATTTGCTACCCTTAGATTTTGTTACCTTTGTGTCTATCTCATTCTAAACCATTTTTTCTCTCTATAATTATATATTATAATGATTCATTTCTCCATTATTTTTCATAAAGTTATAAAGTCACAAATTCATCAAAGTTAGTCAATTCATTCCCAGTTTTTAATGAAAGAAACACACTTAGTATGAAGAAAATAGTAATTATGTTGCTTTCTATTGCCTACTTCTACTGTCATGATCCGGCTTTTCTTTGCTTTTTTGGTTGTTGAAAAAGATAACATATATAAAATATAAATGTGAATCATGAAGCTTGATATAATTGATTAAGTTTGACGTTTAAATCATAAAAATATGAAACCAATAAGTCAATAGCATAAAAAATAAGTTTATTTTAAATACTGGATATTTAAAAATAAATTAAAATAAAAAATTAAAATTAAAAAAATAAATAAATAAATAAAATCTACGTGGATTTATAAATAAATAAATAATTAAATAAAACGTCACATAGACTGCCATGTCAGCATATAGAAAGATTTCATAGTTGCCACATCATTCAAATGAGCCAAAGAAACCGAATCTAAACATTACAAGTGGGGAATCCAAAAAAATTACAATAGATAAACCGAAATTCGTCACATTGTAGACGGTAAATATATTTAACCCTTTATACTATAACAAAAACTCACAATCTAAAACAATTTCTCAAATACTCTTAATCAACTACTATTTGTAAACTTCATACAATGAAAATCAATATGTCTAGATGAGTTGTAATGCCTTCCTACAAAAAATAACCACAATAATCAAATAACACAGTTAGTAATATTAAGAATATGCATTCACGAATATCAAGATCTGACTGAAAAAATATGGAGGAAGAAGAAGAAAAGAGGGAGAAATCGACCTTTACTAATATTTTCATGCAATTTTAAATTTCTATTATTGTCTATATTTTTTTTCCCTAAATTTAAGAAAATGAAATGTCACTACTACAAAATACACCTAACGTAATATGTTACTACCTCGGCTATTAAGCCGACCGAAGTAAGAGCTCTTATTTACATGTTTGCATTTTTTCTTTTATTATAAGATATTTAACTACGGTCCATATAAATAACCGTCGTGATAGGTAAATGCATACAAGTTTTGAATCCTAGCACTAACATTTTCTCTTCTTTTTTTTGCTACAAAATGGGTATGTGACTTATAATATTAACTTTTATATTAAAATTAAAATACATTTCACCATGGTCTAGACCAACAACCATTGTGAAATGTACTTACATTTAATCATAGTTGTTTTTAGCAACAATGGTGAAAAATAAAACTTAGATTTAAGCGAAATTTCTCTCTTTCATGATAGAATAATCGTCTCTCTCTTAACAAAATTCTAACACTCTCTCACTCCTTATCCTTAACACTTATACACAAAATTCCAACATATCTTCTTCAACTCATATGGATCAAAGAAATTTGTTACACAAAACTCATTTCTTTCACTTCCTCTTCGCATTTCAGGTATGTAGACATTTCCACCTTTTATATTATGAGATGTGATACTTTTGATGTTTTTTGGATATGTTAATGTTTTTTTGAGATATGTTGTTGATGATAAAAGTTTTATGTTGTTGATAATTTTGGGTTTGTTGAGCTATGTTCTATGTTGTTTAAGTTGTGTTGTTGATGATAAAACTTCAATGTTGTTTAAAGTTCTATGTTGTTGATAAAAGTTCTATGTTGTTGATTTTTCTTCTTCTTTCTGTTGGGTTATTTTGTATGTTGTTGTTGATAAAAGTATTATATCGTTGATGATTTTGTTTTATTTGACCTATGTTGTATGTTTTTTCAAGTATCTTGTTGTTGATAAAAGTTTTACGTTGTTGACGATTTAGTTTTTGTTGATAAAAATTGTATGTTGTTTAAGGTATGTTGTCATTGATAAAAGTTGTATGTTGTTGATGATTTTGTTTTTATTGATGAAAGTTGTATGTTGTTTAAGGTATTTTTTTGTTTATAAAAGTTCTATTTGTTAATGATTTTATTTTTGTTGATGAAATTGTATGTTGTTTATGGTATGTTAATGTTATTACTTGGACATTGCAGCTATCATGTTGTTTGTTTAACATGTCCTAGAATATGAGTTAAAAGATTATAATATGGGATATGAAGTTATATTAGAAAGTAACTTACACTTATCATTGCTTTCAAGGTTTCTGGAGCTCATTATCCGCATTTTGCTCTTTGATGGTTAGAACCCGTTTCAATGCTTTTAGTTCTTCAACTACCCATTTATTCACCTCTAATTTTATCTATAAAGTAAATAATATTTTACAAAATGAAATAGAGGTGAAAGAAATGGTAGTTGAAGAACTAGAAGTATTGAAACGAGTTCTAACTATTAAAGAGCAAAATGAAAATAAAGGGTTATAGAAAGCTCGTAAAACAATGATAAGTGTAAGTTATTTTCTAATATAACTTAATTTGTCATATTATTGATTTCTAAATCAGATTGAAATGTTATATGTTTAGTGACAAATTGGTGAAATAAGCATCCCACATAAGTTATAGTAAACTCATGTAAGCATATCACCACATTTGGAATCAAGGACCGTAGCGAAATGTTGTGCGCTAAGTATTTCACTAGGGTTGGACTCTATAACAAAATTCAGGAGTTGGATATCGAAACCCCGACCTCAACCTTTTACTATTGTTGTTTTATACAACTGTAGAGGTATATTACGTGTTATTGTGTTTTTACCACAACCAGTAAATTGTGGTTGTAAGTAGCCCACTTACAACCACACATTACTTTACCACGAAACATCAACCGTGGTTATATCTCTACGATTGATTCCGTAGTGAAATGTGTTATCGTAGTAGTGTGTAGAAGAAACTTTTAACAAATCTGAAAATGAGCTGGAGGGGTTAGAGTGTAGTAGAAAAAATAATGAAAATGAAAAGGAGATGAGTTGGAGTTGATTGAAGAAGAAAATGAATCAGAAATCATGTGGTGTGATCATAAGAGAAAAACAAATTTGAAAAGTGGTGATTCAATACTTTGAAATAGTCAAATAAAAATGTGACAAGTTGCGGGATCAACAAAATAAAGTAGAAATTTCTTTTTACGTTGATTAGAGTTTTGAGATTAGAATAGGTAGACTTATTAGAAATAATTACATATATATATATATATATATATATATATATATATATATATATATATATATATATATATATATATATATATATATATATATATATATATATATATATATATATATATATATATATATATATATAATATTACTCAAATGCATTTTCTCTCATCTTGCACGAATAGTAATTAAAATACATCAATTACCAATAAGGATAATTTGATAAAATTGTTATTCTTTCTTTCATTTATCATATTTTGTTAATGCGTGTGAAAAGGTTTACTTATGACATTTATTATTTTTTCTTTCTCATGTAACATTAATATTTATTTCATTAAAATTCTACCCTTAAGCTAATTTTTCGAATATTACTTTTAAATTAATATTATGCACACCCTTCTGAATTTTAACATTCTACTATGCATTCAATTTATAATAATTAACACAATAATTAATAAAGACCATTTGATAAAATTATTAGACTTTTATTCATTTACAATTTTTTAAATTAAAAAAAACTTAAAGTGACATTTAATATATATAATGATGGGGTCACTATTGATGTAGTAGACTTTTTTTTTGGACAAATTAGTAGACCAAGACTTATAGAGATAATGGAAGGATGTTTACATATATATAAAAGTTATTGTATACATGAAAGAGATAAGAGAGAAAATGGCAGGCAGAGTAGAGAAGATGTATTATCTTTCTTTCTGATATATTTGAGGCGTGGACTTTTTGCTGAAATTGAAAATTGAAATCAAAGAAGAATCATCGTGTGTGTTTTTGTTCACTCATTTTGTAATCAATAATCAATAAAGTGAATGGTAGGGGGTGGAAATGGAGAGTGGCCTGGTGGGGGGTTTAGTCCGGGTCCGATGACTCTGATTTCGAGCTTGTTTGGAGATAACGATGACGGTAAGACATTCTCAGAGCTTCTCGCCGGTGCTATGTTGGATGTGGAGCATGGAGGAGGAAGAGACGGTGGCTTGTCACCGTTGGCCATGTTTGCTTCTCCACCTCAGGTAATAAACCTCTACAGCTCAATTATTGTTGCCATGTTTTTGGCCCCTTAAGCCGGATGAAATGATGATGCACTAATGTTCATTTATGGCTTTGTCTAATTCATGTGTTTTTCACAATTTCTTCAACAAAGGAATAGTTAAATGAATTATTATCATTGCACACAATTAAAAAATATATAAATGAAAAAATGAATATTATTTTTATTAGAAATTATGAAAGTAATATTAATTAAAAGATAAAATTGAAAAAGTAAATAATATTGTATTGGAAATAAAAAATAATCATTTATTTTGAAACAATTTTATTTTATAAATGGATCACTCGTTGTTGGAGTAATTGTAAAAAAATATCTGATTTTATTCTTTCGTTTATTAGAAAAAAACTATTATCATTTAATTATTATTTTACCAATAATATTTTAAATTATTTATTGTAGAAACAAAATAAATAAAATGAGATGATAAATAATTAAATATATTTTAAGAATCAATAAATAATTACATGAAAATAATAAATTTTATTTAATTATACTAATATGTTTAATAGATAAAATTTGAGAGGTGTATATGCATCACAAGAATTAAGAATGAAGATTTGTTAATATTTACTCTCTCCTTTCTACTAAAATTAAGTGTCCTGTTTCTTTATTATTATTATTATTATTTATTTTTAGTTAACAATATATTATTTTTTGGTATATATTTTAAAGATAATTCTAAAAAATAGTAAATAATGTAATAAATATTTTTTATTGAAAAATAAATTTAAATTTAATTTTTTTTTACTCACATGTAGGGTGAAAATAGGTTGGTTGAGATAGATTTATCAAAATTAAGTGTGACCGACCGACAAAATTAAAAAGTTAAGGTTCAAATAAAATTGGCAATTGTTATTGTTAACAATAACATAATCACTCTGAATATGAATTGAATTGCTTCTGTTTCCTTATTCTCCTATCAGCAATCACTAGCACAAGCCTATTCAAATGTTCAAAACCAATTTGAACATCCATTTTCTTCATCAATAGTGCCTACAAATACCTCATTCACACAACTTCAAGCAGTTACATTCAACAACATTGCACAACAACGCATACCAAACTCTAAGGAACCAATAGCAAAATCTGTTGATTATTCCTCTAACACAGAACAAACATCACAACAGTCTTGTTCTGTGAATGTCGACAAAGCTAACGACGACGGCTACAACTGGAGGAAGTATGGACAGAAACAAGTCAAAGGTTGCGAGTTTCCTCGAAGCTATTACAAGTGTACACATCCAAGTTGTCCTGTGAAGAAAAAAGTCGAACGCGATCTCGTTGATGGACATGTAACTCAAATTATTTACAAAGGAGAGCACATTCACGAACGCCCTCGTCCAAGCAAGCTCACAGAGGATAATTCAAATGTGCAACAAGAGTTGTTAGGAACAAGTGACAGTGACGAAGAAAAAGATCATGAAACTGAGAAAAATTATGAACCTGATCGCAAAAGAAGGTAAGGGTTGAGTTTGTAAAATCATGTTCTTGTTGAGATAAAACATTTATACTGTCAACTAATCAGGAACCATTCTTTATATGACTTTTCACATAGGAGTGCTGTCTCAAAGCCTAGAATCATTGTGCAAACAATAAGTGATGTAGATCTGTTAGAGGATGGATATAAATGGCGCAAATACGGGCAGAAAGTTGTCAAAGGAAATCCGCATCCAAGGTGATTACATAATTAAAACTACTTAATTATATAGTCAAACAATTTAGTCTTTGAACTTTTGTACTACTATATCATCTTAGCTATTACTCACGCTCTGATCGTGTAGTCATTAGTCATCATCCCGACTTTAGTTTCTGTCTTTTAAGAAATCAAGTATACATTAGTACGACCTTGCTTGAACATGATATGTTATATAGGATTGTACTACTATATTATTGATTTCTAAGAAAATAGAAACTAAAGTTTCGATGATAACTAATATCTAAACGATCAGAATGTGATTAACAAAAACTTGAAAAGATGATAATGTGCATTCTTGTATGATATGTAGGAGTTATTACAAATGCACAAGCCCGGGTTGCAATGTTAGGAAACATATTGAGAGGGTTTCAACGGATCCTAAAGCAGTAATGACAACATATGAAGGAAAACATAATCATGATGTGCCAGCAGCTAAGACTAATAGCCACACCATTGCCAACAATAATAATGCATCACAGCTAAAATCACAAAATGTCATACTTGCAATGCATAATGTCGACAGAAGAGGTCAGCAGCAGCCTTCAGCAGTGGCACGTTTAAGGTTGAAGGAAGAGCATAAAGCATAGTGTTCTTATTTTATATAAGACTGGAAGCATGTGTCTGCAATAACAAGTCATCTTTTAAGGTTTGATGTTTTTTTTGGTATGAGGCTAAAGTTTTGACCAAGGGCTATAAGTCCAATTCATGGTATCGGTAGAAAGTAGCATGGGAAATATGTGTGATTGGTTAATCTAATATGTAAAGTAGCATTAAATGATGAAAAATGATTTGAATACATTATTTCTCTTTTAATTTTATTTATTTATTTATGTGCCCAAACAAATTTAAAATTTGTGATTATGTGATTCACTAGCTTTTAAAATATACCAATACTACAAAACAAATCTTTTCCCTCACTTAATAAAAAAAATTAACAAATAAATTGAGATAAAATTCTATGACACGCTATGTTATTTTTTTCTTTTTTAAATTATCATGTATTTTTTTTGTTTATAAAAAATCAAATGGTAAATTAATTTAGGAGGGTACATGCTTCGATTTTCGGCAACGGTAGTTTTTGTTTTGTTTTTCTTTAAAATAATGTCTTTTTTATTATTTAAGACTTTTTTATTATTAAATATTATATTTTCTCGGATTCTCAAATAACCGAGGGGTATGATACATAGATTTTACTATAAAATGATTCATTCACTAAATTTTACCTTAAACCTAACTCACAAGTTCATACGCTCCATACTTTTAGACATCCTTATGTCTGATGGATTGCGAGACAAAGAAAAGTTGATTATGTGTTTTTTTTCTTCGTACACCGACCTTTAACAAATTATTTTTATGTTCTTACAATCTATCTCATGTAATAATATTGTTGTTCACGTCAATGTTAAATGCAATAACTTTACATTGTTGTTAATCAAAAATAATTTTCTATAATATATTTTGATTTTTTCAGTTGACAACATTGAGAAATTTATTATTAATCATATTGCATCACACAAAGAAATTGGTGAATAATAAAAAAATTGAAAAAGGAAATAATATATGTAACTTCAACTTTTTTTCCATTCACCTTGACAATATAAGTCATATATTACATCGCTTCTTTTAAAAATCGATGTTAAAACAGAAGGAAAAAATAAATGTGTTTATTGAGTTTCTTCGCAGTACTTAAACAAATATTTGTCATCCATTTAATGAGTATCAGCGCTTAAGACACTGTCATTAATGATCCGCGTAAAACCTATAAAACATTCATTCAAAAGCCTTATGTCTCATTATAAAAGCATTATGAATATAAAAAATTTATCATAAAAACATTGAAACTTATTTGTTTTATATCTTAAACATTGAAACATATAGGGGTGGCAATTGGATCCATTAACACAAAATCCATCCAATCCATCCATCAAAAAATCCATCCAATCCATCCACTAAATATAAATTAAGTTAATGGATTGATCCAATCCATCCATTTATAAACATGGATTGATCCAATCCATCCAACACATTTTAATGATCCAATGGATTTTTTTATTTAATTTTAAAAAAATAAATTTTTTCAAATATTAAAAAAAAAATTGAAAAAAAAAAATATTTTTTTGAAAATACAAAAAATATTAAATTTTTTTATCTAATGTTAAAAAAATGAAAAATATATTTTTTTATGGTCAAATAATTTTTTTATCTAATGTTAAAAAAATAAATTTTTTCAAATATCAAATTTTTTTTCGAATTTTTTTTTTTAAATACCAAAATTTGATTTTATTTTCGATGTTTTTTTACGAATATAAAAAAAAATCGAAAATAAAAAAAAAAAATTTAAAATTTTTTTTTTTGAAAATAAAATAATTTTTCTCAAAAAAAAAACTGATATTGTTTTATTAAAAAAAAGTAAAAAACTTTTTAATAAAAATAAATTTCAAAGAAAAATTTTAAAGGAAAATAAAATGGATGGATGGATATCCATCCACTAAAAATATGATAATGGATGGATTGGATGGATTTTTATTCTTAATGGATGGATTGGATTGGATATTTTTAAAAAACTTTTAGTGGATTGTTAATGGATAATGGATTGTTTTGATCCATCCATTAACGATCCAATCCATATCCATCCAATCCATCCATTTTGCCACCCCTAGAAACATAATTCCCTATGATTGATTGGAAGAGCGGAAAAATATTTGATTTGAGGATCAATTATTTAGGTTTAAGATTTGTGTTCTTAAATAATCATATAATAAAATATTTATTTTATTTATCTAAACTCTTTCTTAGTTTTATCTCCAAAATAAATACATAAAATATCAAATATTTGATATTCCCCAAGATTCAATGAAATGAAGATCCATCATTTGTTCTTCACCTAAAAGTGATGACGATGAATAAGATTCAAAATTTGCTATATATTTTTACTTTAATATTTTGTGTAAACAATATAATATTTTGTGTAAACAATGTAATTTGTAAGCAATTTAATTTAATATTCGGTGTAAACAATGTAATTTGTATTAAAAAGAAAAATTATTTTCCCCTTAATTTTGATCATGAATCAAGAAGTATGTGGCGCTAGCTTAAAAATACAAAAAATGTTTTTGCTGGGAATCAAACCAATGATCATTTCAACTATCTCCTTGATTATTCAACAACCAAGGGGTAAAGTGGCATATTTTCATGACGCATTTCATTACCTTGCTTGTATCACTGAGGTAAAATTCAATCCGCATCCGACGTAACATGTGTTTTTTGTAGTAGTGAACACTCTATCCGTATTAACTTATAAGCAAAAATCTAATATTTCAGACTTAATAAGAAAATTTAAATTTTTGTGTCTTTTTTCAAATATATTTTATGGAAAGATGTAAAAATAATTCGATTGAGTGTTGCATTTAAATTTATCTCAAAAAAGATGAATTTTTTAGAATAAAATAATTAAATGAAATAAAATTGATGATTTTTTGCTTATAATTTGTAGTGTTATATTTCCAAATATCTCTGCCTAGGGTGGTAGCTTAGGGCCACCCTAGGAAAGAGGCGATGACACAAGGTCGCCCAAAGGGAGGTACCATATCGCCTCTACGTTTCCTTGCCCCCTGATAAGAAGAAATATGAGATAAGATGTGTCTTGGATAACAAGAAAGTTAAGATAGTTACTGACCCACATATTTCTAAGAAATAGGAATTCAATAGTCCATCCTTTAACTGGGCAGGCGAATACCTTTTCCAAGGACCCTTAAGGATCATGAATCCCTATAAATACCACATCCCTTAAAGTAAGGGGGTCAAGTCATTCTTACTCAATACCACCCAACACAGGTCAAAGAACACTTCGCTACCAGTAGTCCTAACATCAGTCATTTAACTGCCCGCATGCAACCTAGCAATGTCGGTCGCCAATAGGGTCTCTCACCCCACATGAGTTGGTCCATCAAATAAACTCAAAACCTACCATACATGGCTACTTGCCACCATGAGCTAGCCCTAATCTCATTCGTGTAATATACCTATTAGGGTCTCTGAGTCTCTCTGCCCTTGTAGGGGGAACACGCACATACCTTGTACACTTTTGGACAATATAGTGGCACTCACTATGGGGCCCCGATAAAACTAACTTTGGCTACATTTCCTTTTAACAACTACACATTTCACTTCAACCATATCATCTTCCTTTTCCTTTCTTATAGGAGATGACTGACAGGGTCCTACACCACACAGCAAGAACCATCATCGGAGGTATTTCTGAGAGGGGCCTCTCTAGAACCGCTCGACGAAGATATACGAGGTGAGTGTTTGCTGCAAATATCATATCCTCTGGTTTCCCTAAAAACATTTCCGGAGAAACCGGGGCCAACATCGTTTTCTCTAAAGAAGATGCATTGTGCATCAATCCACATGACAATGACCCATTGGTCATCACTGTCCAGCATGCTGATTGGGATATCAAGCGAATACAACTTGTCGAAGTAGTGTGCACTCGACAGAGTCAAACAAAGTATGTATTAACTGTATTCGATAGAAAGTCAAATATAACTTGTTGAAGTTTATGTTAGTTAGTTACTTTGAGAATTACTTTGTGAGCAAGTAATCTCATTATAAATAAGGATGTACCATACTATTGTAATGTGTGTTGAATAAGAGAAATTCAATGAGAATAAACACATAGAAAAACTCTATAGAATTTGATTCATCTTCTTCCTCATTCTTACAAACCCCTAATTTATCTTTTCTTCCCAATTACTTTCACATATTTCTTTTCTTCTCATATCATCGTGCACGGGAATCATCTTACAACCAAGGAGTAGTTGAATCACTCGAGTGAAGAGTGAAGAACGAGAGGAGTGATCAATCAAAAAGATTGATTCTCGATCAATCAAGATTGATTCGGATTATCTCCAAGATTGAGGTTAATTCTAACACCTGGTATCTATAACACTGGTTGCGATTCTTGGGAAGAGAAGAAACATGGTTTCAGGATTACTAGAAATCGACATTTCAAATTAAGTGTGTGAAGAATGTGTTCAAGCAAAGAAAAACATGAATAACTTCAATAAAGATGCAGGAAGCAATTCGAAGGCAATCCTTGAAGTTATATATTCAGATGCGTGTGGTCATATCTAGGTAGATTCGATTGGAGGTAATAGACACTTTGTCACATTCATAGATGATTTTAGTTGAAAACTGTGGACATGCCTAATTAAGAAGAAAAGTGACGTGCTTAAGGTGTTCACAAAGTTTAAAGTGGTCGAAAGCTCAAGACCCCGAGAACTGATGGTGGTGGAGAGTATGTTTCCAATGATTTTGAGGTTTTATTTCATAAAGAAGGGATTGTACATGAGGTGGTTCCAACCTACATTCCATGGCAAAATGGAACTACTCAGAGGAAGACTAGAACCATCATTAACATGGTGAGGAGTATGCTAATAGGCAAGCATTTATCTAATGAGTTATGGGGTGAAGTTGTGTCGACTACAACATATATCATGAACAAATGTCAAACTTAGAAGTTATAAGGAATCACACCAGAAAAATGTTAGTCTGCTGTTAAACCTAACTTAAGTCATATGAAGGTGTTTGGGTCCATAACACATAGACATGTGCCTGATCAATTGAGAAGAAACCTTGATAGCAAGTCAAGCTAGATGATCCTGATAGGATATCACTCAAATGGTGGATACAAACTGTTCAACCTAGTGAAAGCAAGTTGTGATCAACAGGGATGTGATCATAAATAAGCTTAAGGAATAAGACTGTAATAAAAACATCAAGAAAGATTCAATGAGAATTCCATGTGACGAACCAGCTAGTGAAGTTGACAAAGGAGTTCGACAAGAGGAAGTCAGAGGTCAAGCAAGCACAAGTATACCTCAAAGAGCAAGAAACATGCATTCAAGGTTGCAGGGATGTGTAATTACATTAGTTGATGTGGTCGACGATGAAGGTGAGCTTGTTCACTATACTTTCTATGCAGATAATGAGCCAGACAATGTAATTGATGTATTAAAGGACTCGAAGTGGATACAAGCATTGAAGGAGGATCCGAAGTCCATAGAAGTTAACAATACCTAGTCACTAGTCGAATTGCCACAAGGCAATAAGGCAATTGATGTGAAATGGATTTACAAAGTAAAGTGAACCTAAAAGGAGAAATAACCAAACACAAATCCTGACTTGTAAACAAAGAATTTCTTCAGAGAGAAGGAATCGAATTTGATGAAGTCATTCCATCAGTTGCTAGGATCGAAACAATCAGGTTGGTTGTTGGCCTAGCAAGCATGAGAAACTTGTATATGTGTCAGATGGGTGTGAAATGTGAATTTCTTAATGTCCATTAGATGAAGAGGTTTATGTAGAACAACCAATTAGGTTTGTGAAACAAGTCCAAGAAATCAAGTTATACAGACTGCATAAAGCCATGTATGGACTCAAGCAAGCTCCAAGAGTCTGGAATAAAAAGATAGATAATTTCTTAAGAGAGAAGAAATTTGTAAAGTGCACAACTCGGCATGGAGTATATGTTAGAAGAAGCAGGATTGAACTGCTTATTTTATGTCTCTATGCTGATGACTTGTTGATAACGGGTAGCTGCAAGAAGGAGGTCAAAAACTTTAAAGGTGATTAAAGCAAATAGTTCGAAATGTCTGATCTGGACAACTTTTCACGCATCCTTGGTATAAAATTTTACAAGAGTAGTAAAGGCATAATGATACGTCATAGGAGACATGTAAGTTGTAACACCCTTCTAAAATACCCCAAATATTTAATTTAAATATAACAACATATCAATCAGAGTAATATGCAATCAAGGGTGTCACACAATATTTCACAATATTATTTAGTCATGCTCATTATTTAACTCAAAACATAGAGTATTGCACAATACGCAGCGGATAGAGATCAAATCGATCATTCAAAACATGTAACATATCACATGTAAAATGGTTCACAACCAATCAATAAAACATTCAAAACATCCCATCCCGATGTTACATCTATCAGAGCATGACCCACTAGGAGACTACACTAGACTCCAAGCATTAGCTTCTACTCAACTCATTGCTCGTTACCTGAAAAATAGTTGTAAGGGTGAGTTCCTCAATCGATATAACAAGCATTATAAAATATCATGTAATGCTAAGTAAACAACACATTTCATCACCCCAAATCAGATTACACATTCAGTAACAGCAATATCAACTCAATCATACTCAATATCAACACAACACACAACACACCACACACGTATAATACTGGAATACATCCATTCATATTATACGCCATACATCAATTATGCAATGAGACTCCATGCATGCGGTACCGACTATTCGTGAACATATAGTTCACCTCACCGATCAAATCCAGATACGGCTACCAAGCCCACTAGTCCCACTCATTTGAGACCTAGTGACTCACTCACTAATTCCTCACCACGGGAATTAGCTACCACCAACTCACTAATTCCTCACTATGGGAATTAGCTACCACCATAAAGACTACAATATGCATGCTAAATCACCTAGCAATGCAAACATCAACAACAGTCCATAATGACTAACTCACTAATTCCTCACTATGGGAATTAGCTACCACCATAAAGGCCACAATATGCATGCTAATTCACCTAGCAATGCAACATCATCAACAATAATCCACAATGGACATATGCTCACACTCTAAGCCATAAAATAGTCCATTCACAAACACATGCATAATATATACATTCACAACATTATGCATATCATCATACATCATCAACACATGTATCAAACACCATATCATGTCGAATAATTAATCACAGTATTAGCACACTCTACTAATACCCTTACTACTCAAAACAACAGGAAATAATCCCTATTACATCATCTGCCAACATATGCCAACCATCACTTAAGTACACAACATTTAAAACACCAATTTTCCACTCTGCAACAGTGTTAACCGGTTAACGTCCTGGGTTAACCGGTTAACGCAGCACAAACACGCTTCCTGCCCAAAACTTAACAGTGTTAACCGGTTAACGCCCTGGGTTAACCGGTTAACGCAGACAGAACAGCAATATCTCAGAAAACACAACAGTGTTAACCGGTTAACGCCCTGGGTTAACCGGTTAACGCAGACAAAACAGCAAATTACACAATACAACACAGTGTTAACCGGTTAACACCCTGGGTTAACCGGTTAACGCAAGACAGAAAGCTGTCCCTGCGCTAACACAAGGCAGAATGCAGAATTCTCCGCATTTTCCGCCGTTGGAGGACTTCCGGACCTCCGATTCCAATTCCGTAAAAAGCTATACATTAGGGAAATTACAACACACTCAATTACAGGTTCAATTTCAGTTTTCACACAACATGTCCATCACAATTTTCAGCATTCAACAGTCCCGATTAGGGTCAATTCAACGGTTTATCACTACCCATTACATGCTAACCCATAATACCCATTAAACGACGATAAACCCCCCTTACCTGATTAATCCGGCAAATCTTTGAGCTTCAAGCTTTTCTCTTCTCCAACCTTTGCCCTTGCTCTTCCTCTTTCTCAATCGCTTCTCTGTTTCACGTGAAAACCTTTTCTTTACCAAAATGGGCTCTTTTCCTTATTTCCAACTTATATATATTTTCCAATTTATATTATTATTCCAATAATAATAATAATTTAATAATTCCAAAAATAATAATAATAATAATCCAATTATCTAATTAAATTAATAAATATATTATTAACTTAATTTAAATAATTATCATATTATTATCGGGGTGTTACAACTCTCCCCCACTAAAAGAGTTTTCGTCCTCGAAAACATACCTCAAGCGAATAACTCCGGATAAGACTCCTTCATCTGACTCTCCAGTTCCCAAGTCACATTGCCACCTGCTGGTCCTCCCCAAGCTACCTTCACCAAAGCAATCTCTTTACCCCGCAACTGCTTCAACTCTCGATCCTCTATCCTCATAGGTGATGTTTCAACAGTCAGGTTATCTCTCACCTGTACATCATCTATTTGGACTACATGCGACGGATCATGAATGTACCTCCTCAACTGAGACACATGAAAAACCTCATGCAAATTCGCAAGCGACGGCGGTAAAGCGATACGATAGGCTACCTCCCCTATCCTCTCCAAAATCTGATAAGGACCAATAAATCGAGGTGTCAACTTCTTCGACTTCAAAGCTCGACCAACTCCCGTTATCGGAGTAACACGAAGAAACACATGATCTCCCTCTTGGAACTCAAGTGACTTCCTCCTCTTGTCATGATAACTCTTCTGACGACTCTGAGCAATTCTCATCTTCTCCTGAATCATCTTAATCTTTTCCGTAGTTTGTTGAACAATCTCCGGTCCAACCACAGCACTCTCACCGGACTCATACCAACATAAAGGTGTCCGACATCTCCTACCATACAAAGCTTCAAACGGTGCCATACCAATGCTCGAATGAAAACTATTGTTGTAGGTAAACTCAATCAAAGGTAAATAACAATCCCAAGCACCTCCTTTTTCCAAAACACAAGCCCTCAAAAGATCCTCTAGTGACTGAATCGTCCTCTCAGTCTGACCATCAGTCTGCGGATGATATGCAGAACTCAATCTCAGCTTAGTTCCCAAAGCCTTCTGCAAACCTTCCCAGAACTTCGATGTAAATCTAGGATCTCTGTCCGAAACGATACTCGACGGAATACCATGCAAACTTACAATTTTCTCAATATACAACTCAGCTAATCTCTCTAACGATAATCCATTCTGATCGGAATGAAATGAGCCGACTTCGTCAATCTATCAACAATCACCCAAATGGATTCAAAATTCTTATTTGTCCTCGGTAAACCAGAAACAAAATCCATACTGATACTATCCCACTTCCACTCCGGAATAGCCAACGGTTGCATTAGCCCAGACGGCTTCTGATGCTCAATCTTTGACTTTTGACAAGTCAAACAGGAATAAACAAAACTCGCAATTTCTCTTTTCATTCCCGGCCACCAAAATAACTTTTTCAAATCATGATACATCTTCGTAGCTCCAGGATGAATACTCAGGCCGCTACGGTGTCCTTCCTCAAGAATACTCTTCTTAAGTTCGGTAACATCCGGAATACACACCCGACTACCAAATTTCAAAATACCATTCTCATCAACTCTAAATTCACCACCTCGACCTTGATTCACTAAAGTCAACTTATCAACCAAAAGCACATCGGATTTCTGACCCTCTCTAATCTCATCCAGAATACCACTCGTTAATTTCAACATTCCCAATTTAACACTATTGTGAGTACTCTCACACACCAAACTCAAGTCTCTAAACTGCTCAATTAAATCCAATTCCCTAACCATTAACATAGACATATGCAATGATTTCCGACTCAATGCATCAGCCATTACGTTTGCTTTACCCGGATGGTAATTCAAACCAAAGTCATAATCCTTCAGAAACTCTAACCATCTCCTCTGTCTCATATTCAGCTCTTTCTGATCAAACAAATACTTTAAACTTTTATGGTCACTGAAAACCTCAAATCTTGATCCGTACAAGTAATGCCTCCATAACTTCAGAACAAATACCACAGCTGCCAACTCTAAATCGTGTGTCGGATAGTTCCTCTCATGAATCCTCAGCTGTCTCGAAGCATAAGCTATAACCTGCTTATTCTGCATCAACACACCACCCAAACCCAACAATGAAGCATCACAGTAAACCTCAAATGATTCCGACGAACTCGGTAATATCAGAATAGGAGCAGTAGTCAACCTTCTCTTTAACTCTTGGAAACCTTCTTCACATTTTGAGTCCCAAACAAACGCTTGCCCCTTTCTAGTCAACATCGTCAACGGTAACGCCAACTTAGAAAATCCCTCAATAAACTTCCTATAATAACCAGCCAATCCAAGAAAACTTCTTATCTCAGAAACTGACTTCGGAGCTTCCCACTTAGATACCGCTTCTATCTTAGAAGGATCAACAGCAACACCACCTCTTGAAATCACATGACCAAGAAAACTAACCTCTTCTAACCAAAATTCACACTTCGACAGTTTAGCAAATAACTTCTTTTCTCGTAGAACTCCTAAAACCACTCTCAAATGTTCAGCATGCTCTTCTTCAGATTTCGAATACACCAAAATGTCATCAATAAACACTACAACAAACTTATCTAGGTACGGATGGAAAATCCTATTCATATACTCCATAAATACTCCAGGCGCATTAGTCACACCAAAAGGCATTACAGAATACTCATAATGTCCATACCTTGTTCTGAAAGCAGTCTTCTGAATATCCTCAGTTTTCACACGTATCTGATGATACCCAGATCTCAAATCTATTTTGCTGAACACACTCGCACCAACCAACTGATCCATCAAATCATCAATCCTCGGCAAAGGATACCGATTCTTGATCGTCACTTTATTCAGTTGCCTGTAGTCCACACACAACCTCATAGTACCTTCTTTCTTCTTAACCAATAACACTGGTGCACCCCACGGTGACACACTCGGACGAATAAATTTCTTATCCAACAGATCTTCCAGCTGACTCTTCAATTCAGTTAACTCAACAGCAGACATACGGTACGGAGCCATCGATATCGGTCTAGTACCCGGTACCAAATCAATCGAGAATTCAACCTCACGCTCTGGCGGCAATTCATTCACCTCTTCCGGAAACACATCAGGAAAATCACACACCACAGCTAGATCGCAAATCACCAGTTTATCTTTAGCCTCCAAAGTCGCTAACAGCATAAACAACTCTGCCCCATCTGCTACTGCCTCATCCACTTGCCTCGCTGATAGAAACAAATCCTTTCCTTCCTCAACCTCAGGAAATATCACAGTCTTATCAAAACAATTGATAGAAACTCGGTTAAACACCAACCAGTTCATACCCAGAATAACGTCAATCTGCACTAGTGGAAGGCACACAAGGTCCATCCCAAAGTCTCTACCAAAAATACTCAAAGGACAATTTAAACAAACTGAAGTAGTAGTCACTGAACCCTTCGCAGGAGTATCAATCACCATACTACCATGCATCTCAGATATCTCTAACTTAAGTTTCACAGCACAATCTAACGATATAAAGGAATGAGTAGCACCGGTGTCAATAATAGCTACAAGAGGAAAGCCATTAATATAACACGTACCTCGGATCAAACGATCATCTGCAGAAGTCTCAGAACCCGATAAAGCAAAAACCTTGCCTCCTGACTGATTCTCTTTCTTCGGCTTAGGACACTGTGGGCTAATATGACCCAACTCTCCACAGTTGAAACAAGTCACAGTCTTCGACCGGCACTCTGCAGCCAAATGACCACCTTTTCCACATTTGAAACACTTCCTCTCAGCACTGGTACACTCATGGACACGATGTCCAGCCTGACCACATCTGTAACACTTAGCAGGGGCACTAGAGTCTCCCCCACTAGGCCTCTTCATCCCACTCTGCTTCTGAAAACCTTTGCCAGCTGCATACGGTTTTCCACGATCATTCTGATTCTTGCCCTTCCTATCAACCCTTTGCTGATAGCTCTCTGCTCTGGCTTTGGAATCCTGTTCAAAAATCCTGCAACAGTCAACCAAGTCAGAAAACACTCTGATCCGTTGGTATCCAATAGCCTGCTTGATCTCGGGACGTAACCCGTTCTCAAACTTCACACATTTCGAAAATTCTCCAGCAGCCTCATTATAGGGAGTATAATACTTTGACAGCTCTGTGAACTTAGCAGCATACTCAGTAACAGACCTGTTACCCTGTTTCAATTCCAAGAATTCTATCTCTTTCTTTCCTCTGACATCCTCTGGAAAGTACTTCCTCAGGAATCTCTCTCTGAACACAGCCCAAGTGATCTCAGCATTTCCAGCAGATTCCAACTCAGTGCGGGTAGCAACCCACCAATCATCAGCTTCTTCGGACAGCATATGCGTACCGAACCTGACCTTCTGGTTATCGGCACACTCAGTCACTCGGAAGATTCTCTCAATCTCCTTCAACCACTTCTGAGCGCCATCTGGATCGTATGCTCCCTTGAACATTGGAGGGTTGTTCTTCTGGAACTCACTCAGTTGACGAGCAGCTCCCCTTCCCACAACATTCGGATTCCCTCCAAGTACTCCAGCTAGCATACCCAGAGCCTCAGCAATCGCAGCATCATCTCTACCTCTTCCAGCCATCTCTAATCTGAAAACCCAACAAGCTAAAACAATAAGTACTGATAGGGTTACACAACACCTATCCCGTACAGGGGAAACAGAATAATTACGACTCGACTCGACCGACTATGCTCTGATACCACTAATGTAACACCCTTCTAAAATACCCCAAATATTTAATTTAAATATAACAACATATCAATCAGAGTAATATGCAATCAAGGGTGTCACACAATATTTCACAATATTATTTAGTCATGCTCATTATTTAACTCAAAACATAGAGTATTGCACAATACGCAGCGGATAGAGATCAAATCGATCATTCAAAACATGTAACATATCACATGTAAAATGGTTCACAACCAATCAATAAAACATTCAAAACATCCCATCCCGATGTTACATCTATCAGAGCATGACCCACTAGGAGACTACACTAGACTCCAAGCATTAGCTTCTACTCAACTCATTGCTCGTTACCTGAAAAATAGTTGTAAGGGTGAGTTCCTCAATCGATATAACAAGCATTATAAAATATCATGTAATGCTAAGTAAACAACACATTTCATCACCCCAAATCAGATTACACATTCAGTAACAGCAATATCAACTCAATCATACTCAATATCAACACAACACACAACACACCACACACGTATAATACTGGAATACATCCATTCATATTATACGCCATACATCAATTATGCAATGAGACTCCATGCATGCGGTACCGACTATTCGTGAACATATAGTTCACCTCACCGATCAAATCCAGATACGGCTACCAAGCCCACTAGTCCCACTCATTTGAGACCTAGTGACTCACTCACTAATTCCTCACCACGGGAATTAGCTACCACCAACTCACTAATTCCTCACTATGGGAATTAGCTACCACCATAAAGACTACAATATGCATGCTAAATCACCTAGCAATGCAAACATCAACAACAGTCCATAATGACTAACTCACTAATTCCTCACTATGGGAATTAGCTACCACCATAAAGGCCACAATATGCATGCTAATTCACCTAGCAATGCAACATCATCAACAATAATCCACAATGGACATATGCTCACACTCTAAGCCATAAAATAGTCCATTCACAAACACATGCATAATATATACATTCACAACATTATGCATATCATCATACATCATCAACACATGTATCAAACACCATATCATGTCGAATAATTAATCACAGTATTAGCACACTCTACTAATACCCTTACTACTCAAAACAACAGGAAATAATCCCTATTACATCATCTGCCAACATATGCCAACCATCACTTAAGTACACAACATTTAAAACACCAATTTTCCACTCTGCAACAGTGTTAACCGGTTAACGCCCTGGGTTAACCGGTTAACGCAGCACAAACACGCTTCCTGCCCAAAACTTAACAGTGTTAACCGGTTAACGCCCTGGGTTAACCGGTTAACGCAGACAGAACAGCAATATCTCAGAAAACACAACAGTGTTAACCGGTTAACGCCCTGGGTTAACCGGTTAACGCAGACAAAACAGCAAATTACACAATACAACACAGTGTTAACCGGTTAACACCCTGGGTTAACCGGTTAACGCAAGACAGAAAGCTGTCCCTGCGCTAACACAAGGCAGAATGCAGAATTCTCCGCATTTTCCGCCGTTGGAGGACTTCCGGACCTCCGATTCCAATTCCGTAAAAAGCTATACATTAGGGAAATTACAACACACTCAATTACAGGTTCAATTTCAGTTTTCACACAACATGTCCATCACAATTTTCAGCATTCAACAATCCCGATTAGGGTCAATTCAACGGTTTATCACTACCCATTACATGCTAACCCATAATACCCATTAAACGACGATAAACCCCCCTTACCTGATTAATCCGGCAAATCTTTGAGCTTCAAGCTTTTCTCTTCTCCAACCTTTGCCCTTGCTCTTCCTCTTTCTCAATCGCTTCTCTGTTTCACGTGAAAACCTTTTCTTTACCAAAATGGGCTCTTTTCCTTATTTCCAACTTATATATATTTTCCAATTTATATTATTATTCTAATAATAATAATAATTTAATAATTCCAAAAATAATAATAATAATAATCCAATTATCTAATTAAATTAATAAATATATTATTAACTTAATTTAAATAATTATCATATTATTATCGGGGTGTTACATAAGTGATATACTCAAAAGATTTGAGGTGAAGAATTGCAATGCAACTTCGACACCTGCTGAACCAAGACTGCAACTGATGAAAGACTCAGATGATGACAATTCCGATCCAACTCAATACAAAAGACCCACTGGATCACTAAGATACCTTTGTCACACAAGGTCTATCTAGCACACAATGTAGGTATGGTGAGTAGATTCATACATAAGCCAAATGTATCACACCTAGCCGCCACAAAGAGGATATTAAGGTATCTAAAAGGAACTCTAGACTATGACACTTTGTTTCTTGTAGTAAATGAAGGAAAATAATAAAAACTAGTGGGTTACACTGACTCAAGTTGGTGTAGTGATGTTGAGGATAGAAAGTCCACACTAGTTATGTGTTTATCATAGGTGGTGCATCAGTTACTTGGAATTCAAGAAAGGAACTAGTAGTAACGTTGTCATATCCCAAATTGAGGTTAATTCCAACACATGCCACCTGTGTAAAATTGGAGGAGACCATAAAAATATCAAGAGATAATCTCACTGTCTCATAAAAAGTGTCTTATTTGCATATTTTCTCTATCTCAAAATAATTGTCATTTTTACAATATCGATGCAATATTTATCATTATTTTTCCACTATCATACATCTATTTATTAACTTTCACTTATCAATCACTCTTTTAACTATAATTAATATGTGTATTCTAGTAAATGAAATTAATGTCATCATCAAAATAAACACATTTAACTCATTTTCTTAAAAATCGTTTATTACTCAAATAAGACACTTAGTCAAATAAAGTATAAAATTTAAGGGATAAAAAATTAAAAATTAAAAAAAATCAAACTAGAAAATAAAAATATATTTAAATCTTTTATTTATTAAAGCATGTGGGCCTTATATATATATATATATATATATATATATATATATATATATATATATATATATATATATATATATATATATATATTTAGATATGACTTTGATTACGAGTGAATTGATTTAATAAACTTGATTTAAATTTTATATATATATATATATATATATATATATATATATATATATATATATATATATATATATATATATATATATATATATATATATATATATATATATATATATATATATATATATATATATATATATATATATATATATATATATATATATATATTCTTTCAATGTCGATTAAATATCTCTCTCTTTCTCGCTCTGTCTCTCTCTCTCTCATATATATATATATATATATATATATATATATTATATATATATATATATATATATATATATATATATATATCAGAGAGAGAGATAGCAATATGAAAAGGACACTAAGAAAAGACTATTATATGATTTAATCGACATTGGAAGAATATTTAAGAGTTCCTTGAAAAACAATATATATATATATATATATATATATATATATATATATATATATATATATATATATATATATATATATATATATATATATATCCTAAATTTTTTTAGATCTGATGGCCAACGTGCGCTACCCACCAAATGCCTCAGTCAACGCACGCGAATGGATGGTAATCATAAGCAACAATTGTGATTAAAACGTGGAGAGATAATCTGATGGATAGGACCTTGCCACCATACCACCGGAGCTAGGGCTCCGGTCATCTTCTCCGGTGGACCTCAACGGACTGGTCCACCATCAACTTCCTGAAAATGAAAGTGTGTACACTATTTTAAAGAGAAAATCATCAGGAATCCATATCTGACCTCAAAACTCTCCAATTCTAAGTATATTGAAAGATACATGGAATTGAAAATTGAGGAGTATGAATTAAGTTTCTTCGATTTGACCTCAAAGCAACTCAATCTTGTTGCCTACATTGGTAGGACTTCAACTAACCAAAAACCAAGTGAAATGATGGAGAATTGAGGGAGAATCGAAGAAGAAAATTTTCAAAAAATTCACGTTCTGTTTGCAGTGAGGAATCTCGATCTTGATCTCAATTTGCTTTGGCTTGCTTCTACCAACTTGCAGGAAGTGATATTGATGATTAAAAGGCTTGGATTCTTGGAGTTTCAATTCCAAAATAGAATGAGAATTGAAACTCGATTTCAAGAAGAAATCCTCAAGATTATCCTTTAATGGAGGTTAGGGAAGAAGCAGGTCAAAGCTTGGGCAAGAGGGATCCGTTTCTGAGCTCAAGGGACATGTATATATAGCCTTAAAGATTCATTTCCATACATTTCCAAAAAATGGCCAAAAAGAGCAACTTGGTGTGCATGGTTACATGTGCATGCAACAAGGCCCAAGTAAAGATGTGATCCAATTCTAAATCATGTGCAATTGATGTTGAAGTTACCTCATGAAGCCATGCAAAGTTGTGTGAAAATTGAGCACAAAAGTTACCAAATAGGGCCATGTAATGCACCCATACGCAAGTCCTTCAAAATTAATCCAAATGCCATGAACTTGGACTATTTGGAAAGCTAACATGAAGGGGAACAACTTTTATGTTGAAAATGTTTCCATTTGAAACTTGGATCATGATGAATTTTGGTGTGGAAGTTGGAAGAATCAAACATAGTTGAAAATTTTCAAAGTTAAAAGTCAAATGACCTCTTCTTTCACCTTGAATAACTTTTGCTATGAGCTCCAAATGGAAATGTTTTCTTCACCAAAGTTATAACTCTTTCAATCCTACTCAATTTGGTCATAAATTGGACATAATTTGGATTTCTTATGATAGAGTTGTAGATTTTATAAGTTGAGGAAAATTGCTTGTTCAATGATGATGGCCCAAAATGACCTATAATGTTCCCTCTTGGTACATGCCCTTACAAGTAGAATTTTACATTTATCAAAGAAGAAAAGTTCTATAATACATATTTAAATTGATCATGAAACTTTGATGTCCTTTATATAATAAAAAATGAGCAAGTTATGACTTTTGGAAGTTGACCTTCCATCTAGGGCACAAATAAAATGACTTATAATCTTTCACCATAAAAAATGACTTTCTAAGCAAAATTAGCTCTTTATGCCAACATGAAAGTTGTTTGTTATGTCACAAATAGTAACTTTTCTCTTCAAATAATTTTTATATAACAAAAATTGTTGGAGATGGGGTCTAGGGAACCCTAGATTTGACCAGTTGACTTTCTCAGGTCAACCTCTTTAACCCAACTTGCAAACTTGAAGTTATTTTGATCTTAGGGGATCATGGAGGATAATATATGCTTATTATTATGTATAATGGAGTATACCTTGATATCTTTGACCAATTGATGAAGAAACTTGTTGAGGAAGTCACACAAGATACCCAGATGAATTAGGGCTCCCAAGGCGAACAAGCTTCAAACTCTTGATGAATTCTTGATCAAAATGACAATTAAAGAACATGGGTATCCATATGTGATACTTAGAATCATTTTGAACCTTTCCTTGATTGATCTCTTGCTTTGAGGGTCTCAAACCCTAGATATGAGCTTGGTGGGGGCACAGATGGACACACACACCTACAAAAGAAACAAAATTACACATAGACATATTTTTGACATTTTGGTTAGTAAAAAAAAGAAAATAAAGTATGATACAATCAAAAGTGATTTGTGATCTCTCCCAATGCAAACCCAATGAATGAGGCGTGAGGAAGATGCCAAGGTGTAATCCCAAAGTCAATGCAAATGATGGGATAACATGAGGGATCTTAGGGTCAAAATTGGGGTCTTACAGCAGTTACCCATCTTTTGCTTGGTTTGTAACCACACAAATTTATTCTTGCTGAGGATTTTTCTTTTGATTCCTCTTTTGCTTCTTTGTTTTTCGATTTCCCTAATTTTTGTTGGACTGATTCCAATATGCAATCCATAAGGATGTCATAACTTTTTCCTAAATCACTCATTTTTGAGTTTTCGACTTAGCGGACTTTCTTTATTTTTGATTTTTGATTTCTCATTTCTTTTTCTTTTGTTGGAACAAATCGTGTGACATTTGCTCGCTTGATTTGAAGGGGTTGACTACCTCGTTCCTTTTGTTGGTGAGGGACAACCATTACAGGTTTGTGGTTTCCGACCTCTCGTGAGGGATAAGATATAAGTGATCCTCAAATAGGAAACTCCTCTTTTGAAGTTTGAACGCATGGTCAAACTAACTGACGACTACCATGCTCCGAGTTAAAATTGAGGGTTTTATGTATAGAAAGAATTTCCTACTCCTTGACTCGAAGGGGTTGACTAGAGATTATCTTCCTTATACCTCCGGTGTTTGGGGATTTGAAACAATGCCTTACACCGTCAGCAAGGTTTTATTCAAAAGAATACGTGCAATGATTTTGTGTTTTTCAATTTCATCATTCTCCTTTTTATTTTGCTTACACAAAAGTTTGATATCGATGAATAAAATATGAGTGAACACTAATGGATTGATTCAAAATATTCATATTCATTTCATTATCAAAATCAATTGAAAACAAACGAGTTGTTACGAATGAGTATTACAAACGACAAACAAGAAAATTGCACATGAACATGATTGAACAAACTAATGAGTGTTGGCGTGACTAGCCTCATTCCACCCACAAGTTAGGGGTCTTGGTGTTTGCAAAAGCTGATGGGGTAGTCCCATAGATGCAACTTCTTCAGATCTACCACTGTTCTAGCTATGGCATTGCAATGTGTTTGCCTATGAAGGAATATGTTTGTTCCATGCGTTCAGGCCGTTTGGCGTGAACGAGACAACCTTTGAGTTGATTAAGTCTTGTTTCTTGTGCTTGAAGACATTACAATTCTTGATCGTGTGCCCTGGTGTTACATAGTGGTACTCACAACTGACATTCATATCATACCCTGGAGGCAGAGGTGTTGGAGGAGATGAAGGAAAATGAACTCTCGACTATGACACCTTTGTTTTCTGCAGTAGATGAAGGAAAATAATGTAAATTATTGGATTACACTGACTCAAGTTGGTGTGGTGATGTTAAGGATAGAAATTCCACACTGGTTATGTGTTTATGATAGGTGGTGCACCAGTTGCTTGGAATTCAAGAAAGGAACTAGTAGTAGTGTTGTCATATCCAAGATTAAGGTTAATTTCAACACATGTCACATGTATAAAATTGGAGGAGGCCATAAAAATCTCAAGAGATACTCCATCCGTTTCTTAAAAAGTGTTTTATTTGCATATTTTCTCTGTTTCAAAATAATAATTATTTTACAATATCAATACAACATTTATCATTATTTTTCCCCTATCGTATTCCTATTTATTAACTTTTACTTTATCAATCACTCTTTTAACTATAATTAATATGAATATTCTAATAAATGATATTAATTTTATCATCAAAACCAACACATTTAACTTATTTTTTATAAATTGTGAATTGCTCAAATAAAACACTTTTTATGAGATAAAAGAAGTATAAAATTGAGGGGAAAAACTGATTTTTAAAATTAAAAAATTAAAAAAACATCAAACTAAGAGATAAAATTACGTATAAATATTTTAATTATTAACCTTACATCCTTGTTGAATTTCTCCACTATCTAGAATGAATAAAGAATGTGTTACTAAACAGTATTATGATTATATCACGTGTTTGATTTTGCTCCTATAGAAATTGGTTATGATTGAATTGATTTAAATTAAAAATGAATCGAAAGAAAAATAATTTATTGTAGCCGGAGAGGATAGTAAAAGATCATAGAAGAGTAGATATTAATTAAACATAAAGAAAGCCATGGGGTGGTTGTTGGATTGACATTCATTCAGTCACAAAAGTAAAGACAAGTAGAAGCAAACAACCACCAGTTACGGTCGTCTCTTGCACATGATTTACCATTTTTTTCAAAAAAAAGGGTAAACACTGCTTCTATTTTATAGGCAACACTGCACATCATAAATAAGATAGAAAGTACTACTAAACAAAGGATGTCTCATAAATAAATAATGAAAGATAATTATAGTTAACAACAGTCACGGAAAAAGAAACATCTACTCAACTCACTCATACTCACCTACACTAAAAAGCTTTGCACCCAACCCAATATATCCAGAATCAGACAAAGATTTTCTCCCCTTCATCACACTCCACAACCACCACCACATCTCATCTAACTTCAAACCTACTTCTCGTTACAAGCTAACAATATTTGACAGAGAGAGAAAATGTTAGAGGAAAGAAACAACACTTAACATTTCCCTAATACTTCTCTCTATTCTTTACATTGTGCTCTTTTGTACTGTTACTTCTGAAGTAGAACTATGAGGAAGCATGGATGGCAGCTACCTTACCATCCTCTTCAGGTAGTTCTAAATTTTCATTTTTTTTTGGCTTTTTGTTTGGTGTTATGTGGGGTTTACTCATTTTGAAGTTTTTATGTGAAGGTTGTGGCTGTTGCTGTGTTTTTGGCTCTGGGGTTTGCTTTCTACGTGTTCTTTGCTCCTTTTGTTGGAAACAAGATGTATCAGTATATTGCCGTTGCTCTTTACACACCTCTGGTAGTTATTTTATTCCATCTTTCAATTTTCTGATGTTTTCTGATGGATGACATGAGATCTGTGATTCTTTTTAGAGTGTTAACTTTCTGCTTCTTGTGTTTGATTTCTTAATTCTGCCTCTTTTTCTGGTTCCTTTTCATTGTACTACAATGCTCTAGGTGTAATAATTAATACCTACATTGGTGCTTCATTTTGTTAACACGTCAGTTAAAACTAAATCATCTTTATCTTGGTCTCGTTAGGCCAGCTCAATTAGTAGTTGTGCACGGGCACAATATGCAGAGTGCGGGTTAGAACCAGTAACATCCCACTTGTTTTGGGCATGTATGAGAAGACTTATAAAAACTCCAATATAGAGTGTTGATTAAAAAGGACGGTACGATAGTTAAATGTAGTTTTAAATGTAGAAAAAATATTAGCTAAACCATTAAGAAGGATTTAAAATTTAGATGATTTGTCGTGTGTATAGTTTGATTAATGTAGTTGGTCCCACCCACCTAATGGGAACAAGCTTTTATTATTGTCTGGATTTGCAAGCTCTAAAAAATAACCCTTACAAATTTGTAAAACATGTAACAATGTGTGGGTAGAAGTAGTGTTATGAACCCGTCCTCGGGAGCACAATAATTTTGAATAACTAAGTATGAAACATTAGTCTATGCTGATATGCAGTTTCTATCCTCTGATGTTTCTTCCTTGTTATGGTTACTTTGTTGGCTTCTCTTGATATATAGGAATGCCCTTGGGCTGTTATTGCCCGGCATTATTTTAATTTGTTTGCCACAGAATGATTAAACAAAGACAGTTTTGTTTTGTCTCACCTCTTGCCAGATTGCTGTTGTTTTTGGACTCTACATTTGGTGCGCTGCAGCAGATCCCGCAGATCCTGGGGTTTTTAAGTCCAAAAAGTATCTTAAAATTCCAGACAGTAAAAAGATTGTTGGGCTAAAGAGTTCTAAACTAGGTGAAGAGTCAACTCCATCAATGCATGATGCAAATGCTTCAACAGTTGGAGGAAATTCCATGGATAGTGAAGCATTTGGAACAGAAGGAAATATGAAAGATGCTTATAATTCAGTTGAGAAGGCAAATTCATCATCTTCTTGTTTGTCACGTTTCCTCGTGGTTTGCTCTCCTTGTGCCTACGTATGTCGCTGCTCTGGTTCAAGTGAGGAATCTTCTGATAAGCATACCAGTGAAGATGGCATGTTCTATTGCAGTTTGTGTGAAGTTGAGGTACGTTAAAGCTTTTTAACTAGAAACCTATTTTTCCTCTATTGGATGTAAAAACTGAAAAGATGATTTTACCTCGCACTATATGCTGAATTTTACAATCACTTTCAGTGTCATATTCATACTTGCTCTGAAAGGACTAGATGATAAAAGTTTATATCGTTGAAAGATAATATTGTTTCAGGTCTTCAAATACAGCAAGCACTGTAGAGTTTGCGACAAGTGTGTAAATCACTTTGATCATCATTGCCGAGTATGATTTTCCAATTTACCATTTCTTTACTCATTGTGGCATATATTCTGAATGACTGGTGTATTCTGAGTTTTGCAGTGGCTCAACAACTGTATTGGGAAAAAGAACTATAGGCAATTTTTCAGCCTGATGGTTGCTGCTATGCTCTTGGTAAGCACTTATCTCTTGCTTATCATTCACATGGCTAAACCTACTCCAAGTTATTATAGTTCTGATTTACTTTTGTGAACCTTGGGCTTCGGGAATTGCAGTTTATTCTTCAATGGTCAACTGGGCTCCTTGTGCTGGTTTGCTGTTTTGTTGAGAGGAAACAATTTTCCAAAGAAATATCTTTAAAGTTGGGAAGTAGTTTCTCTATGGCTCCCTTTGTTATTGTTGTGGTGAGCATTCCTCCCTCCCCCGTGGTTTTGTATTATGACATTACTATACTACTTTAGTTGTTACTGTATTTATTATGAGTTTAACTTTTCTCTTTCTGTTCCTCTAAAATTTTCAGTCTGCATGTACCATTCTGGCTATGATTGCTACTTTACCTGTTGTTCAGCTTTTCTTCTTTCATATCCTCCTCATTAAAAAGGTGAGATAGTATACTTTCCTGTTGAAAAATATAAGTTCACGTCGTAATTCCCATTTAACAATACTAACATTATTAGTACTCAATGTTATCGTTTTTGCGATTGACTCAGGGACTCAGCACATATGATTACATTGTAGCTATGAGGGAGCTGGATCAAGAGCAAGAACAGCTAGGAGTTGAAGGCCAGCAAAGTCCCCAAATGTCAACTGTTAGCTCATTTACTGGGTTGAGCAGCGTAAGCTCCTTCAATGCTTTACATCGTGGTGCATGGTGCACACCTCCACGTATGTTCCTTGAGGATCAGGTGACATTTTCAATCCACGCATGCTTTTTTCTTCCTAAAATGGCTTTCTTTAAATGACTATCCAGCAAACACACTGCTGCATTTGGATTGTCGTCATGCACACTTCTTAAGCATTTGAATGCGTATAGAATTGTTTGTTATCAAGATCTGTATGGAGGAATTCAATTCTTACTGATAAATATATCAAGAATAGTATTTTGTGTCAACCTTGGAATTTCGTCATAGCTTTGTTGGATGATTTCTCTGACTGAGGAGCAGTAGCTCGGCTCATTCCTATCATACAATACCACATTCCATGTGTCTACAGGGTTCACCCTTTTTGAGGTTGGGCTGTCAGAGAATTGTTTTCTCTGACTGAGGAGCAGTAGCTCTGGAATTACTTTTTGTTTTCATTCCATTAATATAATAACTTTCTTCATCTTATTCTACCGTACCTTTGTTCTATCAATTGGTCCGACCTACCATTGTTGATGCCCAGAGCTCCTAAGATGGAGTTGTCGTTGTCGTTTTTTTCGATGAGGATCCGGTCGCGTGGATCACTTGTGCGGAGACATACTTTGAAATACAACAAACTTTTGAGGATGTTTGTATTCAGCTGAAAAAATTGAGCGTGGAAGGCCCTATTGTCAATTGGTTTAACCTATGCATGATTCAACATGGGAATTGTCATGGGGGAACCTCCGGGTGATGGTGCAATTTGGAGGTGGTCATTTGGAGAATCCTTTCGAAGAATTGAAGGAACTAAAACTTTCGAGATCGGTGGAGGACAACATTGTTGAATTTTGAATTGTATTCACAATGTGACCGTTCACTAGAGCAACAGTTCTTGGTTCATTCCTTGGTGGTTTACCTCTTGATATTCGTTCTCGTGTGCTTGCCTTCAAGCCTCGTAACGTTACAAACGGGCTCATGGATCTTGGGCCCGATTTCAAAAACCTAATTGGGCTTTTTGCCAAGGGAAAGAAAACAAATTTGTAATTCCGACAGACTAACAACAATATGGGTAAAATGTACTGGTTCGAGTTTTGAATATCAAGCCAGGTCAACACACCCTACCAACTCTACAACATCTTCTTACCCAAATTCAGGTGTTGTTTCCCGCCATCAATCTTGTGGTGTCCGCCATTTACCAAGTGCAGATGTTAATAGCGTCGTGCGAAGGGACTCTATTTTTGTTGCAATAAACAATGGGACCCCTTCCATAATTGTGCAACTAGTTACAACTGATTATCTTAGTTTGAACACAAGGAATTAGAATGTAAAATGATGGGTCTGTTTGGAATATTCCAAACCAAGTCCGAACAATGAAATTGGAGGGGTGCATCTATTATTGACAGTGAAGCCACACATAATTTCATATCCCTAAGGTGATTGAAACTATTGGATTGTCTATGGTGTCTTCCAATACTTTGGGTGTTAAGTTAGGAGATGGTCATGGTGTTCTAATTATGGGTAGATGCAACGAAATTCATATGAACATGGGAGCAGTGCAAATTTGTTTTTGATGTTTATGTGCTGAAGTTAGGAGGTGTGCATTTGATTTTGGGAGTTGTGTGGATGGAAACTTTGTAGAAGGTGACCATGAATTAGAAAGAAATGTCTATGGTGTTCAACCATAAGAGCAGTATGGTGAAATTCCTTGGTCAGACATTAGATGAGAAGATGACTACCTTCCAAAGCATTATCACTCCTTCCCGAATCATAGCAGGTTGTGAATGGCCTACCTTGATGGAGGTGATATGGTCACAGGTGCCATGTGTCTCTTACAACTGACTAAGGAGTTGTAAGGGTTGTTAGATCAGTTTGCTATTGTGTTTAAAGAAATACACGGTCTTCCTCCACCAAAAAACTCTAGTCATTCCATTGAACTTTTGCATAGTACTGGTCCTAGTGTGCAACATTACCTATATCCTCATTTACACAAGGATGAAATTGAAAAACAGATTTAAAACCTTGCAGCAAAGAGTGGTTAGAAACAACACTCTCTAGTCTAGTTATTTTGGTCAAGAAGAATAATTAATATCATGTGTGTGTAGATTGTCGTGCACTCAACATGGGAACGATTCATGACAAGTACCATACTTCTATTGTAGATAAATTGTTAGATCAATTACTTGGCCTCTCGTTATTTCTTCTAAACATGATCTTAAATCTGGCTATCGTCAAGAATATGGTATTTTACCTGATCTCATTTTATTTCTCTAAGCATGATCTTAAATCTGGATATTTCTTTATTGATAACATTGCTTCGATATGTGGTATGAATGTCATACGGGTGTTAGACATTGATTCAATGAGTATCGAAGCAAAGAAGAAAACAATTTTTTATGGGACACTTGTCTGACTTTTCCGACAGTTGTTTAACTTTTTCGACACGTCACTGACAGTTTTCAAGCCCTTTCTAAAAAAGTTTGTACTGATATTCTTTAATGACATTCTAGTGTATGGTACCAGTTGGGCTGCTCATTTGTAGCTTGAGGTGGTTCTTAACATCCAGAAACAACATTAGTTTATAGCTAATAAGAAGAAATGTGTCTTTAATTAACACCAAGTGGAATATTTGGCCCATGTTATTTCTAAAGTAGGAATTGTTGTTGATCCTGCCAAAGTTAGTCGTGCATTACAAAGGTCAATTTTTAAGAATGTCAAAAGAGTCAGGTTGATTATAGCTGACTATGGAAAGATTGCTAAACCTTTGAAAGAATTGACGAAGAAGGATGTTTTTAGATGGAATGCAGTAGGCCGAAGCCTTTTGGAAATTAAAAGTAGTTGTTACTCCCCAATTTACCCTGCCTAATTTCAAGTTTCCATTAGAAATCAAATGTGATGCCTCAGAAAAAGGAGGAGTGTTTTGTTGTTTACAATCTAAACATCCTAATGCACATTTTAGCAAAGGCTTAATCATCTAGGTTATTGTAATCCGCCTATGATAGAGTTGATTCAGTGTTAATTATTCAATACTGGAGATATTAGGTTGGGTTTTGACTTTGAGATGGTGTACAAGATGGAAGGTTGATGGTTTCCACTCCCACCTTGTCAAAATCCAACGACATAGTCATTCATTCTTGTTTATGTTTTAAGTTATTTTGATAAAAAAAAAAGAACATAAACCTCCTACCTAACAAATAATGTCTTCAGCGTTAAATAGCTAACCTAACGCCGTCAACTCCTTATCATAGGCAGATTTTGATAAGTAGATGATTCAAAAGACTTGCTAAAATATGCAATGAGATGTTTAGATTTAACAACAACTCCTTTTCATGTGTCATGACATTCAATTTCAAATGGAAAAGCAGTTGTAACCGCCACTTTTAATTTCTCAAAGATTAAAATCATCATTCTTTGTCAATTCTAAGGGTTTAACAATTTTTTCATAGTTAGCTATAAAATTTCAACTTAACCCCAAAATTTCTTGCCCTCCTTTAAAATTCATAGGAATTAGCCATTGTAACATACTAGTAATCTTGGTAGGCTCAACGACAAACCTTATTGGAAATGCATGGCCCAAATATTTTACTTAATTTTGACCAAAAGCACATTTCTTCTGATTAGCCATAAATAGTACAACTTTTTCATAAAGGACTTGTAAATTCATTCATAGCATATTCAAAGGGTTGAGGAGCATTGGTAAGGCCAAATGACATCACCATGAACTCATATGGACCCTCATGTGTTCGAAATTCAAGTTTATGAATATCTTCTTCCTAAATTAACACCCAAAGGATTAAAAGGCACCAAGAACCAAAATAGATGCACCTTGTAAACATCTCTCAGTTTCATTGTTCGGACATGGTTTGGAATAGAGGATTCACCAAACAAACCCATTGTTTTACATTCTAATTACTTCGGTTCAAGCTCTTCACCCGACTTAGTCTCTAACACCACAATCTCTTCTTCATCATTGACTATTTCGTCATCCCCAAGATAATCAATCATAATTGTTTTGTTGCACATTGATGGTGGGGATCACATCGTCGTTGCAATGAAAACAGAGTCCCTTCGCACGACAGCCATTAGTCTCTGCACTTGGTAAATTGAGAACACCATGTGATTGACGGCGTGAAACGTCAATTGAATTTGGGCGAGAAAATATTGTAGGGTTGGTAGCGCGCATTAACCCGGATTGAGATCCAGAACCCGAACGGGTACATGTTTTACCCAATTTTTGTAACGCGATTCTGGGGGCTCGGTCCACTCCTATCATACTTCCTCTAACTGAATGCAAATTGAAGCTATACTGAAACTATTTTTAACTATTTTAGTACTATTATGTATTCAAGGGATAAGGTACTAACTAAGCTACAAAGTGAATTTTGTCATTGGATACCATGATATTATTTATTTTTCCCTTATTTCCTATTTTCTTTCTTGAATTTACTTACTGATCACCATCTGTTGTTTTTTCATGTTCTTCTTTTGGGGGTGGGACATTGTTCTAGTTTGATGTAGTGCCCCCGGAAACAGGTTCTGTGAGTTCATTGGGAAAGAAGTCAATGAGAGAAGAGCCATTGAAGAAAAAGAATCCTGGAGCTGTCAAAATTAGTCCTTGGACATTGGCGCGATTAAATGCAGAAGAGGTTGCTAAGACGGCTGCTGAAGCACGGAAAAAGTCCAAAATTCTGCAGCCTGTGATAAGACGCGATCAGGCTTCCGGGCTAGAACTAGACACCAGTTTCGATAGTACTGGCCGAAGAATGGTTCCCACGATTGAGAACAATAGAAAGTGGGATAATAAGCGCATTTACCTTCCTGCTGACATATCTATGGAATCCATGACAAAAGTTTATTCCAATAATCCCGGAAGGTCTGGCTTTGCCCCTCCTCATTTAAGTAGGGCCTTTCAAACAAACCAAGCTATGTCAAGCTCAGCTGGCATTGTTCCGTCATCGCCCGAAAGCAGTTTCACCTCTCCTGATATTCACCCTTTTGAGGCTTTGGGAACTGAAGAAATAAGAAATAGTGCCGGACTTTCAGCTGCTGGTGCTGCAACTCTGATCGAAAACCCACTTTCAAGATCAACAAGTGATGGGTATGAGGCCTCCGGCGGGGAAGACAGTGACCAAGTTCCTAGTAGGGTTGTTCAGAGAATTGCAGATTGGAGTAGTGTTCTTTTCAGAAGTGATCAGGATGAAAGGCCTTTTAGGCCTCCGTTGTCATCCAACATCAATCATAGTAGAAACTAATCATTTGCAACTAACATAGGTGGTGTGAATTGAAAACTATAATTCTGACTATTTAGATTGTAATTGTTCATTGATTTGTGAGTTTGAGATACTTCAGCATCATGTGGCCATCATCTTCTTTTATTAATTAGTGTTCTTGAAATTAGGATCTTCAATTACATGTGTTTGTTCATATTCTACTATATTTGAGATGAGTTTGTACTAAACAAACACATGTGAAACATTCCAAAAAAATCACATTTGCGGCTCATAATCAATAAGCAATAGTATCCACATCTTACACATTTGATATGTCACAAATATTTGCACAATCTAAACCAACATGTATTTTTTTACCATAATCAAAACCACCAAACATTTACATTTTACACACTTACGACAGACACAACATGAGGGACTTTGCTTTCATCAAAAGGCAAACTCACATACTGCCACGCAAACTCTTCCGCGATCTCCAACGCCAGTTCACCGTGAACCGCCTTACAGTACATGTACAAGACGGTGTTTGCAGCGGCCTTGTAAAGCATAAGTATAGTCAAGACGGCTGAAGTCAACACAATCTGAACCACAAAAGCCCAATCCTTCCATGAACCGCTATCAGAAGCCACTGCTGCGAGAAGTGAGCCACTCCATAGTATGATTCCTTCCAGAGAAGCGAAGAACAGAAAGCAAGAAGCTCCGGTGCATTTCATTCCATCCATAAGAGCGGCGCTGCGGCGGAGAGGTTGAGTTCCGTAGGTGTTTTCGACGACTGCGATGACTGAGGCGAGAGTCCATGAGATACGGAGGTAGAAGAGGAAGAAGATGAGTGCGGGGAGGAGGATAGCGGAGGCGGTGAGGGTGATTGGGGAGGAAGAAAGGTTGGGGCGGAGGAGGAGAGAGAGGAGGGGGATAGGGAGGGAGAGTGAGAAGAGGATGAGGTGGGAGAGGATGGAGGTGAGAAGGAGAGGGAGGAAGGAGGAGAAGAGAGAGGTGACGGTAGAGAGAAGTTTGACGGGACGGCCGAAGAAGCCGTGGAAGACGCTGTGGGTGATGGTGGCGAGGGCGGAGAGGGAGAAGATCAAGAGGAAGAAAAGAGAGAACAAGAGAAGTGGGAAGGGGAAGGGGAAATTGAAAGTAGTTTGGGTTAGGGTTTTGAATTGAGGTTGGGGTAGGCGGACGAGGATGTGGATGGTTGGGGAGTTAGAAGAGGTGGTGATGAGGTGGAAGATGGTGGGGGAGACGATGAGGGAGAAGGAGAGAGGGAGGAGGAAGATGACGGAGAGGGCGAGGAAGTGACGGGAGTGGGCGTTGATGATTCGTTTGGATTCAGAGAGGATGGAGCATAGGTTGAGGCTCGACATGGTGTCTGCTGCTGCCTGTGAAGTCAAGTGAAGGGGGAAGGAGAAAGCGATAATGGCGTGTGGATTACCGAAAGAACGCGAATGTCATCTATTGTTTCCAATTCCCACACTTCTTTTCCCTCATTATCACACGTCTAGCATTTTATTTTATTTTTTAATCGCCAATTAGTTATTTCAGGAAAAAATAGATACTCTTCAATTTAATTGGATACAATCAATAATATGGGATATTTTAATATTATTTTATTTTAAAATTAAAATTTGACATTAGAGGTAATTTTGTATAAAATAATTTTATAATAGAAATTCAATCATATTATATTAGTGTGACTTATGATGGATTAAAAGTGTAAAGTACAAAATTTAACAAAAGAAAATTGTGTCTTTGAGTAGCTGACTGATATGATTTAAATTTTATGGAATATGTGGACTCAAGAAAAAAGAAAAATTCAATATGACTTTATTCTATTCGGAGGAGAAATAGGGAAACCAATATATAATTGATACTTTTACTATGAAAATCGAATTTGTGGCGTGCTTTGGAGCCACAATTTAATCATTATAGTAGTGGAATTTTACCTTAAAATTTGATATTGACGATAATATAACTAGACCGCTAAAGATTTATTGTGATAATTATGTAGTTCTCTTTTTTCTCTAAGAAAGATAAGTATTAAACACATGAAGTTGAAGTGCTTATTAGTGAGAGAGAAAAATTAGAAACAAAAAGTATTATTTGAACACATTGATACATCTACTTTTAATATATAAAAGTTAATTACCACCATAATTACTTAATTACCCTGATTACAATCCATAATATAGTTAATTTTATGTTCCTATAAGTAATTTCGTACTAAACTCTATTTAATACTCTAACTAAACTCTATTTAATACTCTAACTAACTCTACCATTTTACAATTTAATAAATTTGCCTCGACAACATAAAAATTGATTCAACTATATATTATATAAAATATAATTAAAAAATTGATTCAAATATATCAAAATACATTAAAAGAGAGTTTTTCATTGGGTAAGGTGATGTATGATATGAGTAATTTCCAATGGGTGAATTATTTTATGGATTTGGGATAAAAAGAGAATTTTGAAATCTTGAATTATGGTGTGGATTTGGAATAAGAGGTGGATTTCCAAAATATGGGGTGTTTTGTTGATTTGGGATACAAAGAGGACTTCCATCATTTTGCATAAAATTGGAGCATGTGTTATGTTGATTGAGGTTCATTTTCAAATGAAATGTGTACACAAAAAAATTAAAATTAAATAAAATAAATTGGTCAAATTTAGACTAGATGTGAGTGAAAAATGTGACAAAATAAATTATCTATTTATACTACTAAAAAATATTACCGTTATTTTATTGTTGTTGCAATCTTATCATTCCAAAATGAAATCAATATCCTGAAATCAAATTAGTTATTATTGTAGTTTTTTTGCCAAATATTATCGTTGCTTGATTTTCTTTTAAATGACAAAATGAATTTTTTTTAATAATAAATATTACCGTTATTTTATTGTTGTTGCAATCTTATCATTCCAAAATATTACTTGATTTTCTTTAAATGACAAAATGAATTTTTTTAATAATAAATATACTGATTTTTTAAGTGGTCTTTCTGAGATGTCAAACCGAGAATATGAAAAGAGAGAGAAGTAATATGAAACAGTTTGATGAAAATTAGGGTTTTATTTAATTGAATAAATTGATATTATTATTATTAATATTGTTATTTATTAATATTTATTATCATCATTATTAATCTCATTTACCCACTTAATAACTCAAAATATTCCAAAACCACTATTTCAAAACCACTGACAATATTATACCATTTTAACTAACTCTACCATTTTACAATTTAATAAATTTGCCTCGACAACATAAAAAAACGCCTTTTCCTATTACTTGCACGCCGAAAATTTCCTTGGGAACACAACAGTCTTCACGCCTTCTTCTTCAAGAATGCTGCTAATCAATTCGATGTTATATATGTGTAACATCAAAGGTTGGATCCTTTTCAGCATTTTGCCACACACCTCTATCAAATTTATATACTTTTTTTTTCCAGGTTATTAGGTTTGTAATTTTATAGTCATCTAAATTTGCAGTTACATTAATTTTTGATTTTTTTTTCAGTGAAAATGAGTAGAAAGGTTGATTCTGTGAAAAACATCAATGACTCAAAAGAAACTTGGCGTCTTGATGTTCGAATAATGGATGTTTGGAGTGTTGTGAATAATAAGGGTATTGAACATTTGGAGATGATTGTTATGGATTCCTTGGTAAATTGCTTTTCTTTTTTTAAGTATAGATTTTCGTATGATAGTTAGTAATTACAACAAAATGCTTTTTTGTATAACATATAAAAAGAAGATTATTTTTATTTTGTTAGGGTGATCGGATTCAGGTCCTTATTCGTCATGACCATTTACTGAAATGGAAAGAGGTCATTAAGGAGAATATGACCTGCATTATAAACAATGGCAGTGTCTATAACAATGATTTTCAGTGGAAGGTATGTGATCATTCAAAAAAAAAAATGTTTCTTGGTGGTACCACAATGAAGGCAATCGAACTTCAAAATATTCCACCTAAAGGATATTTCTTTAAAGATTTTGGTGAGATACTTCAAGGCAAATGCAAAACCGATAGACTGGAAGGTAATTTAAATTCTATTATAACTTATATAACTTATATATTTGCAAACACATTCAATAATGAACCTTACTTTAATGTAGATATTATTGGTGCTGTTAGTGAGATAAACCATATCCAATCCAACACTCCGGGGAAGAAAGTTGTTGTTTCTGTTTTGCTGAAAGATTTGAAGTAATGCACATTGTTTTCATAACTTATGTGTTTGATAAATTTATATATTTTGCATCACTGAATCCCATCATATAATATTGTTTATTTATATTGCAAAATAGGGGTAATTGCATAAATTGCAATTTATGGGAAATCTATGGATCAAAATTTTTGGCTTACTACAATGATCCTAAAAACAATGGAGTTATTGTAATTCTGCTCACTCATGCAATGGTAAAAGATGGCCAAGGTATTACACTATCAGACTTTATAAATACATAGTTGATTTGTATTTTTCATTATACGTTCAATAATTTTTATATTAATTATACAATTTACAGTGTCAAATGCATGGAGTGGTTCCAAATTGTTGATAAATGAAGACATCCCTGAAATTCAAGATTTTATGTCTAAGTATGGATTTTATTTATTTATTTATATTCAGATTATTATACATAATTTTTAATTTAAAAAACAATCTTATTTCTATAGGTTGCCTACTAATGAACAGAAGGAGAAGCCTACTCAATCTGCAAAATCTCTTTCTAATTGGTCTGGTGGTTCTCAGTATTCGCCAGTAGAAAGGTTTGTTCATAATGCGAAATGTATGTCCTTAAGTCAGTTCTGCAAAATCAAACATGTAAGTTGAATACTATAGAGCCGAATTTATCTTTACTATTACAATTATATTGTTTGCTTTTTGAAATTAATATCATTTTTGATTTGCTTTTAGGAAACTTTATGTGTTACTGTAGCAACCACATTGAAATTTGCTGTCTCAAAGTATGGATGGTTTTATTATGGCTGTACAAGGTGTTCTTCGAAGGCACCTAATCCTGAAAAAGCTTATGGATGTTCATGTGGGCAAAAAGTCGAACAGCCTATACCAAGGTACATATAATCTAGATGAATTGCAAATAAATTTGGTAATGGATTTGTTATTAATCATATTATTTTCTTCGTTTAAAATACTATAGGTACAAGATTGAGATATATGTTAGCAATGGTGAATCAAAATATCGATTTGTATTCTGGGATTTCGAATGTGCTGCTATACTTGGAATGACTGCTGAATTTATGCATAACTCTATGGTGGAGGTACATTATTATACATAAGTTAAAATGTTAATAGTTTATCGAGTTGTAAAGTTCAGATTATCACTCATGGTTGATATTTTATTTTTCCATTAGAATGGAGAAGATGATCCAATGGTTTATCCTGATGAGCTTGAAATGCTGTTGAATAAGAAAATGGCTTTTAGAGTTAAGGTGCAGCCAACGTTTTCCCAAGCGTCTGTTTGGAAGCTTTGTGATGATGAAGCCTTTGTTAAAGAGATTGAAAATGACTACATAGTAGAAGACGTATAATATTCACTTAATTCATGTATTATTTAAACATTTAACAAGTATAATAAATATTCGATGTTTCAATGTGCAGAATCAGTCTAAAACTGAATATGCAAAGTTGGTCCCTAACAAAGAAAATTTGGAAACTTCCGCAGTAAGTATCTTCATTTGTTAACATAATAATTTTCTATGATAAATATTGTATTATTATAATTCATTTTATATCTGACAATTAATTTTTTATATTGCATTTTTACATCTGGTGAAAATGATCCAGAATCAATCATTCTAATGACTCCGGCTAAGGATGTTGTAATTGCTGACAAGGGTGAAGAAGTTGATTTTGAAGTGTCTGGCGCTACGCAATTATCAGGCACCAAACCATCCAAGAAAGTAAAGATAGAACCATCTTCTTAATTAGAAATTTCGGAAATTTGATATTGAAATATATTTTATGAACTTTTTAGCACCAGAATGAGTTTAAGTATGAAGTTGTTAAGAACATGATATGTTTTGGTTGTAGGATGTGTTCTTACTTTTTTGAAGTGTTTATTTTGTGGGATTACAATTGACATTTATATTTCATGTATGGTTTAAAGGATTTAAAGGATTTAAAGGATGATAATGAGTATTTAATTCATGTGTGTGAAATTATTCAAAATCCTATGTTGTTATGTTGAACATTGTGTTTTGTGTGTTCTTTCAACTACAAAATTTATATGAGTATCATATCTTCAAATGTTAATAAGTATTTTAGATTGATAACAAAATACGTTGTCATCTTATGAAATATGTGTATACGACTAAATTATAAATAGATTATTGCATGTCATGTTTGGTTTCAGCATGCCTAATGGTGTTAGAAATTAAAAAAACAATTACATAAAAATTTATTATGAAATCCTTCAAAACTAATTATAGAAAACACATAGAAACACATTTTTTTACAATTTTTTTTCAAAGTCTAATACATATGTTAAAATTGCAGGTAGTTCAGAAATGTTGGAGCAATGTTTGAATCTTGCATTCAACTGAATTAAGGATTTATAAAAAAAACAAGGTATAATTATCATATACAGTGAATTGTCTTTTGATTGGTAATGGAAAATCTACATTGTTTGTTTGAAATGATTAAGTTAAGCATGCAACTATACTTTTTACCAATCTCACGTCATCATATATAGTATTATAACTCAACATATTTAAATTATTTACTTGCCAAAATATAGTTGAGGGTTGAAATGAATAATTATGTCCGCTGCCTCCTTTCTATTGGCTAGGTCAGTGGAGTATTAAAATAATTCAGCCGTAAGATAATTAATGTTATGCATGATTTGTAATAAATCAATAAGAATATCAATTCTTTATACATTTAGTTGTACAAGAAAATGATTGTAAATAATTAAAGTGGGCTAAGAAAATGGGCCCCACTAAATCCCACTATATATTATATAAAATATAATTAAAAAATTGATTCAAATATATCAAAATACATTAAAAGAGAGTTTTTCATTGGGTAAGGTGATGTATGATATGAGTAATTTCCAATGGGTGAATTATTTTATGGATTTGGGATAAAAAGAGAATTTTGAAATCTTGAATTATGGTGTGGATTTGGAATAAGAGGTGGATTTCCAAAATATGGGGTGTTTTGTTGATTTGGGATACAAAGAGGACTTCCATCATTTTGCATAAAATTGGAGCATGTGTTATGTTGATTGAGGTTCATTTTCAAATGAAATGTGTACACACAAAAATTAAAATTAAATAAAATAAATTGGTCAAATTTAGACTAGATGTGAGTGAAAAATGTGATAAAATAAATTACTTATTTATACTACTAAAAAATATTACCGTTATTTTATTGTTGTTGCAATTTTATCATTCCAAAATGAAATCAATATCCTGAAATCAAATTAGTTATTATTGTAGTTTTTTTGCCAAGTGGATATGTGGTTGAGCAGTTGGGAAATAAGCTCATATACGAAGAGCGGAGTTACAATCCAGCCGAACAATTGCAAGAATACAATAATTTGTTCTTAAATCTTACAGGTAAATATGTTAAATGTTTGTAAGTTTTGTCATAATTTTATAAAGTTAACTTTTAAAGTATGATTTTATCTTACAATTTTTTTTAATGTATAATTAATTTATTCACTGCATGTTTGCTATGTATTTTTTTTAAATTAGATGAGCAAAGAGGTGTATTCAAGCGAATAATGGAAGCAGTAAACAATCAACAAGGAGGCGTATTTTTTTTGTATGGATACGGTGGCACAGGGAAAACCTACATGTGGAGAACTCTAGCTTCCTACATAAGATCAAAGAAACAAATTTGTTTAACTGTTGTTTCATCGGGCATAGCTTCACTACTACTTCCAGGAGGTCGAACGGCTCATTCAATGTTCAAGATTCCAATACCTACAATGGAGTCTTCTATTAGATTTAATTATTAGATTTAATTCATATTTAAGTTTGTTAGATATTAGATTTAAATATTAGATTTGATTCATATTTAAGTTTGTTAGATATTAGATTTAAATATTAGATTTGATTCATATTTAAGTTTGTTAGAGGCTTATAAATAGGGTGTCAATCATTGTAACTTTTAATCCTTTTTGTAGCCATCATTCTCTGAATAAGAATATTTCCATTCATCATATATTCTACCTTTGCACCAACAATTGGTATCTAGAGCTCCGGTTCGGATTCATTGGAAAACACGGGAAACACGAGTGAACGTGAGGTCTTGTGTGTTTGATTTTGATTCTTAGATTCGTGTTGAATCTTGAACAAAATCTGATCAGAATTTTAATTCTGTGGGTTGGGAAACACTGTGTGAGAAATCTGAGTGTACTGTGCAAGGTAGAAAGATGAACGGAAACGGCAACATGAACACCAAACTTTCAGTATTTGACGGTAAAAACTGGAATCGTTGGATGATCCAAATGCGTGTACTGTTCGGTGCTCAAGATGTTCTAGATCTTGTCACTGATGGTTATGTTCCGGTAGCAGCAGATGCGACGGATGAACAGAAAAACGCGCAGAAGGAAGTAAGGAAGAAGGATCAGAAAGCATTGTTCTTCATTCATCAATGTGTTGATGTAAATGTGTTTGAGAAGATTGCAGATTCAACGACAGCAAAGGCTGCGTGGGACACACTGGTTAGATGTTATGGTGGTGACGCATCAGTGAAGAAGGTGAAGCTTCAGTCCTTGAGAAAGCAATATGAGAATCTCAACATGAAGAATAATGAGAAAGTTTCTGAATACATCTCCAGAGTGATTCTGATCACTAATGAGATGAAAGCGTGTGGAGAAACTCTTTCTGAAGAAACAATCATGGAGAAGGTATTGAGATCCCTTACCTCTCAATTTGATTACATTGTGGTAGCAATAGAACATTCCAAGGATCTGAGCACAATGAGAATTGAAGAGCTGCAGAGCAGTCTAGAAGCGCAAGAGTTGCGTTTGACTGAAAGAACTTCTGAAAGGGAAGTAGAGCAGCAGGCTCTGAAAGCAACTTCTGATAGGAGGTATCAGAAGCAGTCAGAAGCCAGGAGAAGATCTGATGGTGGTCAGAAGTCAGAAAGCTCAACCTCTGATAGACAAAAGAATGCTCAGAAGGGAAAAGAGAAGTATGACAAGAAGAAAATCCAATGTTACTGCTGTAAGAAGTTTGGTCATTTTGCTAGAGATTGTTGGTCAAACAAGGAGAGAAAATCAGAAGAAGCAAATATAGCCAGAAGTTCTGATGACGAATCTGTGCTATTGATGGCCTCTGAATCTGATGATATGGATCTGATAGACTGGTGGTATATGGACACTGGCTGTTCAAATCATCTTACTGGAAACAAGAAATGGCTGGTTGACTTTGACTCTGAAAAAAGGACAAAGATCAGATGTGCTGATGACAAATATCTTAATGCAGAAGGTATGGGAAATGTCAGAGTGATTCTGAACAATGGGAAAACAGCATTGATTCAGAACGTGTGGTATGTACCTGGCATCAGAAGCAATCTGATGAGTGTGAGACAATTAATTGAGAAAGGTTTCTCAGTTACCATGAAGGACAATCTTCTGAAGCTGTATGACTGCAATCAGAAGTTGATTATGGAGTCAGAACAGGGAAGGAATAGAACATTCAAGGTGAATGTCAGAACTGCAGACTCAGAATGTCTTAGTGCAACAAGTGCTGAGAAGGAGAGTGAGCTGTGGCACAGAAGATTTGGTCATTTGAATTTCAGAAGCTTAAAACATCTGAATTCAAAGAAGTTGGTACATGGAATTCCTGCAATTAAGAAGCCTGAAAAGTCATGCAAAGTTTGCATGGAAGGAAAACAACCACGATTGCCATTTGCGTCAGAAACTGCTCCAAGAGCAAAACATGCCTTGGGAGTTGTACATTCTGATGTGTGTGGTCCATTTCCAGTAGCATCGATTGGAGGGAATAAATACTTTGTGTTATTTGTTGATGAATTCACAAGAATGACATGGGTATCCCTTATTAAGTTTAAACACGAGGTGTTTGATGAATTCAAGAAGTTCAGAATGAAGGCTGAGAATCAGAGTGGTCAGAAGTTGAAGATTCTTAGAACTGACGGTGGAGGTGAGTATAACTCCAAAGAGTTCCAGAAGTTCTGTGAGGAGAATGGAATTGAGCATGAGGTTACTGCTCCTTATACCCCTCAACACAATGGTCTTGCTGAAAGAAGAAACCGCACTTTGCTTGATATGGTGAGAAGCATGCTAAAGGAGAAGAAGCTTCCTCAGAAGCTCTGGGGAGAAGCTGTTGCCACTGCAACGTATGTACTCAACCGATGTCCTACGAAGAAGTTGAAGGAAATAGTTCCAATACAGAAGTGGACTGGAGATAAGCAAAGTGTTAGTCATCTGAAGGTGTTTGGTTCTGTTTGCTATAAACATGTTCCAGAAGCCAGAAGACAGAAGCTGGATGATAGAAGCAAAGTGATGATTCTGATAGGGTACCACAGTACAGGTGCATACAAGCTCTATTGTCCAGAAACCAATAAAATTGAATTCAGTAGAGATGTGATTGTGAAGGAATCAGAAGTTTGGAATTGGGATAAGTCTCAATCTGATTCTGATGTTAGAACCTCTGAAGAAAGGTCAGAGTTCAGAATTTCTGAGGTTGGAGTAAACTCTGACGTTGATTCTGACTCTGATAGTGATCCAGAATCTGATGTTCCAGACTCTGATGTTCCAGACTCTGATGTTTCAGACTCTGATGATCCAGACTCTGATGACCCAGACTCTGATGGTAATCCAGACTCTGGTGGCAATTCAGACTCTGGGAATATGCCAGACCCTGAAGATGGTCAAAGCTCTGGAGGAAGTCAACCATCTGAAGCTAGAAACTCTGAAGCTCAAGACTCTGAACAAGTTCAGAGACCACAAAGAATAAGAAACATCCCCAGAAGATATGCAGAATTTGACATGCTGCAAGACACTGAAGTAGACTCTGAAGGAGAAGTTATTCAGTGTGCCATGTTAGTAGACTCTGAACCCATAAGTACAGAAGAGGCTCTTAAGCAGAAGCTCTGGCTGAAGGCCATGAAAGAAGAACTTGATGCTATAGAGAGAAACAAGACATGGAATCTGACAGAACTTCCAACAGACAAGAAAGCCATCAGCGTCAGATGGGTTTTCAAGCAGAAGTTAAAGCCAGATGGTTCAATTGGCAAACATAAAGCAAGGTTGGTAGCCAGAGGATTTCTACAGAAACCTGGGCTAGATTACTCTGAAGTGTTTGCACCTGTAGCAAGACATGAAACAATCAGAATGGTGATTGCAATAGCTGCTAACAGGAATTGGCCTCTGATGCATTTAGATGTAAAATCTGCATTTCTGAACGGTCCATTAGAAGAAGAAGTTTACGTGTCACAACCTCCTGGATTTGTGAAAAAGAATCAGGAAGGGATGGTGTACAGATTATACAAAGCTCTATATGGATTGAAACAAGCGCCCAGAGCTTGGAATCTGAAGATTGATTCATTTTTCAAGAGGCAAGGCTTTCAGAAATGTGAGATGGAGTACGGTGTCTATGTTCAGCATACTTCTGAAGGAAATATGACTCTGGTATGCTTATATGTTGATGATATACTACTGACTGGAAGTTCTGAACAGGAGATAGCTAAGTTCAAGAAAGTTCTGATGAATGAATTCGAAATGACTGATTTAGGCAAAATGACATACTTTCTAGGGATGGAGTTCAGATACTCTGAGAAAGGTATTATTTTGCATCAGCTCAAGTATGAATTAGAACTTCTGAAGAGATTTGAATTAGAGAATTGTAAGATTGCTGTCACACCTTCTGATACAAATCAGAAGCTGGATTCTGACTCTGATGGAAAGGATGTGGACGCTACAACCTTCAAACAGTTAGTTGGTTCTCTGAGGTATTTGTGCAATACCAGACCTGATATTTGCTATTCAGTTGGGATGGTTAGTAGGTTCATGAGTAAACCTAAGTGGTCCCATTACCAAGCTGCAGTCAGGATTCTGAGGTATATCAAGGGAACTCTGAAGTATGGAGTATTATTTCCTTCTGGAAGAAAGGATGAGTCAGAACTTCTGAGTTATTCAGATTCTGATTGGTGTGGAGACAGAGTTGACAGAAGAAGTACGTCTGGGTACTTATTCAAATTTCTGGGAGGTCCCATTTCTTGGTGTTCCAAGAAGCAACCTGTTGTGGCGTTGTCAACTTGTGAAGCTGAATATATTGCAGGTGCTGTTACTGCATGCCAAGCTGTGTGGATTCTGAATCTATTGCAGGATCTGAAGATTAAAGTAAACAAACCTCTGAAGCTGATGATTGACAACAAGTCTGCAATCAATTTTGCCAGAAACCCAGTGTTGCATGGGAGAAGCAAGCACATTGAGACCAAGTATCATTTTCTGAGACATCAAGTTCAGAGGGGAGTGTTAGAAGTTGTACACTGCAGCACTCAGAAGCAGTTGGCAGATGTTCTGACGAAAGCTATCAAGACTGATCAATTTCTCAGATTAAGGGATGGAATTGGTGTTACAAGTTTTGATGGAATATGAATTAAGGGATGGTATTAGATTTAATTATTAGATTTAATTCATATTTAAGTTTGTTAGATATTAGATTTAAATATTAGATTTGATTCATATTTAAGTTTGTTAGATATTAGATTTAAATATTAGATTTGATTCATATTTAAGTTTGTTAGAGGCTTATAAATAGGGTGTCAATCATTGTAACTTTTAATCCTTTTTGTAGCCATCATTCTCTGAATAAGAATATTTCCATTCATCATATATTCTACCTTTGCACCAACATCTTCTACATGTAATATCGACAAAGGTAGTGATCGTGCAGAGCTACTAAAAATGGCAAAGTTGATAATTTGGGATGAAGCTCCAATGGCACACAGATTTTGTTTTGAAGCGTTTGATAAAACCCTTAAAGACATAATGGGGCGTTCCAATTGTTCTGACAAATTATTCGGAGGGAAAGTAATTGTATTTGGTGGAGATTTTCGGCAAATATTACCAGTTGTACCAAGGGGCAGCCGTTCAGATATAATACATTCTACAATAAATTCATCATACATCTGGGATCATTGTGTTGTGCTGAAGCTTACAAAGAACATGCGACTCCAACAAGCCGGCAATACTTCAAGTACATCTGAATTAGAATTGTTTTCTAATTGGATATTAAAAGTTGGCGATGGGAAATTGGAAGAACCTAACGATGGTTACACGGATATTCCTATTCCAAATGATTTCTTAATTTCTAACTATGATGATCCACTAGAAGCCATTGTTAGTGAAACATATCCGAATTTTCTTAACAATTACAAGAATCCGGAATTTTTGCAATCAAGAGCTATATTGGCAGGAACAATTGAAACGGTTGACATCATAAATCAATACGTTTTGGGATTCATACCAGGTATGCGTTATCCATTGTAAACATATTTATAGATACATTCATATATTTATATGTACTAACATAGATTTATAATAATAAAATTTCAAAAAATTTCCCAAAGGTGAAGAAAAGGAATATTTAAGTTCAGATTCTAAGAATGGATATGACTCCAACACAATCTCCGTGGCCATTCAAAATGACTAGAAGGCAATTTCCCATAACTATATGTTATGCTATGACAATTAACAAATCTCAAGGTCAGTCATTGGATTATGTTTGATTGTATTTGCCTAGAAGTGTATTTAGTCATGGTCAACTATATGTTGCAATATCAAGGGTCAAAAGCAAAAAAGGGCTTAAGATATTAATCCATGACAAGGATAACCATCCATTGAATTCTACAACAAACGTCGTGTTCAAAGAAGTTTTTGAAAACTTATAGAACGTAAGTTTTTCATTAGTTATATTATATCAACAAATGTCGTTGTTTATTATTAAAATTTTATTGAATGAGTTGTATAAAATATACATTATGTTTTAACATTTGTTTATATGGATGTAATTGTTTTTTACAGGGTAATGAATCATCACTTCCTAAAAGGTTGCGGGCAGGTTTTGTATAAACCCAGTTTTTTAAGGACCAAAGAATTGTACGAAGTTAAATCATTTTTGTTGCTGGACTTATTTCTCACAATTTTAACTAAAATTGTGAACCTTTTGTTTCAATATCTTTTGTTGCATTAAACCTTACTGTATCAATTGCAATTAATTTCAACATTTGGTAGTATTCATTACTATATTTTAAAACAAATGAGATTCTGGTATTTCTTTTACATTTTGGTTAAATAATCATTTATTATGAAGGTTAATATTTGCGCTTTTATACCTCAAATTAGTAACAGATTGGAAAATTTCATCCATTACTAAATAAATATATTTTTATTTCTTATGTCCAAAGTCTTAATGATAAATGGAATGTTTATTCATAACATTAACAATGGAATGTTTATTATATATCAATATACCAATAAATTGTAAAAATATTTTTGTATTATATTTTTTGATTATTTCCTTAATATAGTATACAAAAAAATTAAGCAAATTATATTACTATAAATTAATAATGTTTTACTTTATTATGTCCCAAACTGAAAAAAGTTATTTGTGGAAATTTTTTGAACCTATTTATTGATCATTTAACATCCATTACATTAAAAAAAAACTCTTATTACTACGTTGATCCAACCATATATATATATATATATATATATATATATATATATATATATATATATATATATATATATATATATATATATATATATATATATATATATATATATAAACAAAAAAATATATTATATTTTAATTTTTTTAAAATAAATTATTGCACTTGCGCGACCTGTGTGAACGCACGGGTCCTTTACTAGTATTTAATGATAGTGGATCCGTTAACTAAAGATTTACCATCAAAATCTTTTGTTGGTCATGTAGAAAAGAAGAGTGTTGTGCAAAAGTCATTGTCAATCTTATAATATATATATATATATATATATATATATATATATATATATATATATATATATATATATATATATATATATATAGTTTAATGTTGGTATTTTATGATACTTTAAATTTAATTAAGGTTATGTTTCTGTTAAGTTTTATTATCCGTATTATATTATATATGTTATTGTTAATGTGTAATGAGAAGGGTGTTTTTGAAGATATATGAAAAATAGATTATTATTTTTCTTTTGAGTTATTTGAATTTGACTGATTCATGATCTACATAAGGAATTAAATTGATGGCTAATTTGAGACCATGATCATATCATTTTACACACTTGAGATTTCTGTTGTTGATACTTCTTCTCTTTATTATACATTTTATTTGCTATTATTAAAAAAACTTAAGGCAACATTGAGTGACCATATTACAGGATGTTGCAGAGGTCAATTATATTATATACCAATGTAGGATGTTGCAGAGGTCAATAATTTCATTATTTCAAAACCCTTTTTTTAGACTATAGTAATTTAAAACCTCTGCAAAATAACTCAAATAGTTAAAAAATAAATAGAAGAGTCTCTCACGGTTAGAGGTAGACAACACCCGTTGTTTATTATGCTTTGTGTTAGGTCTAACGTACTAATTGTTACTGGTTAACCACTAAACTTATTTTAGATTTTCCACCCTAAAAAATGATTTTAAGAATCATAAAAACATACTGATAATACTAATTTGTGTCCCAAAAACACAAGGTAAGAGATAAATATAAAAATAAATTCTTGAAAAATGTTTATTGAATTTATTAGAAATTTATCATTAATAATTTTATTTATTTTTCCAAAATAAATTTTCTATCCGTGGGTTTTTTTAACATGTGCCCTTGGGGCACAAGTTAGTATTATCCATAAAATTATTAATGATAAGTTTCTAATAAATTCAATACACATTTTTTGAACAATTTATTTCTATATTCATCTCTTAACTTGTGTTCTTGAGGCACAAATTAGCATTATCCAAAAAAGAATCATTCTTTTTTAGGTGGAATAGTAGAATACCATATCTTTAAAAAGAGTGAATTTGTTGAATTTTATATCAATAAAATTGTATCCAAAAAATTTTTTAATTATTTTTTTATATTTTTATATTATTTTAAAATTTATGTAAAAAAATTTAGAGATTAATTGAAATACACTGTCAGTGTAAAAGGGTTTTACACCATCAGTTAATTATAGACGTTGGATATTAAAAGAAATTTGACTTTTATTTTAAAAATATATAAAGTAATACAAACGGATGATGGTGATGAACCGACAATGTAAAACTTTTTACACTGACAGTGTATAGTAATTAATCTCAAAAATTTATACTGTCGATTTATTATCATTATCTCTGTTTATATTATATTATATAATATTTAATATTTATGATTAACTATATAAAATAATTTTATATTTTTAATATATTTTAATTAAACTTATGTTTAATAATATCTAATCATTTTAAATTATAGTGTAAAATTGATTTTATTTATATTGTTGATATATTTTCTATTTCATTTTATTTTAAATGACTATTATGATATTATTAGTTACCCAAGACCCATTCCATTTTCACATGTACAGTATGTCTTATCCGAAAATCAACGTCGCAAAAATTGTCTTTTGGTGAAGGAAAGAGGCGGCCGCCCATAGAACTAAGAACCACAACACAAGAATACTGCTTTCATGACAATTTCTGACAGAGATAATGTTTGTTTGGTTGATGATAAGCATGAAAAAATAATAAAAATATTAAATTAATACTTATTTTGGTATTAAGCAACCGTCCATTTCTTAGAAGTTTGAAGAAAAAAACTGCCCAATGCTTTGATGATGATGACAAAGTAAAAGTTGAGAGGGTTTACCTAATACATTAAAGGACCCTTTCAAACATACTTTATTATTACTTTTAAATTATAATTAAATTTAATTAATTATAATAAATATAATATAAAGATTTTAATTAATTTTAATTTATTATAATTGTTTCTAATTAATTATTTGTTTAAATAATAAAATATTAAAAAATTATAAATAAATAATAAGAATAATAATGTAAATAAAATATTAATTAAAGTAATATTTATTTAATAAAAATAAAATTACACTAACCCTCATTAAAGCCTTGATTTTGAGTTGGTTGGGTAGTAGTTGGCATTGAGCTATGCATGAAGAAGACGCAAGGTTGTTGGTCTTGGGATGAATTCAGAGTAAATATTTGTTTGCCAAAAAGGATTTGTGGTTGGGGTGTTGGATATTTATGTTTTTTGTGGTTGGGGTGTTGGATAGTTATGTTCTTGTGAGGTAGGTTTTGTGAATGAGTATTTGTTATAGTGCGTGGTGGGTGGTGTTTGTTGTTGGATGTATGATTTGAGGGGTAAAATTGGGTTTTGTTGTTGGGTGTTGTAGGGGGTTAGGTTAAATGATGGGTATTGTTGATGGTAGTGTTGACTTGAGATATAAGGTGATTGTGTTAGTTTGAAAAGTTGTTGGATGTTAAAGATGAATTGTTGGGTGTAAGTGCTTGTTGATGGTCTGGTGTGTTGGAAGTTTGAAGATGTGAGTTGGTTACGAGGGTCAAATAATAATAATATATTATGTGATAGATACAAATTTGACACAGATATATACCAATCCATGTAATCCCTACTCGGTTTACATTCTTTTGGCATGATATAACCCTGTAAGACAATATTGCGACGATTTTTCCATTGATGACGCTCTTGTCTATAATGGTCTTTCCAATTTCTAAATTTTCATTGGTTGGTCACTGTACATGTGTGATACTCCTCCATGCACCTTGGAGGACCAAGTATGTCTTGTTGAATGCCAAATTAGAGTTTAACCCTTTGTGAATGATGCATTTCAACTGTAGTGAAGTAGATTAGAAGCGTTGTTGAACTCCATATATGACTTTCAGTTGGATCCTCATCTTCAAGTCCAAGATAAGACCTCCATACAAATTGTTACATAAATTCAAATGATTAGTTAAAAAATTATAGACTTTAAATATTAGTAGTTTAGTCTTAAAGATAATACATCACCTGCCTCAAAATGATCGAAGAGCGTTCAATATCCAAGAGCATAATGATGGTGCATTTTTTCGTAATTCATCCCATATGTGGACCACCTAAAAAGAAATAGTTATTAGAAAATACCTAGAAAAAACATATTTAAAAAATAATATGTTTTAAACTTACTTGGTCGCATATGAAAATTGAAATGGATTGGGATTCTTGGTGTCAGTCTCGACATTATGGACCATCCCCAAGCTTGAAGTAGTACCACACAACCAGCAAAGTTATGCACTTTTTTTAACGCACCTACACAAATTTTTGTATAGATGCGCTAAAGTTGCAGCGCCCCCAACTATATCTACCTATTTTATTTATGTATTCTAATAATGGTAAAAACTGAATATGTATAGTGTTACCATTAGTATTAGGAAATAATAAGCTAGCGCAAAGCAATAAAAGATAAATTCTAGTTTTCCTAAGTTTTTGTTCTACAGTGGAATTACCCTATGGAAATGCATTTTCGAAAATGTTCGGTGTTCATTTCAATTTGTTTTTGAATATTTTATTTTATTGATTGCATTAGAGATGGTTTACCCTGATGTTTTCCCCAAACCTGTTGTGTTTATGGATACCAAAAGTGTTGATGTGAATGAGGTAGATGTTGGCAACCAATTTATAAATGTACAAGAGTTTGAGTATCATGATCAAATGCTTCAATGGATTTGCACAGAGGCATGCAAATTAGGGTTTGATATTGTAATTAGAAGGTCCGATAATGATTAAGATAGAAGAGTTGCATTTGTCACAATGAGATACGAAAGAAGTGGGAGGTATATAACTCCTCTCCAAAAATTGAAACGAGATGACACCGATTTGAGAAAATGTGAGTGTCCTTTTAAAGTGTGTGGTTATCTTTTGTGAAATGACAAATGGAGATTTAATGTAATATGTGGTATACATAACCATGACATGTGTGACAAGTTAGTCGGGCATCCAATTGCATGTCGCCTTATGCCGGAAGAGAAGGAAATCATTTCGGACGTGACATTAAATATGGTGTAGCCCAAAAACATAATTGTAACTTTGAAACGTAAACGACCGAGAAATATCTCAAATATTAAGCAAGTATACAATATTTGTGTTCATAACAACGATGAGTTAAGGGGGGATAGAACTGAAATGCAACAACGGTTGAAACTTCTGGATGATAACAATTATGTAACTAGGTATCGAACATGCGAGTATGGAGAACCGTTTTGGACTCATCTTGATTCCATAAAGTTATTCAACATGTTTCTATTGTACTCATTATTGATTCAACGTATAAGACCAACAAGTACAGGTTTCCACTATTGGAAATTATGGGTGTTACCTCTAAGGAGAAGACTTATTTTGTCAGGTTGCATTTTTGGAGAGCGGAAAAGAGGAAAATATTACTTGGGCTTTAGAAGTGTGTCGGACAATGTTGAAGAACAAAGAAGACACGCCGAAAGTCATTGTCATCAACCGCAATGTCGCATTGATGGATTTGGTTGCGAAAGTGTTTCCTACTTCATACGCATTACTTTGCAGGTATCACATCACAAAGAATGTGAAAATTCGAGTTAAACCTGCGGTAGTGGCCAAACAAATTAAGGGTGAAGACGGAAAAATGGTCAAAGCTGGCGTGATAGTGAAAAGAATAATGGATGTATGGAATGTGATAATAAATTCTTCTAGAGAAGAAAAACTGGATGTGCTTCCCTGAAATGAGTCATCTTATAACAAATGTGTATGAAATAGTGTGTATTATCTGACAAGATACGATTTCTCGAAAATATTTTTTACATTGCGCACTGTCCCACCTTAAAATCAAAATTATCGTATTATGTGTATTGGGTGGCTTTCAAAAACGCCACACTTTGTTCAAGTTTATTTGAAACCTAGATGTCCTATATGATTGACATCACCAGTGTGGACAACTCATTTAACAAGGAAAATTGAGATTTTACCATATCATTTTTTGGAAAGGATGTAAGAGTTCACCAAGTTGGGCGAGATTGAAAGGGAATCAAATAAACAAAAGTCAAAGATTGTCGCACATGTAGATCTAGATTAAGAATGTGACACATATTTCGATACTTGTTAGTTTTTATTCAACAGTGCATTTATGTATATAGACATCCATTTGTATGTAATCTTGTATTAATATTAATGATGTCAAATATATACATTTTCAAGTATTTTTATACATGTTTGAGTTTTCTGAAAATTTCTCCATTTTTCATTCTAAAACAGGTTATGTTTCTCACTGTTTCTAAAAGTGCTTCTATCTTATGTGGTTTCGGAAATACATGAAATATCAATATAGGATGAGTTCGAAAATGCATCTCTAAAATTACTCATGGTACAAGATATAATTTATGAGGTCAGTATTGGCCTAGAAATTGTATAAGTATGAGTTTCTCATCTCATATTTTTTACCAAATCACACTACACCAAAATGAATATCAATTGACATACCGCAAATGTCGACTTCAATGATGTGGACCCCTAAATTCAATTAAAGTTTAACTAGTACGCATATTTTGTAGATCTGAAATTCATACTAGAGAATCTCTTACAATATTCTGACAATCGAAAAATTGTGAAGCTCGAGTATCGTTCACCCTCGATTGACAACGAAGGCAAGATTCATTTCAATAACTTTGAACTAAAGACAAGTGCAAATTTAAGAGTTAGTGTAGAATACATTTTTCTGTTATGAAACAAAATGTCCAATTGAGTTGGATGCAACAATTGCGAGATTGATCGAACATATCATGAAGATGTTGAAACATCCATCTAGATGTTGAAGTGTAATGTTCGATTTATATTAACAATTAGTTATGTAATATTTTGATTTTTATGTATTAATGCTATTAACGTTTCATTTTTCTATTCCATTTTTACATTTTACATTTTATTCTGATTGAGTATGTTTCAAAAATACACTTTCATAAAATTTATAGAGATGCATTTTTAAATTAAACGGGGTGTGAACGAGGTGCATATGCACTTTCAAATTTATGAGTATCTTTTATTTTTTCCCCGATAGTGGAGAAGCAATTTATAGATTGGGTTAGGCAAATCCCTATATTTTCAATTTCATCGAATCAAATATAATTTTAAATACCAAATAGTCGGTTTCAATGGCTCAATGAACTTTAATAAAAGTCATATCAATATATCTAGTTCAAACAGAAACAATCTTTAATATAACTTCATTTATCTTGATCTCTTTCTCCGTGATGATGTTTAAAATATAAAACTACGATTTTCAAACATATTCAAACATTCAGTTGACCATTATACTCAGCTTCCTGGGTCCTGACATCCCACTATGCTTAATTTCTTTTTTAATAATATTCAAAAACCTGTGCTTTTATATGTTACAAAAAATTGATTTATTTTAGAAAAAAGTAAACCATAAAAACGTTAAACCAGGCTTTGAAGCTATGTTTGGGAGTTGGTTTTTTGAATAGTTTGAAGGGGAAGATTTGGAGGTTACATTTATATTTTGAAATGTGTTTAATATTTTTAAAAAGTTTAAAAAACAATATATTATATTAGCATATAAAATCATATTATTTTTTAAATTTTTAAAAAATATTTAACACATATATAGGCACAACCCTCCAAAACCTTCTACTACACCGCCCAAAAATCAACTCGCAAACAGAGAATATGAAGGAATATACCACACCTACCTATCACCCCAGTTCAAGATCTCCAATGTAAGTAGACCTTAGAAGTGAAAAAAGAACAAAGAAAATACACTAAATCAAGAATCATTGGCATTATCTTGGAGACACTAATATGTGACAGAAGCTCCAAGCTGCGATCAAGAGCATTCCATGATTCTCATTCCCATGATAAAAAGAAAACAGAAAAATTGAATGTTTTGCAGAAAACACCAGCAAACATGCCAATTGAAGGCATTCTAATCATAAGCAATGAGATCACTAGTTAAGAAGATATACAGTTTTTGTGATAGTTGTCATGAAAATGATTACATAGTTCATCATCAGTCCATGTTATGCAGTCCTCAGTGGTGGGGAAACCAATATCACCCCATCTCCCCTGACAAATAGGAATGGAACTGTCCGCTTTGTAGTCTGCAATCAGAAAAACAACGAAAATCATCCAAGGAAAAGTATCTTCAAGATAAATGAAGCAAAGGTTGCCTTTTTTCTTTTATTTTAGAGATCCTTTTGATGGTTGGTGCAGATTGGAGATTGTAAGTATGTAATATAGTATACCCTAGATATGAACAAAATTCCAAAGGTGATCCTCTTCTTATCAGGGTTGTAGTGCATTACTGTTTAGGCATAGACAATTTTCTTTAAAACAATAAAAACTTGGTCAAGCAAAGAGCCAGGTAGGGATGGCAAATGGGCAGCCCGCACCGCAAAAGCTCGCAAAAAAGCGGGGCGGGCGGGGCGGGGAGGGCATAGTTGAAGGTGCATGCCTAAAACCTTGACTCGCCCCGCACTAAAAGTGCGGGTGGAGCGGGGTGGACCCGCGGGCAATGCACCTTTAAGCCTAAAAATACAAAAAATTATGTTAATGCTCACGCCTGCAAAAAAAACAGGGTGAAGTAGGGCAGGCACATTAGAGAGTGTGAGCCTAAAACCTTGGCCCCGCGGCGCTAAAGTGCGGGCAAAACAAGCATTGCCCAATGGGCCGGACCCGTTTTGCCACCCCTAGGTGAGGTTACAAATGAGTTGAATATCATAGTTCTGAAAAAGTAAGGCCAAAAGTTGAGAAAAAAATAATCTAATGTAACAAATAGCTACAAGTATCTAGCTTCTACTATTATGCTCATCAATAAGCACTGCAGTACGGTGTAGTTGTTTCAAAAAGATGTTTCCACAACCAGATTTTATTCAAAGTTTCTCCTTAGGCTTTGTCTGAGAAGGGAAGGGCTTTGAGCGGGTGGAGGAAGAGAAAGGAGAGGGGAATGCTTTGGAGAATTTTTCAAAGTGTAACACTCAAAGCCCTCCCTAGATTCAGTTTTTGAGTTCCTAAAACTGGAAAATTTGTTTTTAGTTTATGAAGAAAAATAAACATCCATGCAAGGTTGGAGACAATCCTCATTTCCCCTTCTCCCTTCTCCTTCTATCTCCATCGAAGTCTTAAAATGTGGGAAACAATATGTGGAGAATTTTCCAAAGCTCACCCAAAATTTATTTTGAGTTCCCTAAATTGTGGTGTTTTAGTTTTTATGAAGAGAAATATACCCCTTGCAAGATGGGATATCTTCTCTCTCCCTTACGTTTCCTCTTTCCCACCCCCTGTTAACCTACGTAGAATCCATGACTCATATTGAAAGTGTGCCCGGTGGCGGCGATATGTGGTTAGATTCAATAACTACTACTCATGTCGACATGTTAGTGTTGTGTAGTGTCTTATGTATGTGCTTGTGTCAATGCATCATAGTTCCTAACTCCCAATCAAACCTTAAAAAATAAAATAAAAGCCATCCTTTAGCAAATTGGAACCACAGATACAACCCTCAACAATGCTTATCAATTAACAGTTCTACAATTTAGCCTTGGTTCTGATTATGACTTACCCTGACAATTTCTTCATAAGTCTCATCATCAATTTCAACAGTGGTAACAATTTCCTCAACATCACCAAGAATCATATTAAGATGCTGGTCATAAGCCTGCAAATCGAAATTGAAATTGAAATCAAGCACTAAAAAAAAGGGGTAAAAGGTTAAATAAAAAGAAGAAATTACATGAAGTTTTCCACGAAGCTCTCTATCAGAACGAAGTTTGACATAGATACGTTCGTCGAGACTGAGCCTTATGAGATCCAAAGGCTCCTTCACCGCGCTTTCTTCCTCTGTTCCCGACATTCGTTACTTTTCTCTCGCTGTGTTGTTGTGTGTTCCAGTGAACTGCAACTTTAACAAAAACAAAACCTTTAATTGAAAGCCCTAAATGTGAAATATACCAGATTGAGAAGGAAACCCTAATAAAGTATCAGAAATGAGTAAACCCTAATAAAGAAGAGCAGAGAAATGGATCTGTCGCGAGCTGCGGCTGATGAGGATACCTCCTTATTCAAATTTTGATATCTATTTTGATAAAAATAAATTTTAAACCTCCATTTTTAAAATCACATTTGTATCTATTAAGTAAATTTTGGAAGTTTTATATAAATAATTTTTTTATATTTTAAGCTACTCTAATTTCTAATATATTTTAATGTTTTAAAACCCGAACAATCAAAATACTAAGTCAGAATCATTTGAAGTTCACCTTGAATCGGATTAATCGATCAAATGAGTTCGATACTAATGGTGAAAATTAAGGATTTATGTTAATTTAATTAAAATAGAGTAATATTTGAATTAAAAATAAAATGATAGAATATAAAGTTTTAGAAGAAAAAAAATGAGAGAGGAGAGGTGTAAGGAGAGTTGAGGGGTGAGAAGAGATTTGAATTAAGTTAAGGTAAATAAGTAGATAGGTTGAGGGAGAACTTTCGAGAGGACGTGAAAATTCTAGAAAATAGGTAAAGAGGCAGAGAACCTAGAGTGATCGTTTGGAAGGAATAGAGAGAGAATTCCATAAGCCAAAAAGTTTCACTAATCTGCAAATTCGAGGTAGGATGATTATTCATATGTGGATGGCTAAACAAAGGGATAATAAGAGTTCCCTATCCTCATGCTTTCTCCTTCTCTTTGAGTTATAATTATATGTTGAGTTGTGATTACATATATATTGTTGAGTTATAGTTACATGCATATGTTGAGAATTGTAGTTAGATAAAAACTACTATAATGACCTTATTAGGTGATGAATTACAGTTCGAAGAGGAACCTATTATGATTATTGCACATGTATGTTGTTGCATATCATGCATTATGTGTGTCGATGATAGATATATGGACCTCGACCCAGTGACGAGTCTATGGTTCAGAAGAGGGGATCACTGACGAGTCGGGGTTCGAAGGAGAACCCAGTTTGAAGGTGAACCATCGGTGAGTGAACGAAATCAGTAACATAACTCTGATGTCCAAGATTGGTACCACATGCATTATAATCGAGGTGTTGATTGCATTACACACACATTTGCATTTGGGGTGACTATTATTGTTGTGAATAATTCATGTGTTGGTGAATATTGTATATGGTATTATCCTAACTATCCTAATTGTTTATTACACCCGAGCTTAAGTATGCACACATGATAGACTCGTGGATAGTTGTGTTGACCTACGTTTCGCGCATTGGGTTGGCACGAGACCCACACTCAGACTAGATTCACTTGGGGGTACTTTTGTCTTGCGAGAATTCACTAAGATTGAGTATTTTCACTTGATTCCATGACTCTAGGAAGCCTTTTAGGGATCACTCTTTTGAAGAGTAGTTCACACCTGTGAATGGGATATTGAGTTTTTCTGCAGGAAACCAAGCTCCTACTTACCTTTTGTTTCTCATGTGACGCCGAACCTTTGAGCCTGCATCGAGCAATATTTGCAGATTATCCAGCACATGATGCATTGTACATAATGCATTGTACATGGTTGATCTTTTGCATAGTACATACATTTTAACCTGTTGCATGCATTTTTTACCTGTTACATTTTGTATCTGTTGTATTGTGCATACACTTTTGCATTTGTTATATTGTACATACATTTCTAACTTATCGCATCGTGCATACATTTTTGATCTGGATAGGAAACAAGAGACCAATTCAAGGAAATCTGAATAGGAAACAAGAGAAAATATGTACATACATTTCCCCGAGAATAGTATCTTCTACCACCCGAGACCAGTTCAAGGCAATCTGAATAGGACACAAGAGAAAATCAGCAAAGGGACTAATGATCAAGAAGGGAGACATCCTCGATATGATCCAATTCTAGTGTCTTATGCTCATCTCATGTCTATACTGATAAATGAAGGGCCATTTGTGCCTAAAGTGATTGATCCTACCAAGTTTCTTGCCATCCTAAACATGATCTTAAGGCTATAAATGTGGGGCATTCACAGAGGTTTGTCATGTTCTCAAGAACAAACTCCTACAACTCATCAATTAGAAGTTGATATGCTTCACGCCTACGACTACTATCAAGGACATGTTTGAGTATAAGGGTCCCCCACTTCATATGCCAGTCTTTCTCTCAGTTGTTTAGCCTGTTACCCAGTACCAGAGACTCTAGTCTATAAACTTTGGGAATACCTTTTGCCAACTCAAGGGCATCTTCCACTACTATCAAACCTCAGTATGCCTACCATGGGGAACCCTATATGCCATATAAGGTTCAATATGGTCATGTTCCTAACTAGATGGTAAATCCAAGTCTAATACACTTTGCTCGGATGTCAACACAAACTGATGTTCATCATATTCCTTCTCAGTTCCAGGCATCTCCGTCTCCCTATGCCATATCACTCACTTTTATACGTTGTTACAGCCCAACCATAACCATCTCAATATTAGGAATCACAAGATCAACAACCTTTCACGGCTCAACATTTGTATCATTAGCCTTTCACGGCTCAAACATCGGGATCAACAGCCTTACATGGCTCAACATCCGCATCAATAGCCTTTCACGACACAAAATCAGTATAGACAACCTTCGCAAGCTCAAGATACTCCAATATCTCTCCCTCCGGGATGTGACACAAACACCAGATGTGAGGGGCACTCGAGCATACAATTGATAATTGCAGTGCGTTGAAGCATAAGGTACAAGATCGGATCGACTAGAAGGTTATCAGGTTCATACCAGACGGGCTGAGCATATTGTGCAAACTGTATGGCTCTGCAAGCAAGTATATCTACAATACCATGACCAGTGAGGCTAATCAGGTCAATAAGCATTTTATCTTTCAAGTTTTTCGTTTGCATGCATTTCTGGTTTGACAATGCATTGTTCAAATTGTGAACTTATTTGGTTTTGAATATGAATAACAATGAAATGATTATGCATGTTGAATAAATCCTTTTATGTTCACTCATATTTTTATCAGTATCATGCATTTGATCGAGCAAAACCAAAAAGAGACGAGACTATTATCTGCATGCTTTGAATAAAACTCTATTGATGATGTAAGGCATTTTTTCAATCCTCAAACACCAGAGATATAAGGAAAATAATCTCTAGTCAAGCCCTTTGAGCCTTGAAGTAGGAGTTTCTTTCTATATATAAAACCTTCAATTTAACCCGGGTCAGGGTAGTGTTCAGTTAGTCTGACCTTGCGTTCAAATTTAAAAAATGGAAGCATTCCATCTGAGGATATATCACATCATATCCCTCACAAGAGGTTGAGATTCATAAATATATTAATGGTTATCATTCCCCAACAAAAGGAATCGGGGCAATCACAACTCTCACAAGCCAATCAAGCGAGTGTCGCATGATTTGTTCACAAAAAAGAGATGGAAAATCAAAAGAAAAAAAGAGCAAAAGAAAAGCCCGCTAAGTCGAACTTGAAAACAAGTGACTTAGGCAAAAATTAGGGCATCCCGGTGGACTGCAAATCCAAAGATCAGTCCAGGAAAAAGTAAGGGAAAGCATAAACAAAATAAAAACAAAAACATCAAGCAATATCCTCAGTAAGAACAAAGTTGTGTGGCTACAAACAAAAAGCCAAAGGTGAGTGACTAGACCTCATTGGTTCCATAAACCATAATCCTCATCATCCAAAATCTTTTTGAAGGAGAACGCTTGTGTGAAGCTAACTGAACATAGGATTGGAGAATATCAAGAAGAATGGGTGGGTTAGAATAAGTTTTGAGCCTTATATCCTTTCTTTCTAAAACCATGAACCAGGCCACGTTACAACCCTCAAAAGACCTAATTGAAGCAGAGTTTATTTCGAAAGCATACTGCAACAGAATCACGTCAAAGCTGACTCATAAAAATTGCTTTTCATTTGTATTGGTACTGATCTGGCCTCCAAATCAGTGATTCATTCACTATACGTCATAATCTTAGTGAACATACTTGGGTTTCAAAACTGTCATAAGCATTGCATTACAATTGTCGTTTTCAAAATGAGCATTTTAACTTGCAAACAAGCATTTGACCTCCAGAAAACTTGCCTAATGGGAAGTTTGAGTAGACCAAGGGGCCAGACTCCTAAAGACTCTTTTGAGCAGAAAGGAAAATCTCTCCAAGACTTCGCCAATATGGGGCAATCACGTAGAGACTCTACGAATCTCTCAGAATATCAGTCAGGCAGGGGAAAGATCACTTTGAAGCTCATATTGGAGCAGACCACCTCAAGAGCACGAGAAGTTAATAACTCCTATAAATGAGTAATCAGAGAAGTACAATTTCAATACATTAGGGCAAGTCATATGGCAAGAATGCTTCACAACCGATGATTGGGGAAATTAATGCAGATACCTAACATCCCGAGGCAGAGTTGGTTTACCTTGGTACCGGTTTCTCTCCATATTTCAAATCAAGTTGTAACAACAACTATTGATCTTTATTACTTTGAAGCTTCATCCTCTTAAGAAGTACACTTCCAATGAATCATATTCATTTTCCTCAGCATATCTCAATCATCCCCACAAGCATCTATGGGAACCTGCTTCAACAACTTATTAGTCATTGACCAGGCTTGTATGCCATGGGCCTTAAGTAATATGAAATGATGATAGGGGATTTTCCCTACCCTTTTCTAGAGTACCTATGTGCACAGGATGTAGACCCTAGCTGCTCATAGTATTCATTTCTATTCATAGACTTTAGCGCAATTCGAGTCAATTCACTGTCAAGTGTGCAACTTGCCCTGTGGCTCTTTCATCTATCCTTTTCGTTTAAACACCATTGCAATCACCTTTTACGGTTAACCCCTTATCCTTTTATTTGGGATACACCTTCATGGTCATTCCCCATTTCTTGGTTTAAACACCATTGTAATCACCTTTCTTAGGGACACACCTTTCATGGTTACGCCCCTATCCTTTTCTTTGGGACGCACCTTTCATGGTTAACCCCCATTTCTTGGTTTAAAAACCATTGTAATAACCTTTTTTAGGGACACACCTTTTATGGTTAACCCCCTATCCTTTTCTTTTGGGATACACCTTTCATTGTTAACCCCTATTTGTTGGTTTAAACACCATTGTAATCACCATTATTAGGGACACACTTTTTATGGTTAACTCCTTATCCTTTCCTGGTTTAAACACCATTCGCTTACCATATGAGACCCAGTGTTTTGGTAAGACCCTTGTCATGTTAGTCCATGTGCTTTGACAAGTTCCTTTTTTTCTCCCTTACCATATGAGACCCAATGCTTTGGTAAGACCCTTGTCATGTGAGTCCACGTGCTTTGACAAGTTCCTGCTTTCTTTTCCTTACCATGTTAGACCCATTGCTTTGGTAAGATCCCTGTCATATTAGACCCGATGCTTTGACAAGTTCATGCTTTCTTCACTTACCATGTCAATCCCCGTGCTTTGGTAAGCCTTTTCTTTTTGGTTTAAACACCATTCCCTAATCATTATCTTTTTCTAAATCTTTATCCTCAGAACTATGGAGCTCTGACTTCTTTATTGCACTATGAGGATACGCATGCATGATGATGCAAATCCTTAGCAAGAACCTTCCTTTCTTTTCTTTGTCCTCTCCGGTTCTATGAACTACGAGGCTCTGACTTTTTCATTGCACAATGAGAATATGTAGGCATGATGGCCACAATCTTCCTCGAGCACTCTTTTCCTAACTCCTTTCCTTCATACATGCACATGAAGATTATAACATCCATCTAAGCAAGAGCATTCAAAATGGTTCCCATGGAGTACCATGGATGTGAGGGGTGATAATACCTTCCTCTTCCATAACCGACTTCCTTACCCGTTTCTCTGTTTCCCTTTGAGTTTTATCGATACTTCCCTTCCCTCTTTTGGGATAAATAAAGTTTGATGGTGACTCTGTTGTACCTTCGAGCGCGTGATGCATTTGGTGCGTATATTTTCAGCTAGCTTCATGAGTGATGGTTTTTCATTGGTTTATGTATCTTCAAAACTCAATGGTGCAAATTACCATTCATATGTGTGTTATATGAGAAGAGCACTTGGGAGTAAGCTAAGACTTGAGTTTTTTGATGGTATTATCACTCCTATTACTGATATATTCGATCTTTCGTACCGTGCATGAAACCAGTGCAATATGTTAGTGCATTCATGGATCATTAATTATGTATCTGAATCAATTGCATAATCCATCGTGTTCATGGAAAATGCAGTTGATGTTTGGATTAATCTCAAGGAACATTTCTCTCAAGGTGATTTGGTGCACATCTCTAAATTAATGCAAGAAAATTTTGGAATGCAACAAGATTCCAAGTCTGTAATTGATTTCTATTCAGACTTGAAGATTAAATTGGAAAAACTCTATATTTATCTTCCAATTCCTACCTGTACCATTCACAACAAGTTTGCATGTGAAGTTATGTGCAATGCTAGGAAACATCATACAACTATGTATGCAATCAAATTCTTGACTAAGTTGAATCCCAACTTTGTTGTTGTAAAATCTTAGATCTTACTTATGGATCCTCTTCTACTTATGAACAAAATATTTTATATGGCATTACCGCATGAGAGACAAGGAAACTTTATTCCATATGAAGATTCTACTTCCCTTTTAAATGCTTCAGATTCTTAAAAGTTCAAAGGAAAATCTTATGGCTCGGGTTCTTTTGGCAAAGGCAACAACCGTGTATGCACTCATTGTGGAAAGACCAACAACACCATTAATACATGTTATGCCAAACATGGATTTCCTCCTCACATGTAGAGGAAATTTGGTAATCACACTTAAACATGTGGTACTGATCAAGATGTGCAAGTATCTTCACAAGTTGTTGAACAAAGATCCAATGAACTATCAATTACTTCTGAACAATATGAGCCACTCATGCATTTGCTTCAGCAATCCACTATCAACCAACAATCGTCTTCTAATAATGTCAACTTTTTCCCATCAATGGGTTATTCATCAATTGGTAAGCTAAGTTCAAGTTTTTCTTATTTTATTTCTTGTCAAAATTTCACTTTATGATCTTGGATCATTGATTCAGGAGCAAGTGATCATATTTGTAGCTCACTATAATGGGTTAATTATCATCATGATATTACTCATATCCATTTTAAAATGCCTAATGGTCAATTTGCATTAGCCAAACATGCTGACACCATTCAGTTTTTCTCTAACTTTGTCTTAACTAATGTACTTTATGTACCTTCATTTTCCTTAAACCTGATTTATGTGTCAAAATTGTGTCAATCACTTTATTGCACATTCAATTTTAATGGTTTCTCTTATTATATTCAGGAAAGGAACACCGAGACGATGGTTGGTTCTAGTGACAAGGTGCGAAACTTGTATTACTTGGTCATGTCAAATAAGATGGTGTGTAGTTCTAGCTCAATTCATGTTACTTTACCTGATAATTCCATTTGGCATTTTAGACATGGCCACATATCTGTAAATCATATGCATACATTACATTCCCGGTTTTCTTTCATAAATGTTGATTCAAAATCTGTTTGTGGTGTTTGTCATTTTTCCAAGCAAAGCAAAATTCTTTTTTCAAACTGTTCTAGCATAGTTTTACTTCCCTTTAATCTCACAAACTTTGATATTTGGGAGCTAATTTTTTTCTCATCTATCTGTGAACGCACATATTTTTTAGCTACCATAGATGATTGTAGCAGATTCGCCTGGCTAAATCTTATGAAACATAAAGGTGAATCTAGACAACATGTGATAAGTTTCATAAACATTATTTTGACCCAACATAACCACAAGTTAAGGCCATCAAAATTGATAATGACCCAAAGTTTAAAATCCCTTCTTTCAATAGTTCTCATGGCATTATTCATCAAACAAGATGTGTGGAATCCCGAGAACAAAATGGTCGTGTTGAAAGGAAACATCAATAAATTTTGAATATTGCACGAGGCATTCTTTTTCAATCCAATCCACCAAAACCATATTGGTCTTATGCATTTCTACATGCTTCATTCATTATGAACCGAATCCCTAGTCCTATTCTTGAAAATAAATCTCCCAACTTCATCATGACTCCACAAAATCCTAACATGCATAATCTAAAAGTTTTTGGACCTCTTGTACTTTCCTCTACTTTGCAAGCACATAAAATAAAGTTTGCCCATAGAGCAAGGAAATGTGTTTTCCTTGGCTACAAAACTGTTATGAAGAGTACACTTATATTAGATATAAACAACAATGAAATATTTGTATCAAGGAATCTTATACACCATGAACTCATCTTACCTTACCAATCTCATTCTTCCTCTTCAACATGGACTTACCATATAAAATTTAACCATCACACTACACCCGAACTTACCAACCTTGACCAAACACCTCAATCCACTATAAATTATTCTACACTTCCTAATGACCATTCCACTACACTTAAACCTGAATCGGAAATTTCATTTACTGACTCTAAACATTCCACTAAAGCTGAACTTGGACATGAGGATTTATCATATACTGAATCCCTAAACATAGTCCTCAATAATTCAAAAATCCAGACCATACATATTAGACAAAAACACACTCCATCATATTTACATGACTATGTGTGCAATTCTTCTTCAAGTCATGAGGAATCATCATCTTCAGCTATTCTATACCCCATTGCATCATTTCATTCCTTTGCTCATTTGTCGTCATAAAAAAAAAGCATTTGCTATGTCTATCACTAATTGTTCTGAGCCTAAGATATACTTAGAATCATATATAAACATGATCATTGGTTGATAGCCATGAAACTTAGTTAGATGTATTAGTTGATAAACTATCACACGTGAAGCCTATTGGTAGAAAGTGAGTCTATAAGGTGAAACACACAGCTGATGGCCCTTTTGAGAGATACAAAGTTAGGTTGGTGTAAAAAGGCTACACTAAAATAGAAGGGTTAGATTTCTTTGATACTTTCTATCTGTAAGACCCCAATTTTGACCATAAGATCCCTCATGATATCTCATGATATGCATTAGCATTGGGATCACAACTTGGCATCCTCCTTACCCCTTATTAGTTGGGTTTGCATTGGGAGATATCACCAAGCACATTTGATTGTATCATACTTCATTTTCTATTACTTACTAACCAAAATACCAAAAATATGTCAATGTATAGTTTGTTGCTTTTGTAGGTAGTGTGTGTGCTCACTTATGCTCTATCAAGCTCATATCTAGGGTTTAAGACCCTCAATGTAAGGAGCTCAATCAAGATGATCCATATTGGCTCTAAGTATCATATATGGATCCTCATGATCTTCACATGTTATTTTGATCAAGAAATCATTAAGAGTTTGAAGTTGGTTTGCCTTGGAAACCCTAATTCATCTGGGTATCTTGTATGACTTCTTCAACAAGTTTCTTCAACAATTGATCAAATATTTAAAGGGATACTTCACATTACATCATCTTATGCATATATGATCCTCCATGAGTCCCAAAAGTCAAGATAATATTAAGCTAGCAAGTTGGTTCATGGTGGTTGACCAGAGGAAGTCAACTAGTCAAAACTGGGATTTCCTAGACCCTATCTCCTACAAATTTTGTCACATGAAAATGATTCCAAGAGAAAAGTTACTCTAAATGACATTCTAAACAACTTTCATGTTGAAGTCAAAAGCTAGTTTTGCCTGAAAAGTCATTTTTCATGGTGAAAGATTATAAGTCATTTTGTCTGAACCCAAGTTTGGAGGTCAACTTCCCAAGACCATAACTTGCTCAACTTCCATGATCAAATTCAATATGTCTACTTCAACTTTGATGTTTGTAGGAAGTTCAAATTCAACTTGAAAATGCATGTGCCAAGAGGAAACATTATAGGTCATTTTGGACCATTACCATTGAACAAGTGAATTAAATAATAATCTTTTTCAAAAAGTATTTTTAAAGGTTAAATGTGAGGACGAGAGTTAAGCATTTAAGTTTAATTATATAATCTAAGTCAATAGAGCGAGAGTTTGAGACGAGGGTGTTTAAACGGTTATTATTTTAATGAAAAGAGTTTCTATAGATTCTGTTGTTTTCAAAAAGTGATTTTGGACTTAACTAATAAGTGACAGCTACGTTAACATAAAGTCATAGTCCATTCAACAGAGCGAGAGTTTGAGATAAGACTTTTAAATCAATAGTGTCTACTGAAAAGATTTATTTTAAAAACCAAGAAACCAACGAAGATTTGATTCCCTAATTACGACGAACTACATACCGATATCCGCTTAATTGATATTTAAATTAGATCCAATTTTAGTTTTACTTTTCCCCCTAATCATCAAAGTATCATCCGCCTTAGCTTTACGAAGTAACCTTAGAAAAACGGTATATCGATTCATAAGTCCCTGTGGGATCGATATCTTTTAAAACTACGCGATAGAACTGTGCACTTGCAGTTAGTACCCCAATAGACTTATAAAGTCGCGATCAAGTTTTTGGCGCCGTTGCCGGGGACTTTTATTTAGTCGATATCGTAACCCTTCTGTTACGCTGTAGAGACTAAGGCAATTTTTTTTCTTTCTTTCTTTCGTTGATTTGTATGCCACACACTCGCTCACAAGGCGAGCCGTTTTACTTACGAATCAACGACATTGAACTATATCTTCGAGTCTTACAACGAATTCGGGAATATCGTGCTGCAAACAATCTCCCTCCTATCGAAGTGCCCGACCTCAAAAATCTTCTTCCTTCGCCGATACCCGAGATGGCAGAACCAGCTCGTGCTCTTCGAGATTACGCCGTTCCATCGCAAGATGAGTCGCATTCGAGTATTGCTCCACCCGCAATCGAAGCAAACAACTTCGAACTTAAACCTTCGCGGTTACAAGCAGTGCAACAGAATCAATTCTCTGGAAATCCTACCGAGGATCCAAACCTTCATTTATCCGTATTTGTCCAATACGCTGATACTGTTAAAGCTAATGATGTCACTTCAGAGGCGATTCGACTTCGTCTTTTTCCCTTCTCGTTAAGAGATAAAGCTAGAAGATGGCTTCAGTCTCTTCCTTCCAACTCGGTCACCACATGGAATGAGTTGAAGAAAGTCTTTCTTGCCCGATATTTTCCTCCAAGCAAAACAGCTATGTTGAGAGCCCAGATAAATGGATTTAAACAGAAAGATAACGAGTCTCTTTTCGAAGCATGGGAAAGATACAAAGACATGATGAGACTTTGTCCACACCATGGTTTAAAGGACTGGTTAGTAATTCATACCTTCTATAATGGTCTCTTATACAACACAAGGTTAACAATAGACGCCGTCGCAGGTGGTGCGCTTATGGATAAACCTTATGCCGATGCTTATCAACTTATCGAAAGCATGGCCCAAAACCATTATCAGTGGGGAAGCGACCGAACAATGGTAGAAAAACCTCAAACGAAAAGTGGCATGTACGAGATAAGTAGCCTTGATCATGTTAATGCAAAAGTGGATGCTCTGGCCCAGAAAATTGAAAGTTTAAATGTATCACCTCCAGCCACCGTGGTTGCCGCAACTCAAAATTGCGAAGTCTGTGGAATCCAAGGTCATACTCCTGCAGATTGTCAACTCCTAACAGGAATCCAAGCAGAGCAAGTGAATTATGCTCAAGGAAATCCCTACTCGCATACCTATAACTCAAACTGGAAGAACCATCCTAATTTTTCATATAAGAGCAATAATGCTTTATGCGCACCAGGACAAGCTCCCAGTCAAGCCCCAGTTATACCCCCTGGATATCAAAAGCCGACCCCATCTACACCTAACAATAATGTTCCTAGGAAATCCAACTTGGAAATCATGATGGAGAACTTCATAGCTTCTCAACAGCAAACCAATAAAGATTTCTTAAACCAGAATGTACATACTAGCGAACAAATTAAACAACTAGCAAGTAAATTAGATGCCCTGGCTACCCATAACAAAATGCTGGAAACACAAATATCACAAGTAGCTCAACAACAAGCGCCTACCGCTGCCCCAACTGGTACATTTCCTGGACAGCCCCAACCTAATCCGAAAAGCCACGCTCATGCAATCATATTGAGAAGTGGAACAGAGGTAGAAGGACCGTCTGATCCAAGAATTGAAAACCAAAACTCTAAAAAGTCAACTGAGGAAGAAAATAAACCTAAGGAAAAGGAGGAGAGTAATAAGGAAACCGTATAAAAGAAAGAACCTTATGTACCTCCACCACCTTATAAACCACCTTATAAACCACCTATCCCTTACCCTCAAAGGCTTATTAAAACCAAAGATGCGGGCCAATTTAAAAAATTTGTTGACTTACTCAAACAATTAAACGTCACAATTCCTTTTATAGAAGCTATTACGCAGATGCCCTCATATGCTAAGTTCTTAAAAGAAATTCTTTCTAATAAAAGGAAACTTGAAGAGAGCGAAACCGTTACACTCACTGCTGAATGCAGCGCTATAATCCAGAATATGCCTCCTAAACTTAAAGATCCTGGTAGTTTCTCTATACCCTGTCACATAGGAAAATTTGTCATAGACAAAGCTCTATGCGATTTAGGAGTCGGTATCAGTGTTATGCCTTTATCCATATGCAAGAAACTGGAAATGGGAGAATTAAGACCAACTAAAATGTCTGTGCAATTAGCAGATCGTTCCGTTAGATATCCTGTAGGAATTCTTGAAAACGTTCCCGTGCGCATAGGTCAATTCTACATTCCAACCGATTTTATAATTATGGACATAAGAGAAGATGAAGTTACACCCATTATATTGGGAAGACCATTCTTAGCAACCGCCGGTGCTATCATAGACGTAAAACGAGGACGACTCACTTTTGAAGTAGGAGAAGAGAAAATTGAGTTCATTCTTTCCCAATTTTTGAAAGCACCTGCAATAGACGACACATGTTACTTCATGGATATCATCGATGAATGCATAAAAGAAACAGAGTTAGAAAATGACAAATTGTCTGACTATCGTGTAGAAGACAGACTTAACCAATGTTTAGCAATGACATGGGATCCTACGTAATGCCTTAAGAAACCAAACCTCGACCTGAAAACACTTCCCAAAAATCTGAGATATGAATTCCTAGACTTAGAACTTGAACAACCAGTGATAGTTAATGCAGACCTAGGAAAACTCGAAACCGAAAAACTCCTACATATCTTAAGAAAATACCCAACCGCACTAGGATACAACATCACCGATCTTAAAGGGATAAGTCCTTCTATTTGTATGCACCGCATCATGCTAGAAGAAGACTGTAAAACTTCTAGGGAACATCAGAGGAGACTAAACCCGATCCTGAGTGAGGTAGTGAAAAAGGAAGTAACAAAGTTATTAGAGGCAGATATCATATATCCTATATCTGATAGCAAATGGGTTAGTCTTGTACACGTAGTACCAAAGAAAGGAGGTATAACAGTTATTGAAAATGAAAAAGGAGAAACTATAACCAAACGAATCGAATCGGGATGGAGAATGTGCATCGACTATAGGAAACTAAACAAAGCAACCCGAAAAGATCATTTCCCTTTACCATTCATTGACCAAATGTTAGAACGATTAGCAAAACATTCTCATTTCTGCTATCTAGACGGATACTCAGGCTTCTTTCAAATACCAGTTCATCCTGATGACCAAGAAAAGACAACATTCACATGTCCTTTTGGTACCTTCGCTTATCGACGAATCTCGTTCGGCTTGTGCAATGCTCCTGCAACCTTCCAAAGGTGCATGATGGAAATATTCGCCGATTTTCTCGAAAACATTATGGAAGTATTTATGGATGATTTTTCCGTATACAGACAAAGCTTTGAAGAATGTCTTGAAAACCTAGAAAGAGTTCTAGAACGATGTGTAAAAGTAAACCTAATACTTAATTGGGAAAAATGTCACTTTATGGTACAAGAAGGAATTGTTTTAGGACACATCATATCAAATAGAGGAATTGAAGTAGACAAAGCCAAAATAGAAGTAATCGAAAACCTTCAACCTCCGAAAACTGTGAGAGAAGTACGAAGCTTCTTAGGACATGCCGGTTTTTACCGACGATTCATTAAAGATTTCTCTAAAATAACTAAACCTTTAACCGGATTATTGATGAAAGATGCTGAATTCATCTTCGACAATAAATGTTTAGAAGCATTTCAAACGCTTAAACAAGCATTGATCTCCGCGCCCATAATGCAGGCTCCAGATTGGAATGAACCATTCGAAATAATGTGTGACGCAAGTGACTACGCCGTAGGCGCTGTTTTAGGACAACGAAAGGATAAAAAGCTTCACGTCATATATTACACAAGTAGAACCCTAGACGAAGCACAAATGAATTACGCCACGACCGAGAAAGAACTTTTAGCAGTAGTATTTGCACTAGATAAATTTCGTTCTTACTTGGTCGGAGCTAAAATAATCGTTTACACTGACCACGCCGCCATTAAGTACCTCTTAACAAAAAAGGACGCTAAACCTAGACTCCTAAGGTGGATTTTGTTGCTACAAGAATTCGATTTGGATATCAAAGATAAGAAAGGAACTGAAAACGTAGTAGCAGATCACCTCTCTAGACTTGAAAACCTGGAACCGGAAAGAACATCGATCAACGATGATTTCTCGTACGATAAACTTATAGCTACTTTGGAAGAAAATAAAGTTGATAAACAGGTAGAGACCACCCTAGCTATATGTGTTACACCATGGTACGCTGATCTCGTCAATTATTTAGCTGCCGGAATAGTTCCACCTAATCTATCTTACCAACAAAAGAAATGATTCTTCCATGACATAAAACATTATTACTGGGATGACCCTTTACTTTTCAAAAGAGGCCCCGATGGTATTTTCCGTCGGTGTATACCTGAATAAGAGATAGAAAATATAATCCAACACTGTCACTCCGCTCCTTATGGTGGACATGCAAGTACATCCAAGACCTGTTCTAAAATCCTACAAGCCGGTCTTTATTGGCCAAACATATGGAAAGATGTACATAATGCCATCAAGAAATGTGATAGATGTCAACGCACAGGAAACATATCTAGACGTGACGAGATGCCACAAAAGGGCATTTTGGAAGTAGAGATTTTCGACGTGTGGGGAATAGATTTCATGGGACCTTTTCCGCCTTCTTTTGGTAACAAGTACATACTCATAGCAGTTGACTACGTATCAAAATGGATTGAAGCTATAGCTTCTCCAACAAACGACACACGAGTAGTAACTAGACTCTTTAAGAATATAATTTTCCCAAGATTTGGTGTCCCAAGAATAGTAGTCAGTGATGGAGGATCGCATTTCATATCTAAGGTACTCGAAAAACTATTGTTTAAGTATGGTGTAAAGCATCGAGTAGCAACACCTTACCATCCTCAAACCAGCGGACAAGTGGAAGTGTCTAACAGAGAAATTAAACAAATATTAGAAAAAACAGTCGTCACCTCAAGGAAAGACCGGTCATCAAAACTATCCGAAGCTTTATGGGCATATCGAACCGCCTACAAAACTCCCATAGGAACAACCCCATTTAAGCTTATTTATGGAAAATCTTGCCACCTCCCGGTAGAATTAGAACATAAGGCCTACTGGGCTATTAAAAATCTAAATTTAAACTATAAGGCCGTTGGTGAAAAGTGAATTCTTGACATAAACGAATTAGAGGAACTTCAACAAGACGCCTACGAAAATGCCAGAATCTACAAAGAAAGAACGAAAAAATGGCATGATAAACGTATATCAAGAAAAATCTTAAAACAAGGCGATATAGTCCTTTTGTTCAACTCTAGACTTAAGTTATTCCCAGGAAAACTACGTTCTAGATGGTCAGGCCCTTTCCAAATCACCAATGTCTTTCCAAGTGGAGCGGTGGAAATTAAAGGAAAATCTATTGAACCATTTATCGTAAACGGGCAGCGTCTAAAACATTATCATTATGCTGAGAACAATGAAGATTCGCAAGTCCTGCACTTAGACGTAATGCCTCCAGAATTTATAGATTATATTTGATAGTTTTTATGTCGAGCTTGCGACATTAAACAAAGCGCTTCGTGGGAGACAACCCACAAATATTTTTATTTTTATTTCTTCTTTGACTATTCTTTTAAATTTTATTTAGTATTCATTCTTCATTTATTTTAATTTATAAAAAATTTCTTCTTTTCTTCTTTCGGCATTTGGCCAAATCCTGACTAAAACTCTTGTTTTTCTTTTCTCTAGCTAACACTAACCTGATGGGACAAATTGATCGTATGGGTATCAAATTCAGAGGGAAAGCTCAGAAACAAAAGTTTGAGGAACTAGCAGAGAGAGAGATGCTACCTAGCTTGTATGCTGATGACTGGGCAATGACTGCCCTTGGACTAAGAGAAAGTGTCATGTATTTGCTGAGTCAAATAGGGTGGGAAACCACTCCTATTCGAAGATAATTCGTCACTTACCGGAGACTGACTCTAGAATTCCTTAGCTCTCTGATCTATCTACCCAGTCATGGAAAAGGAATAAGCAGAGGTTTCATTCAGTTCAGAATGTTCAACATGGAGTATCAATTTAACATTCAAGACTTTACTAACCTTTTAGGTTTCCCTACCTCTTTTGATACATTCACAGTGAGCCAAGAAGACCTTTTTGAATATAGAGAACTTGAACATTTTTGGGGAAGTTTGACTGGAAATGACGACCCCGAGGAACATGAGTTTCTTTCTGGAAACATACATAACCCGACCTTTCGTTATTTCCATAAGATCCTGGCCCACACCCTTTTTGGGAAGAAGTCAAATACTACTACAGTATCACGTGATGAACTCTTCATCATATTTTGTGCTTCCCAGAACCGTCCAGTGAATGGTGCCACTTTTATGTTGGCGAACTTTGACCGCCTTATCCAAGATGAACGAGCACCGATTCAAATAGGCGGATTGATAACCGTGATTGGTAATGCTATTGGATTACGTCAACCTATGCTTGACCTAAGCCCTTTTTGTGGCATTGCGACTATGAGTATACCCTTCCTTTTCAATATTATGTTTATAGCAAACCTCGGGCCTGAAGAGTTCAAACTAATAATTGACAACCAAGTTCTTTGCCTATTCACCTTGCCTAGTCCGAGGACTAGTGTTCATAACCGCAATAATTGGCTCTACAACCTGAACGGGACACCTTCTCCTGCTAGATCTACTGAATCCATCCAGGACTATGAGATTTGTGACGACCAGATTCCTTATGCTGAGTCTGACCCTCAGACACCATCTGGTTATTATGATATTGACCCTCCACCTCAACCTATCCCGACCGAAGAGTCGACAATACCAGATCTTAGACATCATATGCCCGGAGCTAATTATAACACCACCATTCAAGCTTTGATGTCAGAACAAGACGCCCTCAGAGAAGAGTTAGCTAATATGGGACAAGAATTTCTGGGATACATGAGCAGCATGACAAATCAATTCCACGAGTTGCTAAACCGTGTTAACTCATTCGCTCCTCCGGCCAGAGATCCTGCAAGTGGCTAGAAGTTGTTTTTCTTAGTTACTTAGTTTTAGTTTAGGCTATTTATTAGTTTTGTTTCACATTATTTTTAATATTAGTATTTGTTTTTCTTTCGCATGTTTGCTTTTGTTTTCCAATGTTACATTATGATTATTTTATGAAGCTATTGCATTATTGGTTTATTTTATTTTGATCTATGCAATTTCTATAATTACAAGTAATGATATCCACTATATGCTAATAATTACTATGCCTGTTAAAGAAATACATATATTATGGTAGTAGAATAGCATGCAAGGCAATTTAAAAGCATTACAATAGCAAAATAAAATAAGCATAAGCAAAACAAAATAACAAAAATAAAATATAATAATAAAAACAAATTATGAAGCACCCACGCAAGCAGTGACCGTTGTAAGCTGACTGTGTGACGAACGTCACACACGCCATCACGGTCGTCACACCAAGTGCCTGTGACGCCCGTAACACCCCTGTCACGAGCGTGACACCTTCAGACTAGGTGAACGTTAGTAACCGTTAGGGACACGACCGTTACACCACCCCACTTTTTACCTTCCCCATTCACTTACCCATTTACTCACATTTACCCACATTTAATTATTTTTCACCCACTCCCTTTCCAACTTCCAAAACTTTTCCTATAAATACCCACCATACCTTTCTTTCTACATCATCCCAACATACATTTCTCCATACAAAATCCTTTTTCATCCCTTCTCCTCCTTTCAACCCACTTATCAGTATGACGGGAAACCAACAATTCGGAAATATCATCTTCCAATCCGAAGATGATAATTATCAAAGGGAGCAGTTCGAGCGTTTCCAACAGCGAGGTGTCGTATCTACCAGGTATCCTGATTTAAATTGTTTACAAGAATTAGGATTACTTCAGGGTATACAATGGATGCTCCGCCTTGCTGATTTAACCTTTCTATGCACACACAATCAACCTACCTACCCATCTCTCACCTTAGAATTTTTAAGTTCTTATTCGTACAACACTCCTACCGGTGAAGACGAGTACTTAACCGGTACCACAACCTTCCGTATGTTCAACACCGAATACTCACTATCCCAGGATCAGTTGAGTGCCATGCTACAGTTCCCTGTAGGAGACCGAGTCCACCCAAGAATCCCTCCGAACTCCCAGTGGCACATACACGCCTTCGACCTCTTTAGAAAAATATCCAGTGTGGAAACCGATAATTGGGATGCACTACTTGCTTCCCATATACATAACCCAACCATCCGGTATTTTATCCGCATTCTGCAAAACACAGTTTTTGGAAGACCGAACAACAGCAAAGTCAACGCCAAGGAATTATTCTTCCTCCACTGCGTCTTTGAAATGGATACAAAGGTAAACACTGCTTCTTTCTTATTTCATCATATCCGCACCCTATGTGCTAGAGGCCGCCAACCTTTCGTGATTGGAGGATTAATAACCTCCATAGCACTTGGTTTGAATCTAGGGGACCGACTTCAAAATTTACAAGCTCTCCCACCCCTATTTATGGATATAAGCTATTGTCGGTCCAGCCGCCTAATCAAAAACAGGGTAGGCGGAAGGTATTATCTTATGGTGAATAACCACGAAGTCCCAAGCGTTGTTTTACCCAACATTGCCCTCACAGATGTCACCAACCCCAACCGCTTCATCTACGACCTTAATGCTCCCGAAGCTACAGAGCCTACACACACAAACCCGCCTCCAGACGAGTTTGAAGAAATGGAGCAAGGCGATCAAGGTCCTGAGCAATAATCAATCCTGCTCAACCCTTCCGATAATGCAACTGGTCCATCCTCACGACGTCGTCGACGAAGAAGGCCAACAACCAACGACGACATCATGGATGCTATTGATGGTATGCAAGCGCAGAATCTCGAAGTGATGCAAATGATGCGCCAGATGCAACAACAACAGGAAGCGAGGAATGCAATAACCGACCAGCGGTTCACTGAGTTGCTCAGCAGGTTTGACGACTTAGGAGTACGTCAACGATCACCAGGTCCAAGAACAAGAGGCGGCAGGCAACATTGACTTTAGTTTCTTTTTCTTTTTTCTATTTCTTTTGTTTTCTTTGAAACATTGGGGACAATGTTTCATTTAAGTGTGGGGGGGAAAACCTTGTTCTTTCAACCTTCCCTTTTCAAGTATGTTATTTTCCCTTTCATTGTTATTTCCCTTCCTTATATTGAAAAAAAAATAATTTTTTTTATTATAATATATATTTATTTTAAGTTAAGTCCCTAGTGTGAAAAATTTCTATTATCTATTCCCCTCAATTTTCTTGAGCCATAACAAAAATTCAACACACTCAGTAAATATAAAGGTTGCTTATTTTATCAAACTTGAGTGAAATCAAGACAAAATTATTACCATACCAACGCTCTAAACAAACCTCAACATGTTAGATCAGAAAAGTACCTATTATACCAACCCCTTGAACTTTTAGTTTTATAGTAACCCCGAGTAGTTTATACAAGAAGTCAACACCATCTTAATAGCAAACTACGTGGAGAGCCGATGAATATAAGTGAATGATTCCCAAAATAACAAAAAAATATATATATCAGGAAATGCAGTAATTAAGTTAGGTGATCCTTACCAGATCATTTAATCTAAAGGTTGCAGATCATACAAAAGCATAATATGAAAGATCCATTATGAGTTGGTTCAGCAGGTATCTGGTGCTGAACTTGGTAGGGCGGACTACGGTCCGATCCCCCGCAATCTGCAATGGACTAAATAACAAAGTTATCCAACTTTTGTACCAGAACTTCAAGCTAAAAAGGGGATCAGAATCACTAACCGGTTACTCCACTATGCGCGCGAAAAGATAAAGGGCTTAATGTGATTTCGCTAGAATGAAAACGGGTGAAATAAGAGTAAAGGAACTAGGATAGCTATAATAGCATTACTCGAACTGGTTTGCATAAGGTGGGGTTATCTGAGGTTGTGACGGTGGTTGTTGATGTCAAGATTAAACTCAAGTTACTTCTAAACAAGGTTTACATGCAACCTAGTACGAATTGATGTGTGTTTTGAAATTTCATCTGGCCAAATTTTTAAAACGATTTCTATACTGTATCTTGCTTGAGGACAAGCAAAGGTCTAAGTATGGGGGAGTTTGATAACATGAAATAATATCACATTTTTGGACTCGATTTAATTAAATTATATTATTATTTGTTTCAATTTATTTCATATTATTCGATATTACGTGGTATTTTCCCTTCTATTTGTCTCAGGTAACTTATTTGAAGCATAAGTGAAAAAGGAAGAAAAGGGGGGGTGAAAAAGAGGATGAAAGCAAATTCCACTAAAGCCCAGCCCACAATTACAAGCCAGGAGCGCTGAAGCTGTGACGAGCGTCACGCCCTGCTACTTTGTGTTACGAGCGTAACACATGGTGTGACGAACGTCACACCCCACTCCTATATTTTTGGCTTTTAACGCGCAACAGAGGCACGTTGAAGCCTATTCTTTCGCTTGACTCGTTGAAGCGTGCAAGTTACTTACGGAATGCACTTTTGGAAACGGTTACAAATGAGAGTAATATAAATAGAGCCAAAGATCCAACCCTGCAGCTCTATCTCTCGGTCTCGCTTCTTTTTCCGCCGTGCAAGCATTTACAGCATTAATTTTCTACAGCTTTCTATTATTAGCAATTTTTATTTCCTTTTCTTTTCCAGTCAATTTTCAGAGCACTTAATTAATTTTTCACACAATAGTTTCTACACCAGAAATTATTGTGTATCTTTTACTGGATCTAACCTTACGTTAGATCATAGTATTTTATTCCTTTGCTTTTATTTTCCTGTCCGATTGAAGATTGCAAGAACAAATCCAACCGGTCTGCGGTGGAGTGTTCAAGATTCCTATTAATTATTCAGGTTCTTTAATTTATTGTTTTAATTTATATATGCTCTGCATTACTGTTTATTTATATTATTTGCCTGATATGGTTTTATTTAAGCATGATAATTGTTCAGACCTGTTTAGCATGTCCGGCTAATTAATTTAGATATCGGTATGTAAAGTAAGCGGAATAAGGAATCAAAATTAAGTTGGTTTAATTTTATTTAAAATTAAAGTCACTCTTTTTATGGTCTCAATTTACAGAGTTAATACCAAGGTTTTTGTACGAAAGTAAAAGACATAAATAAGTTAAAATCAATAGAACGACGGTTTGAGTTTTTAACTGGACAGTGTAAATTGGACATTAATTCTAAATCAGGGCGAAAGCAATTTTTAGAGTTAATTAAATTCTAATCTTTTTCAAAAAGTATTTTTAAAGGTTAAATGTGAGGACGAGAGTTAAGCATTTAAGTTTAATTATATAATCTAAGTCAATAGAGCGAGAGTTTGAGACGAGGGTGTTTAAACGGTTATTATTTTAATGAAAAGAGTTTCTATAGATTCTGTTGTTTTCAAAAAGTGATTTTGGACTTAACTAATAAGTGACAGCTACGTTAACATAAAGTCATAGTCTATTCAACAGAGCGAGAGTTTGAGATAAGACTTTTAAATCAATAGTGTCTACTGAAAAGATTTATTTTAAAAACCAACGAAGATTTGATTCCCTAATTACGACGAACTACATACCGATATCCGCTTAATTTATATTTAAATTAGATCCAATTTTAGTTTTACTTTTCCCCCTAATCATCAAAGTATCATCCGCCTTAGCTTTACGAAGTAACCTTAGAAAAACGGTATATCGATTCATAAGTCCCTGTGGGATCGATATCTTTTAAAACTACGTGATAGAACTGTGCACTTGCAGTTAGTACCCCAATAGACTTATAAAGTCGCGATCACATTTCCATGAAATAGGAGCATTCCCTAGGAACATACACCAGCAAGTAGTAGATTTTCTTGTATCTGGACATCCAGCCCAATCAGCATCACTATATGCTTGGAGTTTGATTAATGAATCAACAGAAAAAAATAAACCACGCTTTGGGGTGCCAAGGAGGTATCTAATGATTCGTTGTACCGCTGAAAGATGGAAATGTCGTGGAGCTTGCATGAACTTACTAACTGTGTGTACAACGAAATAAATATATGGGCGAGTGATAGTAACATAGATAAGACTTCCTACCAATTTGTGATATTGAGTGGGATCATCAAGAAGGTCACCTTCATCTCTTCTATATTTAACATTAACTTCCATGAGAGTGTCTACAGGGGTTGCATTTGTGAGTCCAGCTAGCTGGACCAAGTCTTGAATATACTTTTGTTGATTTAGAAAAATACCATCATGATGATAATGCACCTCCAAACCCAAGAAATAAGTGAGATAGCCTAACTCTTTCATTTGAAAAGTTGAATGCAACAAGTGTTTGATTCTAGAAATAACATCTTGATCATAACTTGTCACGACAATGTCATCCACATAAACAAGAAGCACCACTATGCCTCTAGGAGTCCTTTGTAGGAAAATAGATGGATCATACTGACTTTGATTGAATTCAAAACCAAGTAGTGTCGATCGAAACTTTTCAAACCAAACTCTTGGTGCCTGTTTCAATCCATATAAAGAGCGTTTTAGTTTGCAAACAATATTAGGTAAAGGTATAGGAATACCATTAGGAAGTTTGATGTAAACTTCCTCCTAAAGATCACCATGGAGGAATGCGTTTTTAACATCCATTTGATGTAGCGGCCAAGCTTGTGACGCAACAATAGCAAGAATAGTGCGTACGATTGTCATCTTGGAAACCGGAGCAAACATCTCCTCATAGTCAAGTCCATATTCTTGCTTATTTCCAAGCACAACTAAACGAGCCTTGTATCGATCTATGGATCCATCTAAACGCAGCTTTATGGAGAACACAAACTTGCTGCCTAAAGGTTTAACCGATGAGGGACATGGCACTATATCCCAAGTTTGATTTTCTTCCAGGGCAAGGAGTTCTGTTTCAATAGCTTTCTGTCAACAATCATTCTCCATGGCCTGTTTATAAGATGAAGGAATAGGAATAGAAGATAAATGCTGTCATGCAATTGATATACATTTCTGGGGGCTTTTTATCGCGCGAGCTGTGTCATAGAGGAGCTGGTTCTGATTCTTCTTCTACTGGACCAGCAACCAAGGAAATATCTTGAGGGGGCCCATCCATTGGTTGATTTTGAGTGACAATATGTCTTTTGTAAGTCAAGAGAGGTTTAGAAGATTGTTGACCTGAATGAGAGTTAGAAAACAATGGCAAAACAGAAACGGGAGAAGAGACGAGGTCATGATGTGATGCAAAAAAATATATATTTTCTAGAAAAATGACATTTCTAGATACACGAATCCTACGAAGGTTAGGATCATAACATATAAAGCCCTTTTGATGAGGAGAATGTCCGAGAAAAGCACATTCAACTGATTGTGCAGTGAGCTTGATGCGTTCTTGTGGAGTAAGATGAACATAACATACACAACTGAAGATACGAAGAGTGGAATAATTTGGTGGGTAACCATATAACCGAATGAAAGGGGATTCATTACCTATTGATGGAGATGACATTATGTTTATAAGATGGACAACGGTGGAAAGGGCTTCACACCAAAATCGTGAAGGCACATGAGACTCCAACAAAAGGGTGCAGACAACATCGAGCAAATGGCGGTTTTTTCTTTCCGCAACTCCATTTTGTTGTGGAGTTGAGGGGCATGACCTTTGAGATATAATTCCATTGGATTGCAAATATTCCTGAAATGAATGTGACATGTATTCCCTTCCATTGTCAGTGCGCAATATTTTTATTTTTGAAGAAAATTGAGTCTGAACATAAGCATGAAAAAATTTGAAAGTGGAAAAGACTTCATCTTTTGATCGCAAAAAATAGACCCACGTGAAACGACTATAATCATCAATAAAATTTACAAAATATTTGTAATTAGCATGAGATATAACCGGTACCATGCCCCAAACATCACTGTGAAGGATATCAAAAAGTTGGGTTACATTAGGCTGATGTGTTGGAAAAGGCAAAATTTTACTTTTACCAAGCTTACAAGGAATACAATCAAAATGAACAGAATTAAGAGAAGGAATGTGTTTATTTCCAAGAAAATTAGATTTTAGCAAGTCATGAAGTACATTTGCGTTTGGATGTCCAAGACGCTTATGCCACACTTGGTAATCAACAATAGCAGAGTTACACAAACTAAAGGTAAAGAAAGACTTGGAGGTAGTGAGAATTGAATTGGGAAAAGACGTCCAACTTTAGGCCCCTTCGCGATTATCTTCCCTGATTGTTGGTCCTGCACAAGACAACCAGATTGTGAGAATTGTACTTGACAATCATTCTCGACTAATTGACCAACTGAAATGAGATTACTAGTGAGACCAGGAGAGATAAAAACATTTGTTAGAGATGAAGAAATATCACCAGTGGCTATGATAAGCAATTGATTTCCATCAGCAATATGTATCTTGAGATTTCCAAAATATTTTTTGATATTAGTAAGAAATTGGGCATTGCTGGTCATGTGGTTGGAAGCCCTCGAATCAAAGTACCAAGAGGAAGAGGATTTACCTGAGAATCCTAGAGTAGAGAATGCTGAAACGATCATTTGTTGAACCATTTCAGGGGTCACTGTTGAAGTAGTAATATAAGCATTTTGTTGAATCGGTGCTGGATTGGCTGAATTGTTAGGAATAGATGAATCAACCGAGGCTGTAAAAGCTGTGACATTTCTCTTTGGTGGCCTTATTGGGCATTCTTTAAGAATATGTCCATCTCTTTTGCAATAGTTGCAAAATTTTTTTGGGCAGTTTGAAGCATAATGTCCCAATTGCTTGCAACAAAAACATTGAACAACATTCGTGTCATGACTTCTTGATTTTCCTCTTGCTACATATGCCACTGGAACAATAGATAATTTTTGATCTTCAATGCTGGACTGCGTAAGGAGACATTGTTCTTCACGTAACAGATCATTGAAACACGCATCCAATGATGGTACAAGGTTTCTGTGCATGAGATTGGATCGAATGCCTTCAAATTCAGATCTCAATTTCATAAGAAATTGATCTCGTTTAGTAGTTTCATGAACAGATTGTACAGAACTTAGACTTTCAGGAGTCAAGTCTGCATAAACTATATCAGTGTATTCAACCCACAGATTCATGAATTGAGAGTAAAAATCAGAGATGGAGAGACTATCCTGTTTAAAGAGAGCTATGTCATGTTCAAGCTGGAATCTTCGAGCGACTTTGTTCTGATTGTAGACTTTCTTCAAATAATTCCACATTGTGGCTGCTGTTTTGTAAGGTCGAAGATTCAGGACAATGTTGGGATCAACAGAACCTAGGACCCAGGACATGACTTGAGTATCTTTGACTATCCATTTGGCATGTGCAACTTTATCTTTATCTTTGTCAGGGGCTGGAGTGTTGCCATCGACATGACCCCACGAATCTTTTCCTATGACGAAAATCTCGAAATGGAATGCCCAAGCTGAGTAGTTTTTGCCATTAGGACGACCCAACAGGACTTCATGCTTTTTCGTAGACATGGAGCTATGGAAATAAGAATTGAACAAGAACGAGGAATTGAACGAAAAATAAGAGAAAAAACGAGAACAGGAATAAAAGTGAAACAAGATCGTGAAAAAGAAAGACTAGGTTCTTGGATTTTAACCTAGGTTGATACCATGTTAACTCAGACAGATTTGTTCAAAAAACTGTATGTCTTTTCCATTATGATCTATGATATAAATAGTATAGTTATAAGCTGTCAGGTTGAATTTCAACCCACTAAATTAGCTAAACTGTCATAGGTACATTTACAGCTAATTATGTTAATTAAGAGAATAACTATTACAAATAAATGTACAATCTCAACATAATTATTTCTAATAATTAGCTAATTATTGCCAATAATTCTGTTGATATTTAATACATTAGGTCCTTTTTGTTTGAAGTGTGTATGTTGCTGATTCTGAAAGAAATTGAAACATATTTGAAGTACTAATTCAAGGAAGACAAAGTTGAAAATAAATGTAAATAAATGGCTTTATCATATATCTAATGGTTTCAGTTTTTCATTTGTTGATTTCAATGAATTTTCCAAAAAGAAAATCTTGGATTTGAGATGCATTATATTTGCAATGGATGTTCCCAGATACACCAGTGGTACCGAGTGTAAGAATGGTTGCATTATAACTAGTTGTCACCAAATTGTTTTATAAAGAGTTCTGGAAACAATTTTAGGCACTACATTTTTCATCATTTAATCATTCTAGTAACATTCTATGTTGCACCAATAGAGTCATATGTGTGAGAACGAGGGGAACTTGTCTGCATCATATAAATTAGTCCAATAAGTTTATTAAATAACTTCAAGGTTGCTACATGAATTTCTTGCCGATGATATAATGTTTTACAATAAAAATAAAATAGATGAACACTTATCTCTGATTTAATTATTGATGAATTCAAATTTTTAAAAGAGTGAAGTGCGATATTTTAATTCAATGTTGTATATCTCTGTGTCAAACCCAAAATTGCACACAACTTTGACCAATTCTAAGATGTAATTAGGGGCAAGCTAGCCTCGTCTTTTTCCTTCCCAAATTCTTCATCTGCTAGCTTCTCATTTTTCTCCTTGCAGTAAATGTACAACACCGTAAGAACCGCAATACTGTAAAGCCAAAGCATAGCAACTATTGGAGAAAACACTAAAATCAGTACCCAGTTATAACCAGTTAACCACACCCACATCGATTGCAAGGATCCAAACAAGGAAGAGACTGACAAGATCAACCTCTTCCTTCCTTTCACCAATTTCCAACTTCTTCTCAATGGTTCAAAACCCCAAACTGATTCCACCACCACGATAACTTTCACCAAGCTCAAGTGAACTCCAAGATACAGCATAAAAGTTAGGAAAACAAGCATTAATGAAACCATAACCAAGAAAGAGTTAGCTTGGAGGTCAACACCGGCTACATAAGCGATGAGAAACGAGACAGCTCCAATGACAAGTGCAAACAGAAGAATGACGATGAAGAAGATGGTGAAGATGATGATGTCTGTGGCGAGTAAAGGGAAGAAGGAAGTGGAGACGGATTTGAAGGCTTCTTTGAGTTTGATGGGTTGATTGAAAAAGGAGTGGTAGATGCTATAAGTGATCGAGATGATGGCACATAAGGTGAAGATGGAAGAAATGAGGAGGAAGAGGATAGAAACTAGGGAGATGATTAAGATGGGGTAGGTGGGTTGTGGTGGTGGTTGTTGTTGTTGAAGGTATTTGACAAGGAAGTTGAAGAGAAGAGAGACGAAAGAGGGAGGTAAGAGAAAGATTAGGGTGAGAGTGAGGTAGTGACGAGGTTGAGCATCTATTATGCGTTTAGTTTCAGAGAGAATATCCCAGATTTTTGGAGCCATGGTGTAAGAGGAAGAAGAGGTTAATGCAAGTGAAGTGGGATTTGATCTAACTATATATAGCTTTATTTTACATTTTCTTGGTATCCAAGTAATACAAAAGTAAAGGTGAAAGAATATTCATATTTTAAGGTAAATTTCATACTTTAACCCTTCGTTTGGATTAAGTGGCCTTAAAATAGTTGTCTGTCTTTGAACAACAATGTTTATGATTTCAAGAGAAGTATTTGAAAAAATGTTTGTTTCGATAACTAAATTATAACGACGGTAAATGAAAATAAAGAAAACTCATATATTAAAGCGACAATTATTTCTCAATCTTGTCTTAATGTAAATGTAAACGTTTTGAAATAGAATTTGACAATCTTCTAGAAGATTCAAACATTTTATTTTATAAAAATTTAAACAAAATTATATTAGAAGTCCTTTAAGTTATTTTATTGTAAAATTTGATGCTTTAAGTTATCAAATGTATACACCGTTATTATTTTTCAAATATTCCGCTTCAAAAATGAATACGTGGTATTAACGTGAGTGAGGTGTCACTTACGGTAATGACATGAAACTTTTTATTTTTTTACGTTTAAGTAATTATTCAAAAGTGTCATTTCTTATTCGTTTAAGAAAAAAATCAAATCAAATCAAATCCCCAGTTTCGTCTTTTTCTTCTCCATTCAAATCATTTGTCTCCCTTCAATGACTTCATACGATACCAATGAATTAAATCCACAAAATCAGAACTCTGAATCCTTCATTTCGAGTGCACCTCATGGTGAAATCACCCCAAGATGTCCTTGTGGAGCCAAAGAAGTGATACAAATAATTAGGAAGAAATGATGAAACTTTGGAAGCTCTTTTGGGGTTGCAGATACTTTGTGGTATGCTTATTGTTATATTCTTTTTTGTCTTTTATGATTTTGCAGAAATTAGATGATGGATTGTGGATGTTATATGTTAACAGAGTGAAGGTTAATTATTTTGAGTGATATGAAAAATAATACAATGATGAAGTAAAACCAGAAATACAACAATCACAATATTTTAAATGTTCAAAATTCAAGGAAAAGAATGTAAAAATCAACACACTTAGAAGAGCCATTAAGAAGATCCATGGAGATGAAAATAACACTAATAAGATTATGAAGAACATGTTGAAGATGCTAGTCTTTGTCATAATGTTTTTAGTTTTGATTTTTGTAGTGTTGATGTGTATTTTGGTCAAGAAGTGATACAAATAATTTGGAAGAAATGATGAAATTTTGGAAGCTCTTTTGGGGCTGCAGATACTTTGTGGTATGCTTATTGTTATATTCTTTTTTGTCTTTTATGATTTTGCAGAAATTAGATGATGGGTTGTGGATGTTATATGTTAACAGAGTGAAGGTTAATTATTTTGAGTGATATGAAAAATAATACAACGATGAAGTAAAACCAGAAATACAACAGTCACAATATTTTAAATGTTCAAAATTCGAGGAAAAGAATGTAAAAATCAACACACTTAGAAGGGCCATTAAGAAGATCGACGGAGATGAAAATAACACTAATAAGATGATGAAGAACATGTCGAAGATGATAGTCTTTGTCATAATGTTTTTAGTTTTGATTTTTGTAGTGTTGATGTGTATTTTGGTCAAGAAATAATGATTATGGTTAATGTAGTGTTAGTGTTGTAAGACATGTTATTAATATTATTCAGTAATCACTTTGTTAATGTGTAAGTTTGTCTTTCTTCAATGTTGATGTTTAAATTCTGTCCAATTTTATGTTGCAGTAAACACTATTATGCCGTGGTTAGATTCTGTCCAATTTTATGTTGCAGTAAGGACATATTTGTCACACTAAAGAAAACATAAACGATATGTTTGTTACACTAAAGGAAACATCAAGGACCTATGTGTTACAATTTTGTAGACCATAGAATGACATGTGGATAAATCATTTAACTAAAACTTGTTAGCTGTAAAAATAGTGGACCTAAAAATTGCACAGAATATCATAACATTCCAAAATAGAAAATTGCATAAATGAACCAAAACAGTGATAATGCCATAATATCCTCGACTAAACCAAACACCCAAAATACAAAAAGTATCATCAAAATGCATAAAATAACATCCTAAATACATAAACCACCATTCAAAATACATAAAATGGTATCAAAATGCACAAGGCAACATCCTAAATACATAAACCACCATCCAAAATATATAAAGTAAGATCCTAATTCAGCAAAATACATCAATCAACATCCTAATTGTATTTTCTCCTTGTGGGAAGCTTTGGTGTGGTTATTCTTGGTGGCTGGAATATTTCAGTGGGTCCCTGAAATGCTGCAATGCTTCTTCTTGTGATTTCCTTATTTAAACTTTTTGGACTGGTTGTGTTTGGGCTTGTGCAGTTTGGTTTTATGTTCTTCTTGGTGATTGCCTTGTTTGGTCTCTTGGGGTTGGTTGTGTTTGGGCTTGTGCAATATGGTTATGGGTTTTTCTTGGTGATTGCCTTGTTTGGACTCTTGAGGTTGGTTGTGTTTGGGATTGTGTTGATTGGGTTGTGTCATAACATGCATTCTCATAACATGCATTCCATGTCGCATAATACCTAAAATGCCAGTCAAAATAAATATTTGGATCTACATGAAAACCAGTTGAATCAATTTTCAAATGTGTGTCAAATCATCAGGTGAAAAGTTTCTAAATTGAGCTTGCAGATATCAGTTTTATTGATCTACATTTCACATACTTTAACCTGGTGTGCTCGTTTGATTTTTTGACTACTTTTTCAGTCACATTGTGATTCGCCTGAGCGTTTTAACCGAGCATTTTTTATTTCAAAATTTGACAAAAATCTGCATGTTTCCGAGAAGTTTATTTCACGCTAATCATTATGGTGCAATCATTTGAATTTTCTGGGGATTTTTGCGACTGATTTTTCTTCTTTTTTATCCTTTTATTTCTGTTTTCTAGTCAAAATAATATGGACGATTATTTAAAATTAATCATGTTTTTTATTTTGAATTTTGGTTGTGTCATTTATTTTAAATTTATTTTGGAAAATCTTAATATTTAAATTTGGTAAAGAAAATCAGAAAAAATAAAAAAATATCTCTCCTCACCCACTCAATAATGGACACATGCCTATTGGAAGAAAGAAATTTAGTTTGTTGATCCTCCCACTCATCAAACGCGGATAACACATTCTTTGACAGCAAAATATCTTCTCTCCACTAGACCTAGGACACACATCCCCACTAATTTTACTGCAGAATAAAATGCTCTCTCCACTCACTTTTGAAAAAGGATAATACTTTTGTTTTCACAATAATACTCCCTCTCACGTGATGCATGGAAGGAGACAACCACATATCAATATTCTCTTTTCTTATTTTTACTGAAAGAAAAAAACATTTTGGGGATTGAAAGAAAGAGATTCAATAACACTCTCTTCAACTTCTCAACCTTTCTTTTTCTCGATCTGTCACCTCTCCTCTTCACACTATACAAACCACCACACGTAAAACTTCTTCTTCACTCGACACCTCCCTACCTCTTCCATCCCTTTCCCCCATATCCTAACTCATAACTCCTTCATCTCCCTCCAACAACCTCATCAAAAAACCTTAGAACTAACCAAAAATCTATCTTCTCATAACTTACGATCACCTTCACAAGCACCTCAACAATACCATACACTTCCACAATCATCCTTTTTTCCATGTGAAGCACACTCATAAAACACTCCCCTCCATTTTAATTAACTTACAAAACATCACCATCACATAAAAAAAATTGATCCGCAATAGAAACAGTACTGCAAAACTAACAAATCATACCCTTACAGCGACAACAACAACCATAAACACCTCACTCAACTTTCTTCTTCAACCTCGAGGAAACTCATCACCACTCACCACTTAACTTTCCTCTCGTCTCCAACAAAACAACAACGCTGCAGTGACGACATTCAGTGGTAATACTAAGTTTGTTTTGTGTTTATGTACACAATTTGGTTTACATTTTGGGTTGAGTTGTGATCTGGTTTCGACTTGTCTTTTTGTTTGGATTTTTTTTCATTTTTAATCTCAATTTTGTTAATATTTTGTGTGTGTTTCGATTACTTGTTTGTGAAGTGTTCATGTTGTCGTTGTTGCTTTGCATTTCCTTGAATGAAGAAGATGAATAATGGTATTTTGTTCGTGAGGCATGATGGTCTGAGTGTTGCAACTTTTATTTTTTCCATTTGATGTGTTTTATTCTCTTCTATATTATTTGAGGCTTTTGTTTGATAGATTGAGGTCCTGGTTGAGTTGGTTAAGGCTCCACTCTCACAACCCCCAGGACCTGGGTTTGAGACATGCACGCCCCTAGCTTTATTTTTGTGTTTTTTTTCTACTTTCCTTATATTATGTGCGTGTGGTTTTGTCATGTTTCTTTGAGTTGTTTCATTGTGCTAAAAATTGAATTTTAATCTGTGAATCCGACATTTTTATATCGTTATGCCATCGATTTTTTATTGATATATTGATTTTATTTCGCTGTGTTATGACCATTTTCTTACGATATTTCATTTGTTGTCGAGACGCACAAACCGACTTAGTGCATGTTACCTTGAATGCTTCTAAAAGTTACCGTTTCTTGCTTATTTTATTTGTCGATTGTGAGGTTTACTTAATATCGGTTTTGATGTCGTTTGCTTTGCTTTGCACGTCCTTGCATTATGTGACATTCATTCACATCCTCGCATCATGATCTTAATCCGCGCACGCTTCATTTTTACTTCTTTTGATTTAATTATTATGAACGTATGTTGTACATATGATGTTATGTTGCTATCTCCAATTGACATGGCTTACTCTTGGGCCTTCTTACAATGAGACCATCTCCTCGTGCACGTACACTCATTTACTTGCATTTGTTAATTGGATTTTGATTTGATCCTTTCATTATCTCATATCCCCATTCGACAAAATGTACCCCCACTCCTATGTTGTGTAATAATTTTATCGTTTTATTTTTGATTATTTCTTTAGGTAGTTTCTAACACAAGAATAAAATCAACCCTTTTTCAAAAAAGAACAAAAATAAAAATTCGATCCAACGTTAAGTATGTTCTCAATAACCATTCACCCATTTCAAACCTTCCATTTTAATCCACTTCCACTTCTTCAATCTCTTCAAACCTTTCATTCAAACTCTTTTGCAATCGATCATCAAATGTTTGATCCAACGTCAAGCCGTTTTCACAATGAAAATAAAAAACGCTTAACCGCTATTGAACACTTTTCAATAAAATGGATGAAAGGAACGAGGTGTAGTCCACGAGTTCTTGAGAGTTAAGATTCGAGATGTAGTTTTTATCAATCTAAACACTCATCATCCTCAAATCAATTCCATAATGCTTAATAAACCTCGACTAATTTCAAGTGCGCTTTCTCAAGTCAAACTTCAAAAATATCTAAAAATATAAAAACCCTTTTTGCAAATAAGATAAAAAATGAGTGGGGTGTAGTCTACGAATTCCCAAGAGTTAGGAACCGAGATGTAGTACTCTCCTCTCCGAACTCTCTCATCATCCAAAAATACATTCAACCAATCTGTCATACGGTGAACTGACTTGGGGTGTTTTGCTTTTTATCGCAATGTCGTGGATAGCAAGAGTCGCCACCGACTTTTCTTTTATCCAATAAGGAAAGGTGGAAAAGAACAGGAAAGACCTCAATATATTTTGGGTTCGGGAGGTACATTATACAAAGGGAAGGTGTTAGCACCCTTTGTATCCATGGTTATCCATGGGCTCTTAATTACTGGATCACTTATATTTTTGTCTGAAAAGTGTCGGTGAATTGCTTAAAAAATGTTTGAAAGAGAGTTTAACTTTGTAATGATTCTCGTATGAATGTATACAAAGTATTTATCTCTTTTGATTTTGAAAATGGTTTAGAAAAATATAACTCGGTAATGATTCTAGTATGAATGTATACCAAGTGGTGATTTTCTAGGATTTGTAAAGTGTAAAGTGTGAGGGGTGGAAAATGTTTTAGGTTATGATCCAGTAATTGAGAGTTATACCTTCCTGAGGTCGTTATGGGCATTTCCTATCCTTATGAGGGTAAAACTGTCCTTACTATTGAGAAGTAAGTAATCTTACCCTTTGGATGTTTAAGGGTCACCGTAGGGTCATCGATAGGTCATTGAAGGCAACAGTTGTAAGGATACCTTAGCATTCGAAGGGACGATCATCATTTAACCGTAGGCTACACCGAAGGGTCATCGAGGGACAAAGTTGTATTTTCGAAGGCAACATCCGAGGGACCATGATTTATTTTATGATGATTTAATCGAAGGGCCATTGCTAAGTGTATCCCCCCATTCGCGGGACATGACCATTATACCGTAATACCGAAATCGTGGGGTAACCAAGAGAGGTCCAAGATCACTTATTTAAAGGCAAAGTTTTACAATTAATTAGGTAATTAGGATGAGCCTCCACATTAAAATCAATACATTAAAGTTAATACATTAAAATTAATACATTAAAATTAACACATTAAAATTAATTAAGTAATTTAGGGTGAGTCTCCACAAGGGTATCCCACAAATAAAGTGGAAGACCTAACGGCAATCTTTTCCTGGGACATGTGAACCTTGGCAAAATTCAGCAAACGGGTTAGAATACCAAATCGGGGTGTAATCGAAGATTACACCGCAAAAGAAAATACAGCAGCATGAATGTCAGGCAAAACAGTGCATAATTAACATAGAATAGATCAGATACGCATAGGACATAACAAACAAAATATTAGCGACTGTCCCGTTCGCCTCTGCCTCGCCTAGCGAGGGCCTAGCGAATACTCGCTACATGCTCGCTTAGCGATGTGCTAGCGAGCGGCTGCGGGTTTTGAATTTCAGAACAGTATGACTTCAACCTGCGGCATGGCTTATGGCATCCAACACATAATTATACGGTTCATCATTCACAATATTCAGGCACACTTAAATTCACATGCAAAACCTCAAATATGTTTATGAATTCAATTATAATATCACATGCAAGTTAAGAACATAAAGCGGTATCACATGCAAATTAAGAAAATAAAGCGATAATAGTAATGCAAACCTGTTTGCAATCGAATTGCAACCTTGAATTGGCGAGCCGGATTGAGTTGGGCGGTGGTAGCTTCGGAGCGGAGGAGCGGCCTTCAGGGTTTCTAAAGTAGCCTCCAGGGTTTTTGTGCCAGGGTTTTCGTCTGTCTCCCTCTGTTTTTCGTCCTCCCTTTCATTACTGAAGTGCTGGTATTTATAATGCCCTTTTTCATGACCTAATGGGCTCAGAACGAAGCCCGAAATTTTTTGTTGTCTGTCAGCCTCGCTAGGCGAGCTGGTAGCGAACGTTTGCTTCGCTAGGCGAGCGTGTAGCGAACGTTCGCTAGGCGAGCGTGTAGCGAACGTAACGTTCGCTAGGCGAGCGTGTAGCGAACAGGCCAGTTTGGGCCATTTTCTGGATTGGGCCATTCGTGAGCTGGGCCTTTGTCCCTTTAAGATCAGTGCCATAAAATGAGTCGGAATGCCCCTGAAAAATGTCTTGAACTATTAATGGGCAAATTTTGGGGTATGACAGCTGCCCCTGTTCAATATTCTTGAACCGAGAGAGTTAGGATGGCGTGCATGCCATTCATGGTCTGGAGGTGGAAGATTATTGAACACTAGAATGCCCCCAAAAATTTGCACTTGTCAATTAGTCTTGACGGAGGTGGGCTTAAAGATGCCATCCAGGAAATTTGATGATGAAAGCTTCAGATTGCGCCGTACATTAGGCCAATTTGAAGACATGGGCGCCACACTGGGTCGTACGTTAGACCGAATAATGAGTCATCCATTAGGCTGTTGACTTCGCTGGGGAGTCGGAGTGTGTCATATGCTGCTGGGGATAAAGGATCAGAATGGATCATGCGCTATATCGTATCTGAGTTGAAGAGAGGGCCGTACGTTAGGCTATGTCTGATGATGAAAGGGGGTAGTCGTACACTAGACTACACTTCAGAAATGTACCTTACACTAGGTAGCATCTGAGGAGACGAAGGTCTAATTGGGTCGTACATTAGACCGTATCTGAGCAGAATGAGCCGTCCATTAGGCTGAATCTGATGATAAAAAGGGGGTAGTCGTACACTAGACTACACTTCAGAAATGTACCGTACACTAGGTAGCATCTGAGGAGACGAAGGTCAAATTGGGTCGTACATTAGACCGTATCTGAGCAGAATGAGCCGTCCATTAGGCTGAATCTGATGATAAAAAAGGGAGTAGTCGTACACTAGACTACACTTCAGAAATGTACCGTACACTAGGTAGCATCTGAGGAGACGAAGGTCTAATTGGTCGTACATTAAACCGTATCGGAGCGGTTGAAGGTCTAACTTGGTCGTACATTAGACTGTATTTGAGCCGCATCCGGTCTAACTTGGTCGTACATTAGACTGTATTTGCAGAATCTGACTTGAAGGTCTAACTTGGTCGTACATTAGACTATCTTTGCAGAATCTGACTTAAGGGTCTAACTTGGTCGTACATTAGACTATCTTTGCAGAATCTGACTTGAAGGTCTAACTTGGTCGTACATTAGACTGTCTTTGAGTGGTATTTGAAGATTTGAAGGTCTAACTTGGTCGTACATTAGACTGTATGTGAGTTGTTGAAGGTCAGAATGGATCGTACGCTAGATCGTATCTGAGTTGTTGAAGGTCAGAATGGATCGTACGCTAGATCGTATCTGAGTTGTTGAAGGTCAGAATGGATCGTACGCTAGATCGTATCTGAGTTGTTGAAGGTCAGAATGGATCGTACGCTAGATCGTATCTGAGTTGAAGGAGTCATATGTTGAGATGAATCAGGATGAACCGTACGCTAGGCTATATCTGATAGTATTTGTATATGCTGTATTTGCAATAAATGTCTGGGATGAGCTTAAAGATGCCATCGTTAGGAGGATGTCAGAATGAATGTTGTCATGGAGTGTATCTGAAAGATGTAGTTGAATCCTGAATGTAATTGATAAGGATGTCCGTCTGAATGGACCTTTGTTTTGACTATGTCAGGAGGATAATTGACCTGAAAAATAAAGTTAGCTTCATGCCATGTCATGATGCATGAGATGCAAATGTTGTATGCATGCGTATGCTGTGAAATGATGTAATGAGTGAATTATGCGTCTGGAATGAATGATAGCATTGTATACATGTATATGTTATGAAATGATGTAATGTATATGATGCGGAACGAAAATTGTATGTAGGTATGTGATGTGAAATGATGTAATGAATGCACTATGTGTCTGAAACGTTCTTCCAGGGGACTCTACTGGGGAAATAAATCTCAGTCTTCTGGTCGGAGATATTTGTATTGATGATCCTTTCTTAGCTGAGGATACTTGATTTCTGTCTGATGGTGGAAATATCCAACAGAGCCTGGCTGGGGGTGGAAGAGATGACCCATTTGTCTAGTAACGCCAATTTCTTCTGGGGAAATAACTGGCGTTGCCGGGGAATCGAATTAGCAACGGATTCATTGGGAAGCATGGTTAGACCTTCTCCTCGATCCCGAAGTCGTGTAGTAATTGCTATTACTATTCTAGGCATGCATTTTTGGTAAACATTGATCATATTCAAATGCATAAATCAATTCAAAGTAAATCAATGGACATTTACGCAAACAAAACAGAAAAGGTAAAACAAAAGCATCTTTTTGGAAATGACATTGTATTGATTTTGAAAGAGGGCCTGTAAACAGGCAATTTGTGTACAAGGAGACAGAAATCCTAGTAAGAGGAAATCGCCAAGAAAACAAAGAGAAAGCTATGCAGAAAAGGTCTTATTGATTTTAATTCCACTACTGTCATTATGTCTTCAAGCCTCTCATCTCCTGCTGTCGGATGAAAGTGATTGGCTTGTTCAGTCCCTTGAACTTGGTTGAACCAGACAGAGAACGGGGCATAGTCATACGCTTTAATCCCTAATTTTTTGCCTGGACCGCCTTTTCAGGTTTTCAGTCCACCGGGATACCTTTTTTTTTGCTCAAGCCGCCTTTTCAGGTCTTCGACTTGCCGGGTGTATGTCTTTATATGTTTATCCCTAATTTTTTGCCCGAACCCTTTTGGTTCGCCGGGATGCCCTTACTTTTGCCTAGGTACGTCGACCTAGCGGGTCTCTTTTATGCGTAGTATTTTTTTAACTATGTCAGCGTTCACAGGATGCGGGAACTCTTCGCCATCCATTGTAGCAAGCATCATGGCTCCACCAGAGAATACCTTCTTAACTACAAATGGCCCTTCGTGTGTGGGAGTCCGTTTGCCTCTGGGATCACCTTGTGGTAGAATGATACGCTTGACCACCAAGGCGCCAAGTTGGTACACCTGTCTCTTGACCTTTTTGTTAAATGCTTGGGTCATGCGCTTCTGATATATCTGCCTATGACAAACAGCCGCAAGTCTCTTTTCATCAATCAGATTTATCTGATCGAGTCGAGTTTGAATCCATTCATCCTCATCTAAGCCTGCATCTTTCGCAATTCTTAGAGAGGGAATCTGAACTTCCACTGGTAAAACAGCTTCCATTCCATAGACTAAAGAGAAAGGGGTTGCCCCTGTCGAAGTGCGGTAACCATGAAGAGCAAAAGGTAACATCTCCTGCCGGTCTTTGTATGTTACTGTTATATTCTTGATATTGTTAGCAGCCTCCACGGCGCCGTTCGTCTTTGGCCGGTACGGAGAAGAGTTATGGTGCTTTATTTTGAACTGCGTGTAGAGTTCAGTTTAGTACCATTATCAGTGATAACTCTCTCAGGAGACAGCAGGTTTCTCAAGTAGATATTTGATAGAATCCATCTTAGAAATCAATAAAGTGGTATGATTCAACATATACTGTCTTAGTCGGCGAGCAGCCTAAGCCAAAGCACAGTAAGCTTTCTCGAGCTGTGAGTATCTTGTTTCACAGTCGGTACCTTTTGCTAAGGCAGTGTATGGCATGCTCTTTTCGACCAGACTCGTCATGTTGCCCCAGCACACCCTATTGAATTTTCTAACACGGTCAAATACATGATTAGAGGTCTTCCTTCAACTGGTAGCATTAGAATTGGAGGTTCTTGGAGATATTTCTTGATTTTGTCATTCATCATTCCATACCATCTCTTGATTTTTCTTTTTTGGTAATTTAAAGATGGGTTTGCAGGTAGCAGTCAAATGTGGGATGAATCGGGCAATGTAATTCGAGTGCCCCAAGAAACCTCTGACTTCTTTCTTGTCTATTTCAGTACCCATTGCAATTTCAATTGATTCCTCCTGCGGCTGTATGGTCTTTTCTTCTTGTAGTAACAGTCTGACAAGTTCACCAGGGACTTCACAATCTTCCTCGCTTCCATCCTCGGCTTGGTAGATCGGATTTTCAAAGTCATAATGAACAGTAGCAGAACTATTATCAACAGGATCCAGAGTGGATATGGATCGGAAAACTGTTACGTGCGTGTGTGCAAGAAAACATAGCTTGTTTTGAAAAAATGACAGGAAAGATAAAGAGCGCAATATTTGAATGCAAAAAGTCCATTGATTTATTGAATATGAATATGCTTATGAAATGACAAAACCCTTGAAAAATTAGCTATTATGCCCCGGGTATAGACACAATGCTTTGAAACACAAAAATAGCAATAACAATTACTCCTGACTAAAGGAAATCGGGATAGTGTCTTCAGCCTTCCAATTATTGGGTCCGTCACCAATTGTTGGGAAAATCCAGCTATCCAAGTCATAATCGTTATCAGTATCTTCCACAGCATTGACAGTCTCGTCATGATTAGGCAGAGGGGCAGTGATGCCATTAGGAGTCTCCGGAGGATCAAAGATAGTCGCCTGTATCTTCCCACTTCGAATGCCACTTTCAACATGTTCACCTGTTAATATAAGTTCAGTGAAACCCAATGAGGAACTCCTCAATAGATGGCTGTAGAATGGGCCAGTCAGTGTGCTCATGAACATGTCCACTAATTCTCGATCAGTCATAGGGGGTTTGACTCTGCCAGCCAAATCTCTCCACTTTTGAGCATATTCTTTGAAACTTTCTTTAGATCCCATAGTCATATTCTGCAACTGTAGCCAAGTAGGCGCTAGTTCAGAATTATACTGGTACTGTTTATAGAAAGCAGTTGCTAAATCAGTCCATGTGTGGATGTCAGAGCTCTCGAGCTGATAATACCACTCCAATTGTGTGCCAGACAGACTCTCTTGGAAGAAATGGATCCAGAGCTTCTTATTAGTGGTATATGGCTGAATCTTTCTCACGTAAGCTCTCAGATGCATCTGAGGACAAGATGCCCCATCATACTGAGTGAAAGCGGGGACCTTGAATTTGAGAGGAATGATCACATCGGAGACTAGACCCAAACTTTCAAAATCCAGACCGGGCGCCTTCTGACCTTCCATAGCTAGCATGCGTTCTTCCAGCAACTTGTACTTGCCATCTTTTGGAGAGTACTGTTCATTCTCGTAATCTTCATCGTCATCCTCAGGGTTGAAAGGATCAACATTCTCATCTTCTGAATCTGTCTCTGTTTCCTCTTCTTGATCCTTCGGAATTCTGATTTTGATTCCCGCAGCCTGTCCTTTAAGCCTTCTTCCCGGGTTAATGTAACTCACAGCTTTCTTGTCTTTCTTTTTCTCGAGCAAGAGAGCTTTCAGTTCCTCCTGCCCCCTGGATAAGTTCAAGATCATCTCCTGGAGTTGAGCATTCTGAGCATGGAGATCCTTGACAGTTTGTTCGAGGTCCATTTTTCTGTGTGGAGGAAAACCGTGAGAACACTGATCCCTTTAGAGTACCTGTTATGCTATGTTATGCTATGCAATGCATGAAATGTTTTCAAGGCCTTTTGGAATTTAACTTTGCATAAACTACCGAAAAGGGAAACTTTTTTTTGTTTTTTTTTTTGTTTTTTTTTCATACAAAACAGAGCAAAGTTAAATCCCTAAGTCCTTGAAATGGTTAGTTCAATGTTATGATGTCATGATGTTATGATGTTATGATGTTATGAGGTTAAATAAATAACAAGCACAAGCAAGTCACACAACCATCATTCCTAGGTTTTAAGGCTTGCATGAGTTCCATAGGTAAGTACCCTCCCCACTGAAGTTTAGTTGGTTCAACCTGTCCTAGAATAGTAACCGGGTTCTAGAAGGATCTCCAATCATTGACCTTCTTTTAAGTCCACTTCAGTGCAACACCAAGTGGTTGACCAAAGCTTCCCTAAAGTCCAATCTCAAAGAGTGTAGTATCGAGTCTCAACCAACCCCAGTCGGAACCGAAGTCAGTTATCTCACTACTTTCTAATGGCTAGGATGAGTCAATTAGGGTTCTAAAGGTCTGGTTAATGCTTTGATGACACCACGCGAATGCCAAATTTTTCCTCAAGTAAACATGAGGAACATCAGGACATCCAAAGTGTCACATTAACCGTAGCCATCATTTTAACCATTCCAGTATACGCCGGATAGTCGCGATGATCTATTGCTACTTACCTAAGGTACACTAGATCCGGGTGTAGGATCTCTCACTCAAAAATACCCAAGCAATCCCTTAAAAGTAAATCAGACAATTTGGAATAAGTGATCTTGTTTTTAAGGTAACCTCTCTTTTTAAAGTGTCCCCAGCAGAGTCGCCAGTTCTGTCATACGGTGAACTGACTTGGGGTGTTTTGCTTTTTATCGCAATGTCGCGGATAGCAAGAGTCGCCACCGACTTTTCTTTTATCCAATAAGGAAAGGTGGAAAAGAACAGGAAAGACCTCAATAGATTTTGGGTTCGGGAGGTACATTATACAAAGGGAAGGTGTTAGCACCCTTTGTATCCATGGTTATCCATGGGCTCTTAATTACTGGATCACTTATATTTTTGTCTGAAAAGTGTCGGTGAATTGCTTAAAAAATGTTTGAAAGAGAGTTTAACTTTGTAATGATTCTCGTATGAATGTATACAAAGTATTTATCTCTTTTGATTTTGAAAATGGTTTAGAAAAATATAACTCAGTAATGATTCTAGTATGAATGTATACCAAGTGGTGATTTTCTAGGATTTGTAAAGTGTAAAGTGTGAGGGGTGGAAAATGTTTTAGGTTATGATCCAGTAATTGAGAGTTATACCTTCCTGAGGTCGTTATGGGCATTTCCTATCCTTATGAGGGTAAAACTGTCCTTACTATTGAGAAGTAAGTAATCTTACCCTTTGGATGTTTAAGGGTCACCGTAGGGTCATCGATAGGTCATTGAAGGCAACAGTTGTAAGGATACCTTAGCATTCGAAGGGACGATCATCATTTAACCGTAGGCTACACCGAAGGGTTATCGAGGGACAAAATTGTATTTTCGAAGGCAACATCCGAGGGACCATGATTTATTTTATGATGATTTAATCGAAGGGCCATTGCTAAGTGTATCCCCCCATTCGCGGGACATGACCATTATACCGTAATACCGAAATCGTGGGGTAACCAAGAGAGGTCCAAGATCACTTATTTAAAGGCAAAGTTTTACAATTAATTAGGTAATTAGGATGAGCCTCCACATTAAAATCAATACATTAAAGTTAATACATTAAAATTAATACATTAAAATTAACACATTAAAATTAATTAAGTAATTTAGGGTGAGTCTCCACAAGGGTATCCCACAAATAAAGTGGAAGACCTAACGGCAATCTTTTCCTGGGACATGTGAACCTTGGCAAAATTCAGCAAACGGGTTAGAATACCAAATCGGGGTGTAATCGAAGATTACACCGCAAAAGAAAATACAGCAGCATGAATGTCAGGCAAAACAGTGCATAATTAACATAGAATAGATCAGATACGCATAGGACATAACAAACAAAATATTAGCGACTGTCCCGTTCGCCTCTGCCTCGCCTAGCGAGGGCCTAGCGAATACTCGCTACATGCTCGCTTAGCGATGTGCTAGCGAGCGGCTGCGGGTTTTGAATTTCAGAACAGTATGACTTCAACCTGCGGCATGGCTTATGGCATCCAACACATAATTATACGGTTCATCATTCACAATATTCAGGCACACTTAAATTCACATGCAAAACCTCAAATATGTTTATGAATTCAATTATAATATCACATGCAAGTTAAGAACATAAAGCGGTATCACATGCAAATTAAGAAAATAAAGCGATAATAGTAATGCAAACCTGTTTGCAATCGAATTGCAACCTTGAATTGGCGAGCCGGATTGAGTTGGGCGGTGGTAGCTTCGGAGCGGAGGAGCGGCCTTCAGGGTTTCTAAAGTAGCCTCCAGGGTTTTTGTGCCAGGGTTTTCGTCTGTCTCCCTCTGTTTTTCGTCCTCCCTTTCATTACTGAAGTGCTGGTATTTATAATGCCCTTTTTCATGACCTAATGGGCTCAGAACGAAGCCCGAAATTTTTTGTTGTCTGTCAGCCTCGCTAGGCGAGCTGGTAGCGAACGTTTGCTTCGCTAGGCGAGCGTGTAGCGAACGTTCGCTAGGCGAGCGTGTAGCGAACGTAACGTTCGCTAGGCGAGCGTGTAGCGAACAGGCCAGTTTGGGCCATTTTCTGGATTGGGCCATTCGTGAGCTGGGCCTTTGTCCCTTTAAGATCAGTGCCATAAAATGAGTCGGAATGCCCCTGAAAAATGTCTTGAACTATTAATGGGCAAATTTTGGGGTATGACACAATCAAATTATTTTCTCGCTTTTGTATGATTGATCCTTAAACCATTTTTTGTAAACGAAAGGTACTTTGTCTTGAGACGTGCAAAAATAATATTTCGTCCACTTGAACGTGTGAGTAAGCTTGCGATGTTGCCTACAAATGTTGATTTGTAAATTCATTCGGCTGTGAAGCAAACTTTCCCTTCTCCACTTGTTTTGGGTAGCCAACAATGTTTTCATCGATTGACACAAATTAGATTTCGCTAAAATTGACCAATAAAGAAACATTTTCTACCCAGAACTACGTAGCCTTAAGTTCTCCGTCGCACCTGAAGATACGTAGGAGCGAGATTCAAATTCTCGTTAGGCACCGTAATAAAATAAACCTTTTTGTCCTTTTTATTCCCCTCTTAATAACTCGAGAAGCCTAACATTTCTAAGCTAACACTAACACGCACAACTAACCAAATGGTTCCAGTTGAGTACAACGAACACGAGGGGTGTTAATACCTCTCCATTGCGTAATTGACTCTCGAACCCTGATTTGGTTACAACGACCAATATCATTGTCGTTATTTCTTAGGTTTTATCGATATTTCCCCTTTCCTTTTTAGGAATAAATAAATTTCGGTGTCGACTCTGTTTAGTCCATCTCGCGAGCGTAGGATTATGCTTCGCGAGCATCATATTCTCATTTTTCGAGGTACGACAAATGGCGACGCTACTGGGGATCTGATTCTCTAAGTGAGTTAAGCCTAGTTAGGTTGTTTGTGTGCCTTTGTGTGATTTACTTGTATGACTTTTCTTTATTGTTTTTGTTGTCTTTATTGTGATATTGATATAATCTGTTGTAGTGGTTCCATTATACTATGGTATTGGATCGTTACTCTGATTGCAAACCTTGTGGGAAAGACTCTCTACCCGAGTCTAGAGTGAAAACATGATATAGGATGAGGTTGAGTAGTGCGGGTCACCGAGATGTAGTTCTCGTAAGGGTCGGCACGAGAACCTCACTTAGAGTAGATTCTTTGAAAGTGTTGTTGCCCGACATGTAGTTACCGTAAATGTAACACCCCGATAAAATAAGATAATTATTTAATTTAAGTCAATAATATATTTATTAATTTAATTAAATAATTGGAATATTTTTATTGGAATTATTATTATTGGATTATTTTATTATTATTATTATTGGAATAAAAGTTGGAATTAGAAAAGGTCCCATTTGGTAAAAGGGTTATTTTCACGTGAAAAGGAAAAGAGACAGAAAAGTGGAAAAAGAGCCAGAGAACAAGGGTTGAAGAGAGGAAGAGCTTGAAGCTGAAGGATTGCCGGATTAACTCAGGTAAGGGGGGTTTATCGTCGATTAATGGGTATTATGGGATAACATGTAGTGGGTAGTGATAGACCATTGATTTGACTCTATTCGGAATGATGCATGATGAAATTGTGAACTTTTGGATGAACGAAATTGGATTATGATTGAGAGGAATTCGTAGGAATTAGATGTAATAATGTTAGAATTTGTGAAATCGAATAGGGGATAATTCGTGTTAGATGATATGAACGATTACTGTGTAAAATTGGACTGTGGGAGGTTGGATCTGAAGAATCTCGTGGTAGAGAAAACCATAGCAGATCTGGAAATCTGGTTTCTGGTCATACGCGTATGGCACTAGGCAATACGCGTATGAGATGGTCTGGTACGCGTATGGCACTAGGCAATACGCGTATGGGTGAGGAAGATGATGTTTTGAACGTGATTTTGGCCTCTGTTGGTACGCGTATGGGGAAGTGGTACGCGTAGCATACGCGTATGAGACAGGTGATACGCGTATGGGATTGGCTGAGAAATGGGCCATACGCGTATGGGACTAGGCAATACGCGTATGGGCAGGATTGTGATTTTTCTGTGCTGTTGTTGTGCAGTTTTTGGTTGTTCAGCTGAGTAATATAAATTAGCTGATATATGATAGAGTAGGGATCATTTCCCGTTGTTTTGAGTAGTATAGGTATTAGTAGAGTGTGCTAATGCTGTGATTGATTATGTGGTATGACATGATATGATTATGTGGTGAATATGTTGATGATGTATGATGATATGCATAATGTTGTGAATGTATCTATCATGTATGGAATTATGAATGGACTGTTTATGGCTTAGAGTGTGAGCATATGTCCATTGTGGATGATTGTTGATGTTTGCATGACTAAGTGATTTAGCTTGCATATTATGGCCTTTATGGTGGTAGCTAATTCCCATGGTGAGGAATTAGTGAGTTAGTATTGTGGATTGTTGTTGATGTTTGCATGCTAGGTGATTAGCGTGCATATCATAGCCCTTGGGGTGGTAGCTAATTCCCATGGTGAGGAATTAGTGAGTGAGTCACTAGGTCTCAAATGAGTGGGACTAGTGAGCTTGGTAGCCGTATCTGGATTTGATCGGTGAGGTTGAACTATATGTTCACGAATAGTCGGTACCGCATGCATGGAGTCTCATTGCATAATATATGTACGTATGGCGTATAATATGAATGGATGTATTCCAATATTATACGTGTGTTTTATGGTTGTGTTGAGTTTGAGTATGATGATGATGATGATTATGAGTTGATATTGCCGTTGCTATATATGTGTAATCTGATTAGGGTGATGATATGTGTTAAATTACTTAGCATTACATGATATTTTATAATGCTTATTATATCGATTGAGGAACTCACCCTTACAACTATTTTTCAGGTAATGGGCAGTGATTGAGTAGAAGCTAGTCCTTGGAGTCTAGTGTAGTTCCTTAGTGGGTCATGCTCTGGTAGATGTAACATCGGGACGGGATGTTTTACCTTATTTTCCTTATTGATTGTTGAATGATCTTACCTGTAATGTGTTACACGGTTTGCATGATTGATTTGATTTCTATCCTCTGCGTATTGTGCAAGTGTTTATTTTGATAAATAAATGAGTATGACCAGATATTTTGGAACATGGTGTGAAATGATTGTGTGACACCCTTAATTTCATAATTACTCTGATTGATATATTGCTATTTTCATTAAATATTTGGGGTATTTTAGAAGGGTGTTACATTAGTGGTATCAGAGCATAGTCGGTCGAGTCGAGTCGTAATTATTCTGTTTCCCTGTATGTGATAGGTGTTGTGTAACCCTATCCGTACTTATTGTTTTAGCTTGTTGGGTTTTCAGATTAGAAGATGGCTGGAAGAGGTAGAGACGATGCTGCGATTGCTGAGGCTCTGGGTATGCTAGCTGGAGTACTTGGAGGAAATCCGAATGTTGTGGGAATGGGAGCTGCTCGTCAACTGAGTGAGTTCCAGAAGAACAATCCTCCAATGTTTAAGGGAGCATACGATCCAGATGGTGCTCAGAAGTGGTTGAAGGAGATTGAGAGGATCTTCCGAGTGACTGAGTGTGCCGATAACCAGAAGGTCAGGTTCGGTACGCATATGCTGTCTGAGGAAGCAGATGATTGGTGGGTTGCTACCCGCACTGAGTTGGAATCTGCTGGGAATGCTGAGATTACTTGGGCTGTGTTCAGAGAGAGATTCCTGAGGAAGTACTTTCCAGAGGATGTCAGAGGAAAGAAAGAGATAGAGTTCTTAGAATTGAAGCAGGGCAACCGGTCTGTTACTGAGTATGCTGCTAAGTTCACAGAGCTGTCGAAGTATTACACTCCCTATAACGAGGCTACTGGGGAATTTTCAAAGTGTGTGAAGTTTGAGAACGGGTTACGTCCCGAGATCAAGCAGGCTATTGGGTATCAACGGATTAGAGTGTTTTCTGATTTGGTTGACTGTTGCAGGATTTTTGAACAAGATACCAAGGCCAGAGCGGAGAGCTATCAGCAGAGGGTTGATAGGAAAGGCAAGAATCAGAATGATCATGGGAAACCGTATGCAGTTGGCAAAAGTTTCCAGAGACAGAGTGGGATAAGGAGACCTAGTGGGGGAGACTCCAGTGCCCCTGCTAAGTGTTTCAGATGTGGCCAGGCTGGACATCGTATCCATGAGTGTACCAGTACTGAGAAGAAGTGTTACAAGTGTGGCAAAGGTGGTCACTTGGCTGCAGAGTGCCGGTTGAAGACTGTGACTTGTTTCAACTGTGGAGAGGTGGGTCATATCAGCCCACAGTGTCCTAAGCCGAAGAAAGAGAACCAGTCGGGAGGCAAGGTCTTTGCTTTATCGGGTTCTGAGACTTCTGCAGATGATCGTTTGATCCGAGGTACGTGTTATATTAATGGCTTTCCTCTTGTAGCTATTATTGACACAGGTGCGACTCATTCCTTTATATCTTTGGATTGTGCTGTGAAACTTAAACTAGAGATATCTGAGATGCATGGAAGTATGGTGATTGATACTCCTGCGAAGGGTTCAGTGACTACTACTTCAGTTTGTTTAAATTGTCCTTTGAGTACTTTTGGTAGGGACTTTAGGATGGACCTAGTGTGTCTTCCACTAGTGCAGGTTGATGTTATCCTGGGTATGAACTGGTTGGTGTTTAACCGAGTTTATATCAATTGTTTTGATAAGACTGTGATTTTTCCTGAGATTGAGGAAGGAAAGAGTTTGTTTCTATCAGCGAGGCAGGTGAATGAGGCGGTAGCAGATGGGGCAGAGTTGTTTATGCTGTTAGCGACTTTGGAGGCTAAAGATAAACTGGTGATTTGTGATCTAGCCGTGGTGTGTGATTTTCCTGATGTGTTTCCTGAAGAAGTGAATGAATTACCGCCAGAGCGTGAAGTTGAGTTCTCGATTGATTTGGTACCTGGTACTAGGCCGATATCGATGGCTCCGTACCGTATGTCTGCTGTTGAGTTAACTGAATTGAAGAGTCAGCTGGAAGATCTGTTGGATATGAAATTTATTCGTCCGAGTGTGTCACCGTGGGGTGCACCAGTGTTATTGGTTAAAAAGAAAGAAGGTACTATGAGGTTGTGTGTGGACTACAGGCAACTGAATAAAGTGACGATCAAGAATCGGTATCCTTTGCCGAGGATTGATGATTTGATGGATCAGTTGGTTGGCGCGAGTGTGTTCAGCAAAATAGATTTGAGATCGGGTTATCATCAGATACGTGTGAAAACTGAGGATATTCAGAAGACTGCTTTCAGAACAAGGTATGGACATTATGAGTATTCTGTAATGCCTTTTGGTGTGACTAATGCGCCTGGAGTGTTTATGGAGTATATGAATAGGATTTTCCATCCGTACCTAGATCAGTTTGTTGTGGTGTTTATTGATGATATTTTGGTGTATTCGAAATCTGAAGAAGAGCATGCTGAGCATTTGAGAATGGTTTTAAGAGTTCTACGAGAAAAGAAGTTATTTGCTAAACTGTCTAAGTGTGAATTTTGGTTAGAAGAGGTTAGTTTTCTTGGTCATGTGATTTCCAGAGGTGGTGTTGCTGTTGATCCTTCTAAGATAGAAGCGGTATCTAAGTGGGAAGCTCCGAAGTCAGTTTCTGAGATAAGGAGTTTTCTTGGACTTGCAGGTTATTATAGGAAGTTCATTGAGGGATTTTCTAAGTTGGCGTTACCGTTGACGATGTTGACTAGAAAGGGGCAAGCGTTTGTTTGGGACTCAAAATGTGAAGAAGGTTTTCAAGAGTTAAAGAGAAGGTTAACTACTGCTCCTATTCTGATATTACCGAGTCCGTCGGAACTATTTGAGGTTTACTGTGATGCTTCATTGTTGGGTTTAGGTGGTGTTTTGATGCAGAATAAGCAGGTTGTAGCTTATGCTTCGAGACAACTGAAGGTTCATGAGAGGAACTATCCGACGCACGATTTAGAGTTGGCAACTGTGGTATTTGTTCTGAAGTTATGGAGGCATTACTTGTACGGGTCAAGATTTGAGGTTTTCAGTGACCATAAAAGTTTAAAGTATTTGTTTGATCAGAAAGAGCTGAATATGAGACAGAGGAGATGGTTAGAGTTTCTGAAGGATTATGACTTTGGTTTGAATTACCATCCGGGTAAAGCAAACGTAGTGGCTGATGCATTGAGTCGGAAATCATTGCATATGTCTATGTTAATGGTTAAGGAATTGGATTTAATTGAGCAGTTTAGAGACTTGAGTTTGGTGTGTGAGAGTACTCACAATAGTGTTAAATTGGGAATGTTGAAGTTAACGAGTATTATTCTGGATGAGATCAGAGAGGGTCAGAAATCCGATGTGCTTTTGGTTGATAAGTTGACTCTAGTGAATCAAGGTCAAGGTGGTGAATTCAGAGTTGATGAGAATGATGTTTTGAAATTTGGTAATCGGGTATGTATTCCGGATGTTACCGAACTTAAGAAGAGTATTCTTGAGGAAGGACATCGTAGTAGCCTGAGTATTCATCCTGGAGCTACGAAGATGTATCATGATTTGAAAAAGTTATTTTGGTGGCCGGGAATGAAAAGAGAAATTGAAAGTTTTGTTTATTCTTGTTTGACTTGTCAGAAGTCAAAGATTGAGCATCAGAAGCCGTCTGGGCTAATGCAACCGTTGGCTATTCCAGAGTGGAAATGGGATAGTATCAGTATGGATTTTGTTTCTGGTTTACCGAGGACAATTAAGAATTTTGAAGCTATTTGGGTGATTGTTGACAGATTGACAAAATCGGCTCATTTCATTCCGATCAGAATGGATTATCCGTTAGAGAGATTAGCTGAGCTGTATATTGAGAAAATTGTAAGTTTGCATGGTATTCCGTCGAGTATTGTTTCAGACAGAGATCCTAGATTTACATCGAAGTTCTGGGAAGGTTTGCAGAGGGCTTTGGGAACTAAGCTGAGATTGAGTTCTGCATATCATCCGCAGACTGATGGTCAGACTGAGAGGACGATTCAGTCACTGGAGGATCTTTTGAGGGCTTGTGTTTTGGAAAAGGGAGGTGCTTGGGATTGTTATTTACCTTTGATTGAGTTTACCTACAACAATAGTTTTCACTCGAGCATTGGTATGGCACCGTTTGAAGCTTTGTATGGTAGGAGATGTCGGACACCTTTATGTTGGTATGAGTCCGGTGAGAGTGCTGTGATTGGACCGGAGATTGTTCAACAAACTACGGAAAAGATTAAGATGATTCAGGAGAAGATGAGAATTGCTCAGAGTCGTCAGAAGAATTATCATGACAAGAGAAGGAAGTCACTTGAGTTTCAAGAGGGAGATCATGTGTTTCTTCGTGTTACTCCGATAACTGGGGTTGGTCGAGCTTTGAAGTCGAAGAAGTTGACACCTCGATTTATTGGTCCTTATCAGATTTTGGAGAGGATAGGAGAGGTAGCCTATCGTATCGCTTTACCGCCGTCACTTGCGAATTTGCATGAGGTTTTTCATGTGTCTCAGTTGAGGAGGTACATTCATGATCCGTCGCATGTGGTCCAAGTAGATGATGTCCAGGTGAGAGATAACCTGACTGTTGAAACATCACCTATGAGGATTGAGGATCGAGAGTTGAAGCAGCTGCGGGGTAAAGAGATTGCTTTAGTAAAGGTAGCTTGGGGAGGACCAGCAGGTGGCAATGTGACTTGGGAACTTGAGAGCCAGATGAAGGAGTCGTATCCGGAGTTATTCGCTTGAGGTATGTTTTCGAGGACGAAAACTCTTTTAGTGGGGGAGAGTTGTAACACCCCGATAAAATAAGATAATTATTTAATTTAAGTTAATAATATATTTATTAATTTAATTAAATAATTGGAATATTTTTATTGGAATTATTATTATTGGATTATTTTATTATTATTATTATTGGAATAAAAGTTGGAATTAGAAAAGGTCCCATTTGGTAAAAGGGTTATTTTCACGTGAAAAGGAAAAGAGACAGAAAAGTGGAAAAAGAGCCAGAGAACAAGGGTTGAAGAGAGGAAGAGCTTGAAGCTGAAGGATTGCCGGATTAACTCAGGTAAGGGGGGTTTATCGTCGATTAATGGGTATTATGGGATAACATGTAGTGGGTAGTGATAGACCATTGATTTGACTCTATTCGGAATGATGCATGATGAAATTGTGAACTTTTGGATGAACGAAATTGGATTATGATTGAGAGGAATTCGTAGGAATTAGATGTAATAATGTTAGAATTTGTGAAATCGAATAGGGGATAATTCGTGTTAGATGATATGAACGATTACTGTGTAAAATTGGACTGTGGGAGGTTGGATCTGAAGAATCTCGTGGTAGAGAAAACCATAGCAGATCTGGAAATCTGGTTTCTGGTCATACGCGTATGGCACTAGGCAATACGCGTATGAGATGGTCTGGTACGCGTATGGCACTAGGCAATACGCGTATGGGTGAGGAAGATGATGTTTTGAACGTGATTTTGGCCTCTGTTGGTACGCGTATGGGGAAGTGGTACGCGTAGCATACGCGTATGAGACAGGTGATACGCGTATGGGATTGGCTGAGAAATGGGCCATACGCGTATGGGACTAGGCAATACGCGTATGGGCAGGATTGTGATTTTTCTGTGCTGTTGTTGTGCAGTTTTTGGTTGTTCAGCTGAGTAATGTAAATTAGCTGATATATGATAGAGTAGGGATCATTTCCCGTTGTTTTGAGTAGTATAGGTATTAGTAGAGTGTGCTAATGCTGTGATTGATTATGTGGTATGACATGATATGATTATGTGGTGAATATGTTGATGATGTATGATGATATGCATAATGTTGTGAATGTATCTATCATGTATGGAATTATGAATGGACTGTTTATGGCTTAGAGTGTGAGCATATGTCCATTGTGGATGATTGTTGATGTTTGCATGACTAAGTGATTTAGCTTGCATATTATGGCCTTTATGGTGGTAGCTAATTCCCATGGTTGGGAATTAGCTAGTTAGTATTGTGGATTGTTGTTGATGTTTGCATGCTAGGTGATTAGCGTGCATATCATAGCCCTTGGGGTGGTAGCTAATTCCCATGGTGAGGAATTAGTGAGTGAGTCACTAGGTCTCAAATGAGTGGGACTAGTGAGCTTGGTAGCCGTATCTGGATTTGATCGGTGAGGTTGAACTATATGTTCACGAATAGTCGGTACCGCATGCATGGAGTCTCATTGCATAATATATGTACGTATGGCGTATAATATGAATGGATGTATTCCAATATTATACGTGTGTTTTATGGTTGTGTTGAGTTTGAGTATGATGATGATGATGATTATGAGTTGATATTGCCGTTGCTATATATGTGTAATATGATTAGGGTGATGATATGTGTTAAATTACTTAGCATTACATGATATTTTATAATGCTTATTATATCGATTGAGGAACTCACCCTTACAACTATTTTTCAGGTAACGGGCAGTGATTGAGTAGAAGCTAGTCCTTGGAGTCTAGTGTAGTTCCTTAGTGGGTCATGCTCTGGTAGATGTAACATCGGGACGGGATGTTTTACCTTATTTTCCTTATTGATTGTTGAATGATCTTACCTGTAATGTGTTACACGGTTTGCATGATTGATTTGATTTCTATCCGCTGCGTATTGTGCAAGTGTTTATTTTGATAAATAAATGAGTATGACCAGATATTTTGGAACATGATGTGAAATGATTGTGTGACACCCTTAATTGCATAATTACTCTGATTGATATATTGCTATTTTCATACCAGGTGAGAACCCTATTATGAAAAGAAATCAGAGTCATCTTTATCTCAAACCTTTAAACCTATACCCAAAAAAACTCATTGCGTTCATTTATTCATTGCATATGCGTAGAACAATAAAAGCTCTTAGTTATTTCACACTTGTTTCAGGAATTCAAGACACTTGTAAGAAAAAATGAATCCTAAAAGAAGAAACATTTATTTGTTCAAGTTCAAGAAATTGGATGTTGACAGTCTGAAAAAGTTGGGCTCCAAGTTGAATCCCCCCACTAGAGATGACTTCAGGAAATATCATGGAATAATCCTAAGCCTTCTGAGTGAAAAGTGAAGGTTGAGAAAAACAAGAAAGGGGGTTTGAATTGTTTTGGAAATAAAAACTTTTTCAGAAATCAGACACACACAGAATAAAAAGGAAATGACACATAATTTTATACTGGTTCGCTTGAAATTCAAAGCTACTCCAGTCCACCCGGCCAAGGTGATTTCGCCTTCAAAAAGGACTTAATCCACTAATCTTGAAAGATTACACAACCAATCGTCTAAGAGAATAATCTCTCAGCCCTCTCAAGTATTCAGACTACGCAGAGTCAGTTGAGGAAATAGTTCAATCAAGAGTATAAATTGTAATGTAAAGTGCTTCTAACAAATAAGCAAGAATTACAGAGTTGTAAGAACAATAACTTTTCACGTAAGAGTAGTAGCTCGTGAAAGATGAGAGAGAATGAATGAAATTTCTTGTGTGTCTCAGGTGTGTTCTCTTGTGAAGTATTTCATCCTTTATATAGTCGTTGTGAAGGACCGTTAGAGTGATGACATAATCTTGGTCATTGAAGAATGTTTAATGTCATTACTCTCCTTGTTTCTTTCTAAAACAGTTTTGAGAGCCTCATTATTTCCTTCTTGAAATAGTTTCTTTCCAAATACATATTTCTTTTCGGTTACACATTCTGAGTTGGCGAGTCTACGTCAGAGTCTTGATAGATCAAAGTTTGCCTTCAGAGGATAAATATGTCTAACTGTATCAGAGTTTCTCAATGCTCTAGACTTCTTCAGATTCAGAGTATGGATTCAGTATTCTTTTATCAGAGTATGACTTCTTTATGTTGCGCTGGGTATCTGCGTTGATCAGTATCAGAGTCTTCTCGACACATTCTTTCTGAGTAGCATCTGATAATAGAATATTTTCTATCTGATGTAATTTTCTATCTGATGTTTGATCAGAGTCCTGCATACTAAGAAAAAATCTCGTTAGAGTACCATTTTGTTTCATCCTTTGTTATCATCAAAATCTTAGAGATATATTGTAGAACCAACTTTGTTTTTACAATCTCCCCCTTTTTGATGATGACAAAATAATACAGAATATAGGTGAAACATTAAAGAAAATCTTAGATCAGATAGGAAAGTGGGCTCCCCCTGAGTTAGATCCTTGGATAACTCAGATGTTCTTACCAGACCTTCCTTGGTTTAGTGCTTTAGCTACTTTCCTGTATATCTTTAGTCATGATTTAGTAATAGTTTATTGAAAATGTTTGCAGTTCTTGAGAGGATTTAGTTATGTTTTCATCAGAGCTGTTTTAGTTCTCCCCCTTTTTGTCAGAACCAAAAAGATATAGCAACAAAAAAGTTGATATTGATAAAGAAGCATTTACAGATAAGCACATATATCAGAAGGCAGAAAGCAAAGAGAAAATAACAAAACAGAGAAAGCCACAAGCAAATAGCCTAGGTGCCTAAGGGTTTGGGGGAGGAGGCATCCTTTGGAGCAGTTGGTACAACATGTTCTGAATGTTGACGTTGACTGAGTCCTGTTGATCTAGCCTGGCCCGAACTACCTGTTGTTCTTTCTGCAGTTCCTCTAGAGTCTTCAAGACCAGAGGGACGAACCCAGAGTTGGAGTGCTCCCCCTGAGTCAGTTCATCGGTGTTGGCTTTGGCAGTAGCTTCTTTAGCAATGCGAGCTGCTTCTTCAGCGTCGACTTTAGCTTTTGCCTCAACCTCAGCAGCAACAGCATCAACAACAACCTTTGCTTCAGCTTCTCTGATTCTGTGAAGTTCTTCTTGGCGCGCTTTCTCTTCAGCTTCCTTCCTTGCCCATTCCTCAGTTTCTCTAGCTAGGCACTCTTGAAGTCTAATCCCAGCGTCTCTGATGAAGTCGTTGCGGACTTGTTCAAAGAGGCCTTTCAGCTTGAAGGCTTCAGAGGTCATCCAACTTATCACTCTGTTCCAGTGGATCCTTACAACAGAGGGATCATCACTGATACCAGAGTTGATGGTCATAGACTTGACCTTCTCAAGTGAAGACTCTGCAAAAACCTGGATTGCTTCTTCAAGGGTAGGAAGGGTAGTTTCTGGTTTAGTGGCAGATGCTGGGGAGGGTGAGATAGGGGCACTTAGATTAAGTGTGGGAGTTGTTGGGTCAGCGAAAGTGATGGGTGGTGGTATGTTAGAGTGGGTCTGTGAGGATAGTTCAGGTTGTGGGGTTGGTTTAGATGGTGGTTGGGTTGGTTGTGGTTCAGAGTGGGTTGGTTATGGTTCAGATGGTGTTTGAGGTGGTTCATATGTGGTTGGATTTGGATGTTCCGGAGGTGGGGAAGTGACTTCTGGTTCAAGTTCAGGATGTGATGGCTGTTGAGAGGCCAAAGCACATGCTTGAAGCTGAGCCAGAGTGGGGGATTAAGGGTCAGATGGTTCGGTATCAGAGGAGAGTTTGTATTAAGGTGGGGATTGAGGAGATGGTGATGATGATGGTGAGGTGGTTTCATTCAGCATTTCTGCTTCTGAAACTGGTAACATTATGGTGGCAAGGTTGAACTTCAGAGAAGGTGGGTTAGAAGATCTGGTGGTTGAGAGAGGAGTTTCAACAGGGGTGTATATGGGAGTTATTTGGGGAAGAGAAGAAGCAATTGGTTTAATTTTGACAGAGCGAGGGAGAGATACAGACTTACTTGGAGAGCCAGCCAGAGGAACTGGGGGTCTTAATCCAGAGGATTCTCCCAACTTAGCTTTATTCGCCTTCTTGGATTTCTCAGAGGGCTCCCGCATCCTCTTCATGAAGTGAGGTGGATGCTCAGGAAGCCAATCCACTGTGAATTCAAAGGTATCCACCCCTTGATTGACAAGGTCCTATAGATAGTAGGCTACTACCTCTGGAGGGTCAATCTTGGAGAACATGTAGAGTCCGTTGGGAATCTCCCTCTGATCTCTGAGTGCTTCCTAGGAGGTATCAAGTGTTGGTTTGGCTCTGACTTGATCAATGATTCCCATGCTCTTCAGATTCCGAGCGTTCAGAGGTCTTCCAGTGTCAATGGTGACATCTTCCATGAGTCTGAGCTGAATCAGGTGGTCCACGAGGCCACTCTCGATCAATACATCAGATATCAATCTCCCTAGAGGGATGTAGTTCCTTGTCTTCATGTTATTTATGGTGTCTTTAACTGAATCTTTGAGGTACTTGAAGATGAGTGCAGGTAGACAGAGTTTCAGACCCTTGTGAATGCAGTATAAGATACACTTCTGATCTGTGTTGATGTAGTCAAAAGAGTTTGAAGCAGGACGATGATGGATGGTGCCTAAGATGATCTTCAGCCAGACCCGAAGGTTCTGATGTAGTTCCTTATTCTTGGAATGCTTTCCTTTAGCACTCTGTTGGAAGATGGTATGGTTGGTTTCCTGGGACAAGTACTTTGCCCTAGGGTTTATGTTGTAGATGCATCTTCCTCCTGTCTTCTCCATGTTCAGAAGGGAGGCAATTGATTTTTCAGTGATGACTATCTTGACTCCCAGAATGTAGGAGACAATGTAGTGATCATCTGAGTCTACGAAACGCCATAACTCCTTCACCAGATTCGTGTACACAGGGCCATAGAGGCGTTGAAAGTAGGTTTCCCACCCTTGCATTTTCAGTTCTTCAGTGAGGTCGACGCCATTTTGCTTCATGTTTTCGAAATCAACCAAGGATTCATAAAGAACTTCAAGCTTATCAAAGGGAGTTTCTAGATGAATGTGGGGCTCACGATCAAGGATGCGGGGTTCCCTATAGACTGGAGTTAAGACTACGCTGGTGGTTGCAATGGTTTGTTGGCTAGAACTGAGTGCTTGCTCTGTTGAGTTCATTTGTTGGGAGAAGTTGTAGACAGATTGTTGCTGAGAATCCATGAAGAACAGTTGAAGATGATGATGAATGTTTGAAGAGCTTGATGAAGACTGCAGAAATCCTTTGAAGGAGATGAAGAACTGAGAGAGAGGGTTTCGTGAGGTCGTGGGTGTAAAGTGTGCAAATGTAGTTTGTGAAATGAATATATACACATTTAGGGCGCATGCAAAATGACAGTAGAAAGTGAGTTTAACAGTTAAGAAATTGAATGTATCACGTTAACCAAGTAAGCACGTTTGGAGGAGAATGATTATAACCCATGATGGAGGTCTAATCCCCAAAGCAGCATACTGCTCGAGGAGATATCAAGAGCTTGTCTCTTGATTTCTGTTAGACAGCTGTCTAGAAGTTCCAAGGTCAGACGCAAGACGTACCACATGTTACTGTATCTGATCTTCAGGAATACCAAAGGGTTGGATCCTGAGAATTTCTGACTTAGATGACTTCTAACTGGTAGTAGCAATAGAGTCAGCTACAGATTCCAGGTGTTTACTTCAGAGTCTTATTTTTCTATTTCAGAGACACATTTCATTCTGGACAATTTTGAATGTTTAGATTTTTCAAGATAAAAGAGAATCTATCTTCAGCCAGGGGTTTGGAAAAAATGTCAGCCCATTGATGGTCTGTATCAATAAATTTTAAAGTGATTACCCCCTTCTGAACATAGTCTCTAATGAAATGATGTTTTATTTCTATGTGCTTAGCTCTGGAATGCAAAATAGGATTCTTACTTAAACAGATGGCAGTAGTATTGTCACAGAAAATAGGAACGTTACTCTCAAAAATCAGAAGGCCTTCAAGTTGATTCTTCATCCAGAGCATCTGAGTAGTGCATAGTGATGCTGATATATATTCTGCTTCTGCAGTGGATAGAGCTATGGTTGATTGCCTTTTGCTGGCCCAGGATATCAGATTCTTTCCCAAGAATTAACAGTTCCCATATGTACTTTTACGTTCCATTCTGTCCCCTGCGTAATCTGCATCACAATAACCAGAAAGTCTATACTCTTCTAGCTAATTTCTTCTTTTTCCAGAATGCAGGTTGGATGCATAGGTGTCTTAACAGGTTTGCATTCAGCCATTTCAAATTTCTTCAGAATGTCTTTTATGTATTTACTTTGATAAACGTAGGTAGCTTCTGAAGCTTGATTGATTTGAATCCTTAGAAAGAACTTTAGTTCTTGCATTAAGCTCATTTCAAATTCTGCCTGCATTAGCTCAGAGAATTCTTGACATACAGAAGGGTTAGCTGAATCAAAAATAATGTCATCAACATATATTTGGCATATCATGAGATCATTTCTAATGTTTTTACAGAAGAGTGTAGAGTCAACCTTTCCTCTAATAAAGTCATGTTCCAGAAGGAAGTTACTTAATCTATCATACCAAGCTCTGGGAGCTTGTTTTAAACCGTACAATGATTTCTTAAGTTTAAAAACGTGTTCTGGACATTTAGAGTTTTCAAAACCTGGAGGTTGATTGACGTAAACTTCTTCTGATATATAACCATTAAGAAATGCACTCTTGACATCCATTTGATATAATTTAATAGAATGATTTACAGCAAATGAAACAAGTAAACGAATAGATTCTAACCTGGCGACTGGGGCAAAGGTTTCGTTGTAGTCAATGCCTTCTTGTTGACTGTACCTTGTGCCACCAGTTGAGCTTTATTTCTGACAACTTCTCCTTTTTCGTTCAGTTTGGTTCTGAACACCCATTTGGTTCCAATAATGTGAGTTCCTTTAGGCTTTGGAACAAGATCCCAGACCTCATTCTTTGAGAATTAATCTAGCTCTTCTTTCATAGCTAGAACCCAATTGTTGTCTTGAAGTGCCTCATCACAGGAAGTAGGCTCAATCAGAGATACTAGTCCTAGAGGGATTTCTTCAGGTACTTTGAATGTTGACTAGTTCTGACAGGTTCATCCTTGTTTCCCAGAATCACATCTTCAGAGATGTTGGGGAGGCTTCTTGATTTCTTCTGGATAGTTAAGGCTTCAGTTGCATCTAGACTTTGTTTATCAAATACTTCTGGTGCTTTGGTCTTTTCGTCAGAACCTGCAAGAGTAATCTCCAGATCTGCAAGTTTCTCAACTAGCTTTGACTTTTCAGGGTCAAGCTTATCATCAAATCTAACATGGATTGATTCTTCCACAATTTTGGTTTCTGTGTTGTATACTCTGTAGCCTTTAGAGCATTCTTAGTATCCTAACATAATACCTTTTTGTGCTTTTGAATCAAACTTGTTCAGATATTCTTTAGTATTCGGAATAAAGCAAGAGCATCCAAAAGGATGGAAATAAGAAATGTTGGGTTTTCTTCCCTTACACAGTTCATAGGGACTCTTTCCAGAATAGGTCTTATAGATATTCTACTCTGAATATAACACACTATATTTACTGCTTCAGCCCAAAAATGCTTAGCCACATTTGTTTCATTGATCATGGTTCTGGCCATCTCTTGGAGTGTCCTATTCTTCCTTTCTACAACTCCATTTTGTTGTGGAGTTCTAGGACAGGAGAAATCATGGCATATTCCATTAGAATCGAATAGTTCTTCAAAAAATTTATTTTCAAATTCTCCACTATGATCACTTCTGTCTCTGATGGTTTTGGAGTCAAATTCGTTTTGCACTTTGGAACAGAAGCTAGTGAATACAGAGTGAGACTCACTCTTGTGCTTTAGGAATTTTACCCATGTCCAGCGACTAAAATCATCAACAATAACTAGTCCATATTTCTTTCCATTGACTGATGTTGTTTTAACAGGTCCAAACAGGTCAATGTGAAGAAGTTCCAGAGGCTTAGAGGTGGAAATAATATATTTCTTTTTAAAAGATGTTTTGGAAAATTTCCCTTTCTGACATGCCTCACATAGAGCATCTGAAGAATACTTCAGCTTGGGCAAACCTCTGACTAACTCGAGTTTATTTAGCTGAGAGAGTTTTCTCATGCTAATGTGGCTCAAGCGTCTATGCCATACCCATTGCTCTTCATGAACAGACATCATACATTTTACATTTTGTTCTTTTAAGTCTGAAAGATTTATTTTGTAAATATTGTTTTTCCTCTTGCCAGTGAATAAGACTGTTCCATTGTTCTGATTAATTGCTTTACATGTTTTTTGATTGAAGACTACATCATATCCGTTATCACTTAATTGACTTATTAATAACAGGTTATGCATTAATCCTTCTACATAGAGAACATCAGATATAGAGGGAAGAGTTCCATTACCAATAGTTCCGGAGCCTCTGATCCTTCCTTTCTGATTTCCTCCAAAACCTACGAAGCCAACATCTTTAAGTTCCAGGTTTTGGAACATATACTTTCTTCACGTCATGTGTCGCGAGCATCCAGAGTCCAGGTACCATGACTGGTGTCTTAACTCTGCTGCATAAGATATCTACAACATAAAAAATCTTATCCTTTGGTACCCAGAATCTTTTGGGTCCTTTATGATTAGTTTTCCCAGAGTTTCTTAGAACTTTGGATTTTCTAGCATTATCAAAACATTGTGCTTGTGTATGTGTGTAGTGATAAGAAAACGAAGATTTAGGTTTGTCATTTGTGGAAGATTTATCTTCACTGGGGACATACCCTATTCCTCTTTTATTATTCTGACTTACTCCATAAATCATGGATGTCATTCTGCTTCTCTCTATCCCATTTTTCAGAAACTTTTGAAAAGATTTTTCATATTCATATATTATTGTGTTCGAAGTTTGTGGAGCTTGAGATAACGCTTCTTCAAGTTTTGAGCATTGTTTCTTTATGGAGTCTCTTTCTAATATCAAGGTTCGGTTTTCATCTTTTAGTTCTGAAACTGTCATCTTAAGTTTACCACATTCTTCGATGGTTTCTTCAAGAACCTCTTTTACAGCTTTAAACTTTTGTTTAAGTTTATGATATGAGTTTAGAGTTTCAGAAAGGCATGATTCAAGGTCAGAGCGAGAAAGATCGGAAAATACCTCGTCAGAGTCAGATTCTCTATCTAATGTATTTCTGGAGGTGGTAGCCATGAGTGCAACATTTGCCTGTTCTTCAGAGTCTGATTCTGAGGAATCAGATCCACTATCGTCCCAGGTGGCCATCAGTCCCTTTTCAGTTCTGAATGAGCTTTTCTTAAAACCTTCTCTTCTGGAGCTCTCTTTCTTTAGCTTGGGACATTCATTTCTGTAATGACCTGTTTCCTTGCATTCATAGCATGTTATACCGTTCTTTGACTTACCTCTGGAAGTGGATTCTGAGCGATCTCCCTTGGGTCTTGGTCTTCTGAAGTTATTATTCCTTTTTTCTCCAGAGTTGTTTTACTCTTCTGGTTAAAAGGGATAACTCTTCTTCGTCGTCAGAGTCTTCCTTCTCAGAGTCGTCATTGTCTTCCTCTTCAGCTTGGAAGGCTTTGTTTCTTTCTGGTTTGCGTCTTTCAGATATGAACTTTAGTGCTACAGACTTGATCTTCTTTTGAGGCTCATCTTCCTCCAGTTCAATCTCGTGGCTTCTGAGTGAGCTGACGAGTTCCTCAAGGCTGATATTGTTCAGATCTTTAGATAACTTTAAGGATGTGACCATATGTCTCCATTTCTTTGGCAGACTTCTGACAATCTTTTTGACATGATCTGCAGTTGTGTAGCCTTTGTCCAATACTTTGAGTCCTGCAATTAAAGTTTGAAATCTAGAGAACATTACCTCTACAGCTTCATCATCCTCCATTTTGAAGGCTTCATATTTCTGGATTAGAGCTAGAGCCTTTGTCTCTTTGACCTGAGAATTTCCTTCGTGAGTCATCCTCAGGGAGTCAATTATTTCTTTAGTTGTTTCCCTATTGGTGATCTTTTCATATTCATTGTAGGAAATGGCATTGAGTAGTATCGTTCTGGCTTTGTGATGGTTTTTGAATTCACGCTTCTGATCATCTGACATTCTGCTTCTGGGAATAGCAACGCCAGCGTTTGTCACATGTGGTGTGTAGCCAATTGTGACAATATCCCATAGATCAGCGTCGTAGCCCAGAAAGAAACTTTCAATTCTGTCTTTCCAATAATCAAATTTTTCTCCATCAAAGATTGAAGTTTTAGCATTGTAACTATCTCTTTGATTGGTGTTGACCATAGTTTTTCTCACGTTGGATCTCTCTACACTGTTAAGTGTTTGATTAGAAAATCAATAACATAGCCGGAGCTCTAATACCAATTGAAGGTTAAGAAAAACAAGAAAGGGGGTTTGAATTGTTTTGGAAATAAAAACTTTTTCAGAAATCAGACACACACAGAATAAAAAGGAAATGACACAAAACTTTATACTGGTTCGCTTGAAATTCAAAGCTACTCCAGTCCACCCGGCCAAGGTAATTTCTCCTTCAAAAAGGACTTAATCCACTAATCTTGAAAGATTACACAACCAATCGTCTAAGAGAATAATCTCTCAGCCCTCTCAAGTATTCAGACTACGTAGAGTCAGTTGAGGAAGTAGTTCAAGCAAGAGTATAAATTGTAATGTAAAGTGCTTCTAACAAATAAGCAAGAATTACAGAGTTGTAAGAACAATAGCTTTTCACGTAAGAGCAGCAACTCGTGAAAGATGAGAGAGAATGAATGAAATATCTTATGTGTCTTAGGTGTGTTCTCTTGTGAAGTATTTCGTCCTTTATATAGTCGTTGTGAAGGACCGTTGAAGTGATGACAGAATCTTGGTCATTGAAGAATGTTTAATGTCATTACTCTCCTTGTTTCTTTCTAAAACAGTTTTGAGAACCTCATTATTTCTTTCTTGAAATAGTTTCTTTCCAAATACAGATTTATTTTCGGTTACACATTCTGAGCTGGTGAGTCTAAGTCAGAGTCTTGATAGATCAGAGTTTGCCTTCAGAGGATAAATATGTTTAACTGTATCAGAGTTTCTCAATGCTCTAGACTTCTTTAGATTCAGAGTTTGGATTCAGTATTCTTTTATCAGAGTCTGACTTCTTTATGTTGCGCTGGGTATCTGTGTTGATCAGAATCAGAGTCTTCTCGACACATTCTTTTTTAGTAGCATCTAATAATAGAATATTTTCTATCTGATATAATTTTCTATCTGATGTTTGATCAGAGTCCTGCATACTAAGAAAAAATCTCGTTAGAGTACCATTTTGTTTCATCCTTTGTTATCATCAAAATCTTAGAGATATATTGTAGAACCAACTTTTTTCTTACAAAAAGGTGGGTTTCTGTTTGCTATTATCACTCTAGCTCATTTTTATGACCCTCCTCTATATTGTTTTACCTTCTCTGACTTCCAATTGGCTCATATAATGGAGGAATTTGAAAGGATCTTGGGTCAAAGCTTGAATAAACATAATCCTTTTCCCAAGCTTAGTGAAGATGTTACTCCCAAGAAGATATCTTCAACTTTGAGTGTTGATATTCAAGTGATATTGAAATATTGGGATACCAATGGAATCTTCAAAGGTTTCTTAAGAAGATTTATATAAGACTTGGTTGTGGAGTTTGAGAAGGAAGATAATTTGAAGGCTTTAAATGTTGTTACGACTTTTCTCATTCATGGGATTATGCTTTTCCCTAATATTAACAATTTTGTGGATCAGATCGCTATATAGATTTTCCTTTATGGTAACACGGTACCTTTCCTTCTAGCTGACATCTATTACTCTCTTCATGAGCGTCACGAGAAGAAAAGAGGCACATTGATATGTTGTGCTCCTCTCTTTCATGTTTGGCTTATGACACATTTGAAGGAGGAAGGTCCAATTTTTTCTAAGGAGCTCATATGGTCACAAAAGTTAGGATCTATTACCGCTAGCAACATCAAGTGGTACATAAGAGATTGGGAAACTAAAGACATCATCACCAGTTGTGGGGATTTCCTTAATGTCCCATTATGGGGAACTAGGGGATACATTAACTATAATCATGTTATATCCCCAAGGTAGCACGATTACCCTGTGAGTGGTCCCCTAGAAACCAGAGCTTTGGAGCCATTCATCCTGCATGATTTGGAAATAAGCAACCCAACAATGAAAAGAGTTAGAAGAGATTAGCTTGCAATTGTTAGAAAGGGAAAGAAGTTGGGAAAGAGGAACACCTTTGTCAAGGAACCTTATACCCAATGGATGAAAGAGATATACAGGTGGTTAGGCTTTCATACCCTTTTGATCCTTCTATCTTTCCTTTAGTTTCTGAGACAGAACCCATCTTTCCTGAGGATGTTGAGAAGCTCAATGCTAGAATCGAAGAGCTTGAAACAGAAAACACTGAGTTGATGATTAAGATTAATCGAGTTACTTTGGAGAATGAGAATATGAAGGATGATCGTGAAAGGAAAGACAAAGAGCTTGAAGCCACCAACAAAAGGGCTAGAGAGTCTGATGAAAGGAGGCAAAATTTTGGTCATGCACTCAAAGTTACCAAATATGTGTTCAAGACCAAGAATCAAAAGTTGGATCAAGCCATGCACAAGATTCAAGAGCTGAACAAGATTGTGGAGAGAACTCTTGAGATGGAGAGGGAATCCCGGTTGATATCTGAAATTCGTACTCGTGAGCTTGAAAAAACTATCCATAGGTACAAGGATACTTTAGCCCGTGAGCAGTTGCGGACAGAAGAGTCTGGAAGAGCTTGTATCCATTTGAATTTTCACTTAGAGCAACCCAACCGAAGGAATCAAGCACTTAAGATTCAAGATCATGATGCAACTTATATGCTTTTATCGAATGAGTGCAGATATTGGAGAAACCTCTTTAGGGATATTGAGGTAACCAAAGCTGAGGACCAACATATCATCCAAGATCTCCAAGGACTCCATGTCGAGTGGAAGGGAAAATTTCTGAGGCTATCTAGATTCACAAATTCCATCATGCAAGAGCTACCTGGAAAGTTGCAAGAAGCTGATTGGTGCATGCATCATGAGAATACACCATATCAAGTTTTTAATTTCGTTAAGTTTTGTAAGATGATGTTAGAAGGGTTGACCACCGACCTTGCAACAGTTTGAAGGGCCTGAATGCCTTAGGCTTTCTCTTGTATTTGAATTAATGAAAAGTTGCTTTTGGATTCATTTATTATGTTTTATTGCTTTATTTCTTTAAATACTTACAAAAAAATGTTGTAACATTGCTGAAATGAATGTTGAAATTAACCAAGAGTTTTGCAAACAAAAAAAATGCATCCATACATGCATTCATGCATTTCCAAGTAAAATCTCACTCCATCTTTCTTCCTTAAGTTCCACGCTGAATTTTCAACACCGATATAACACTTGAGCCCGAGCTCACTAGAGAATGGACGACCAAGAACAAAAAGGTGCTCGAGTAAGGGTAGAATGAGATGACATCAAATGAGGCATGAAAAATGATATAAATGCTCCAAGATTTGACTTCCAGATTTGAAGCTCCTCAAGTGATTGTAATTTCGAAAATTACAGGTCCTTAAGTTGAAGCCCAACCCATAAGGCATGTACCTTCCATATGGCCTATATTCGGGTTACCCTATGACTTTGTACCTCGAGCAGAAGGATTACTAGAGACGGGGAAATAAATTCAACAAGCAATGCGTTTGTCAATATTCACTAATGCACGCCCAATCATCCATATTGTTGCTCAATCGGTTGTCCATACAAGGGTCGTACCACACTTTGAAGATCAACACCATATCTACCATACTGTTGAATCGTCAGTTGGAGTGATGAAGTGAGATATGAAGACTTCAGAGAGGTGAAAGAGGGATTTCGGAGCCTTGAGAAGAGATTCTGAGCTATGGAGGGAGATCAAGTCTTTGGTGCTGCTTCTAAAGAAATGTGCCTAGTGCCATATCCTAATTTTTACCCTTAAGATCCCATCTCATTTTCATAATTTGCATAGTATCAAACATCTCACGTGTGTGTCTTTTACGCATTACCAACCTTATGAAAATACAAAAATATGTTTTATCTTGTTTGATTACTTCACAAGGTAGGTGTGTTGGTTTAAAGAGCTCAAGTGATTGACTGGTCAAAATTATGAGCATTCCTCAGTAATTCAAGCTTCTCATTCATTCACAATAGTCAAGTGATTTCCATTTAGCATAATCAAGTTCAAGATTGCATCCATTCAAGATCAACAAGTTCCAAATTCATCTGATGCCTAAATTAGGGTTTTGGTCAAGATTGCTTTGATGTTGACTTTTTGACCAAGACATGATCTAATGGTTTGAAATATGATTCAAGGTACTCAAGTGCTTCATTATGACCCATTCACATGCTTCAATTGGCTAAAGAATTTTGATTCATTGATCATTGAAGATTTGGAACCCATCTGATGAAAAGTCAACTACTCAAGGTCAGAGTTTGACTTTTGAGATTTTTTGGTCAACCATGGGCTTCTCAAGTAAAGAATCATGAAAATATGGTTGATGAATGCATTTGATCAAGAAAATCAAGAAAAAGTTCAAGAATATCAAATCTAGGGTTTTCAAAATTTCTCTAAGTTATGAAATTACATGTTCATGAAGCTCACTTTACAAGTTTGTAACTTCTTCCTCAAGCCATCATTTTTTATGCTCAAAGGAGTACTTGTATATGATGTTCTATACTTGAAATTTATAGAAATAATGAACCAAAGATCTCATAAGTATTGGAAGATATGAAGTGATGAAGATGAGATCTCAAAGTTGTAAAATTGTTCAACACTTGGAAATTTTTCCAAGTGTTTAGCAGTTAAGATTGTCAAAGTTTATGGCCAATTATCTCCATAATCCAAGCTGAATATCTTCAAATATCCAACATGAAAGTTGTAGAGGATGGGAAAATCTTTCCAAAGAGCCCATTGGCATGAATTTATCACACTTGAGCTAGGAGTTTTGAAGAAAAGTCACCATGTTAGGCCAAATTGAAAGTCCACCTTCATGTGAAGTTTCATGTTCAAACCAAAGTTAAACCTCAAGATCTTGCTTTGCAGTCTATGATGCTTCTAAATCTCAGCATAATGAGTGCTTTAAACAAACAATTGATGCATTACACAAGGGCTTAAACCATTGTCCAAACAACATACCATTTATGGATCATTTTACCATAAAGCTTCATTGTCATTTTCATAAAGATCACTTTTCTCAACCACATTTGCTTGGAGCTTTGTAACACTACAACATTTTTGGCTTTAGACAACGGCAACAAAGTGCGGCTAAAACTCCTAAAACCGTAGCCTAAATCTTTAGGCAATGATTTTTCAGCCGTGGAAAAAACGGTTGTTGCCTATTCTTTTAGGGGCGCTTTTTTAACCTCTACCCACAAAATTTAAACATCGTTGCCTTAAATGCAAAAGGCTACGGTTTAAGGACTACTTTTAGAGTGCGGTTTTCTCTACGCAATACAATATAAGCGTTGCTGCAATTAAAAAAACCATGGTTTTCTTTAAATAGCTAATACTAAAATTCTATGGTTTTAACAAGCAACACATAAAATCCGTTGCCTAAAGGTTGATTGAGAATATGCTACAAAAGATAAGCTAACTTAGGATTAGAAACATCGACCAATCTTCTCTCACATCTGCACACATAAAAAATTCATAAATCATGATATTCTCCCAACATCACCGATGTATAAGGAAACATAAGACATTCCAAGTTACTAACCAATTGTAGGAGCTAACACAAATCAAATTTTTGCATACACCTGTTTTCAAAATAGAGTATTATTAATTTCAAATTTTGAATACACAACTCCAAAAAAATAAATCTAACATGACGAAAATACTAAAGAGTCATAACACATACCAAACAATGTTGACTATTTTACCAATTATAGTAGCAGCTTAAATCAAAATTCTACATCCTTCTAGTGTCGAAATTGAGTACTATTAGTTTCAAATTATAAAAAAAATTAAGTACAAGGCTGTTAGCCAACTCCAACAAATGAACCCAACATATCTAAAATATTAAAGAGGGATAGGACATACCTAACAATATTAATTATTTTACCAATTATAATAGTAGCTCAAATAAAAAGTTCTACATCCTCCTAATGTAAAAATTAAGTACTATTAATTTTAAATTTTAAATAATTTTGAGTACAAGACTCTTAGCCAACTCCTACAAACACACATTATTTCTTCCAATAATGCACAAATTTGTAATCTTATCTACATAAAAGCAATGATATGATTATATATTTTAGGAAGAGAATGAACACTTTGGAGTGAGAAAGAAACATTTGTATCTTGTTGAGACAAATTAACCAAGTTGAGACTAATATATCTGAATTTACAATAATATAAATATGTTCAATAACATAAGAACATTCAACTTCAAAAAGTATAAAGAGTATATGTGGACTATTTTTTCTTGATGGAGATGTTTTCCATGTAAATATTTATAGAAGAATATATCATTATGAATATTAAAGGTTCAATGTTAGCTTTTAAACAAACTGAATGTTACCATTACTATAATGGACATGCTAAACAAGGTGTATACTTTCTATCACAGTCAACTTTATTTTCAATTGAGAAAATGTATTTTCATCAGTATCTAGATATTTGTCATTTTGTGACATAAGAGATATCCTTGTTATCACAAAGATATTTTGTAATCATGGATATAATTATAATGAATCATGTTTAATAATAGTCAACCAAACAATTTTGTGTGTGAGTGGAGAAAGATAACTCCATACTATATCAAATCAAAATCCATTACATATCCTAAAAAAAAAAAAAACTTAGAGTTATGTATTTACATAGTGTTATGAGATTAAAAAACTTAGATTCATTATTTTTAACTAGAAATCAAAACCCATTTATTTATCCTAAAAAAGTTAATAATAGTCATTTAACTAATAAAATTCCCTAATTCAAGGCATGATTTAAAATGGAAATATTTTTTTTATCATAATTTAATTTTGATTTCTATCAATTAACTTAGTAATCAACGGATTAAGAATTAAGATCAATTGTGGTCGTTGTATACTAATTTGAAATTAATAACTTATATTGCAAATTCATAACAAGTTCAAGTAAAATGAGCATACCTTCGCAGCAACAACCCCACTAATATGAACCATGTCACACATCAAAAATGCTCCGAAGATATCTTTCTAAACCTTCCATATTCCCATTCTATAGGATAAGAACTACCACCACAGATAAGAATTTCAGGTCTATAACCCCCATGCGTTCTCCTTAAGTTTATCATAATCATTGTAACAAGTCAAAAGATTAATCTTATAAGACAAAGCTTCAAAAAATAGATGTCGTAGAAACCTTCCTCCCACCATGAGTATAAAAACCATGACTCAAATGTACACTAGAAGGTGAGTCCGAAACCATAATCCTATCACAAGTATTCAAAAAAGTATAAATAGCCTAGCGCTTCCATCACGACCCTGCACACAAAATTATCATAAGCAATAAATTCAATTCCTGTAAACTGAAAACTTAAACTACTAATTTATTATAACTAAATAAGTTACTTTTCCAAAGAACGAACACACCTTATAAAACTTTTAGATTTCATACTCATTTAAGAGTCACTCAAGAAAACGTGATATAATCTACTGTAATGATGTTCTTTTGCATCCTTGAGGTTTCCGGCAAAACTTTTGATAGAAACTCTACAAAAATTAAAAAGTACATCAAAGTATATATATAGACCTGGAAATTAAAACAATAGAAAATACATACTGTTTTTGATTTCATTGAAGAAATATCCCCAACATTGCTCACCTCCTTACAAAATTTTCGATGTTTGGAAAGCAATAAGAAATAAAAATGGAGAACGAAGATGAACCAGTAGAAGCTAGGGCACAAATCATTCACGAGAATGAAAGGAACTATGAAGAAAGTGAGGGCACACAATTCTATTCTGATAACAGCGCAACCTAATTTCGCATTCATAATTTCAAAGAGTGAAACCTAATTTCATGTTTCATTTCTTATAAAAGTGCAAAGTATGTTTTGATTAAAAAATAGTATTATTATATAGTATATTAAAATAAATGGACGTAAACTATCATTGAAACATAAATAGTCTAGTCGATTGGTGTTGTGTGTAAACCCAAAGAGTGTTGGTTTGAATCTAGAATTTGTTATTTTTTTAAAAACACTGAATAATTAAATTTCAAAGACTTGCTTAAACGCATTGTACAACAGGTTGGGGGTTCGAAACCCATGTTAAGCAATGTTTATTATAACTGATTTAAATTCAAGCAAAAGTTATCTTTCACCCACGCTTCAGAATTGTTGCTTATGATGCAAATGCGACAGTTATATTAAGGCCACACATGTAAAATCGTAGCCCAAATTAATAGACAACGGTTTAAATAAAAATTTAAAAAAATTTGTCAACAAAAAAAAGCGCGGCCTAACATCTTTTGCATAACGGTTTTTCAGTCGTTGTCTATTATTCTATTGCGTAAAGTGAAAAATATTGTAGTGTAAATAGATCTTGTTTTGATCTTACTCTATCTAAACACCAAAAGCAAAAGCACTTTTGTACTTTTCACTATTTTTTTTAGATTTGATCCAAAATCCATCAAACAATACAAATAACCACTGCACCAAATCTGAATTCATTCACTATAAAAGGAGGCCTCATTGCAATGCTCTAACACAAAAAAATCCATCATCAAACAAGAAAGAAAATTGAATCATTCTTGCACTCTTTCCATATTTTCACTCAAGAAAGCTAGAGGGATCATTATTTCTCATCTAGAAGTGCTTTTGAAGGTGCAACGGACACACTCCGTTAGGTAAAAAAAAGCTCATTTTAAACTCCCTCATAAAAGCATCATTTTCACTCATTCTTGTTACCATTATGTTTGTTTTGAACATGAAATCCCTCATAAAAAGCTCTTTTATATTGTTATTTAGTTTTTAATTTTATATTAAAAAATCCAAAAAAAAAAACTTTATTATTTATTCCTTTTCCCATGAATAATTTTCTCCCATTTTGTATATGTGTTGAAAACCTTGATTATACTTGGACTTAGACTTTATGTTAACTTGTTTATTTGATTTGTGCTTGAAGTACACTGATGTTTATGGTTGATGACTTGTTTTGAAACCCTAAGGTATGAACCTTAGAGGCATGAACCCTAATGACTTGAACCCTTGTATGAGGTGAACTTTTATCATAAAATGATACTTTAATATGCTTTGAACTTACTCCTAAACATTACTTTAGTCTTGATGCATGACATAGTTGTTTAAGGTTTAACATGCTTTTATGCTCCTTATAGGTCCACTTTTAAAATGTCTCGACCATTGCTTTACATGTCATGTGATCGATATCATGATCTATCTTGTTTGATGTTTTGACATGATGAACTTTGTAAAATTATTCTTGAGGCATTTTTGCTTGTATTCTTGTATGATCCATGTGTTATGAAATATTCTCTATGTCATGCCTTTTGCTCTATTCTTTATTGATGGCCTTGATTGGTGTCTTAAGATGTTTAAGCTTGATACATGTTAGTGATTTTGTTCATATGCTTGCTTAGTGCATATTGTTAATCCATGATATTTCTTGCATGATACTTGTGCTTATGTTTCAATCCAAGAAAAAGGGATTATAGTTGACGTATTGTCATGTGCATATTCATTGTGTGTGTTTGTAGCTTCCTTTATCCACCTTGTGCCCTTTAGTCCCTTCTAAACCCTAGTCCAATCTTAGGATTTTTCAAACTTGAACTTCTTTCATAAAAAAACCTTGACTTTAGGTCATTGAATTTTCAAACTTTCTTTCTTCATAAATGCTTCAAAAAAAACTTTAAGCATATCAAACTCTTTCTATAAGACTAAAAAACATAAATCTCATTCAAAACTTTTGCCACTTGGATTTTTCATTTTTAAACCCTTTTTCAAAAGAGACTAGACATGAATCATCTTTATAGTTTAGATATAAATCTCCTACCCCATAGTAATGATTGAAATTGATGTTGATTCTTTTCCATATGAAGGAGTTAGTTGCATACTTGTAGATTCTATATCCAAGTTGGAGCAATTCCTTCATAATGATGCAAAGATCCATCTTCTCAGATTTGTGGTGGTTTAGATGAGTATTCTCCTTAATATGATAACTTGTCTCTTCTTCTAATATCAATTAAACAAACCCTTTTGTCATTTGTATTATGAACTACGGGATTTTGATCCTTCATTAGTACGTAGGCACAAGACTTTATGTCTTTTCAAATCAAAAAGCAATAAAACACATTTCTCTTCTCATCTCCCTAATCTTTAGCAAACAACAATAACCAAACACAAATATCTCAAGAGCTTCCTATAGGATACTATAGATGATTAAGGTGTTAGTATCTTCCCTTTTCATAACAAACCCCCAGACCTTCAATCTCTTTATTGCATTGTTTTGCATTTCATAATTATGGGTTATTTGATCTTTTCCCCTTCCTTTGTATAAATTAAATTTTGGTGGTGACATTTTGTTTTGCGAGTCAAGTTAACATAATAGTTTGGTCTTTGATTCTCACCGCGACACCTAGTATCTGGTTTAGTGATTCTTGCAAAGTTCAAAACGCCGAATTTTTACAAATACAAGGGTAAACTTGCCTAAAAATCCATCTCATGATGTATTACCGCAAGATGGATGCCCATGTGGAAATTAATTATACACTATTTTCAAGACAGTCTGAGTGGCACACCTTCTAAGTGGTACTTGAGCCTCGATCTTAGCAGAATTAAGTGTTTCCAAGACTTGTCAAACGCCTTTTCATCAAGCACTACAAATACAACATGGACATGGTCCGTGATAGGAGACAACTGTAGATCATATCCCAAAAGGACAAAGAATCATTCAAGGAGTGCGCCCAAAGGTGGATATAACTGACCTCTCAGGTTGAACCACCTCTTGCAGAAGAAGAACTTGCTGAAATGTTCATGGATACTGTTCAACCTTCCTTCTATGAGAAGATGGTTAGAAGTACATCCCTGAGTTTTTCTGAACTTGTTGTTGTAGGAGACCAAATTGAACATGGCATGAGAAATGGCAAGATTGCAGTTGTTGCTGGAACTTGTAGCAATAATCCGAAGAAGTTATCTAGAGGGTTTCCTGAAAAGAAAGAAGGTGAAACCAATGTGGTGTCTATTGGACAAGAAATAAGTCATCCAAGAAGAAGACAATAATAATAGTACACCCAAAAACAATATGCACCTCAATAGTATGTATATCAACCGCCTTTTTCTTATCAACAACCAACTTATCCTGCTCAATACGTTCAACAACCGTATGTAGCCGCTATTGCACCAACTTTCAATCAACAACCTACTATGGCTTATCATCGTGCTTTAGCCTATCAGTATGCTCCGACTCCCCCTGCATATCAATAAGCATTGGTAGTTCCAGCTTATCAACAACCAAGAGCTCAGGCTCCTCATCAAAATGCTCAAACTCAAAATAGGAGACAAGGGGATATAGCCACCTTCAATCCAATTTTGATGTCGTATACAAAGCTTTACCCTTCTTTGCTGCAAAAGGGACTAGTGGTTCCTAGGCATTTGGGTCCTCCACATGATCATTTAGCTGCAGGTATAACCTAAATGCATAATGTCCTTTTCATGAAGGCACTCCTGGGCATGATCTAGAAGGGTGTTGTGATTTGAAGCATATAATACTTGAATTGATTGAGAGCAAGATTCTGTCTTTCAAGGATATGAGACCTAACGTGAAGAACAATCCTCTTCCCGTGCATGGAAACCCTACAATGAATGCATTTGAAGAAGCATTAGATGGCTATGTGATTGAAAAGGTTGATGATGTCAAAACTCCTTTGGCAGCCTTCCATGCCCGACTAGTGGAAGATGGCTTGATTGGTGTTCACCATGATGATTGTGAAGATTGTACCATTCATCTAAGAGGATGTAAAATGGTACAATATTCAAGACCTAATGAATTAGGGAGTACTGCAAATCACTAATTTTTCAAGGAATGAGGATGTGTTGGTAATTGAACTTTGTTTCAATTTACCAGAGCCTGTTGAGATCTCTTATTATGGAAAGAAGGATGTTCCATCAAATAACCATATGTCATATGTTGTAATATGTAGGCCTACACCTTTTCCGTATGAGAACACCAAGGTTGTGCCTTGGAATATGAAATTACCGATGTGGATAAGGTATTTGAAGAAGGTGAAGGTGAGAAAGGCCTATAAGTTATGGATGAAGATGACACAAAAATCGCATGAATGAGTAGAATGAACCGCAATGGCCAAATTTATACTCATGAGTTTAATATGACCCCTAAAGCATCAACCAAAAAGGCTACAGTTTTAGTTCCTGCAAAGGAATCTTATGTGATACAATCTGAAGAGGCTGTTGAGTTCTTGAAAATGATCAAGAGAAGCAATTACAAAGTTGTGGATTAGTTGCACCAAACGCCATCCAAGATATCTATTTTGTCTTTGTTACTGAACTCCCAAGCCCATAGGGAGGCTCTGCTGAAAGAACTTGCTCAAGCTTATGTGACTCAAAGCATCACAGTGGACCAACTTGATGGAGTGGTTGCTAACATCACAACTTGTAATACTATGAGCTTCATTGGTGAAGAATTACCTGAAGAGGGACAAAATCACAACTGTGCTCTCCATATTTTAGTGAAATGCAAAGTTGATGCTTTAGCAAGAGTCCTAGTTGATATTGGGTCTTTTCTGAATGTTATGCCGAAGAGGACACTTGACAAGTTGTCTTATCAAGAACCAGCAATGAAGCCCAATGCGTTGATAGTAAAAGCTTTTGATGGGTCCAGAAGGACCGTAATTGGAGAGGTGGAACTACCAATATAGATTGGCTCTCATATATTCCAAACTACTTTCCAAGTCATGGGCATTAATCCGACATATAACTATTTGTTAGGGTGTCCCTAGATACATGCTTCAGGGGCAATAACCTATACCTTACATCAAAAGATGAAGTTTGTTGTTAATAATCAACTCATAATAATTTATAGAGAAGAGGACTTTGTGATTAGCCACCTTTCATCCTTCCGATATATCAAGGCTGATGAAAATGTTTTGGAAACTTATTTCCAAGCTCTTAAGATAGCGAATGCCACTTTCGTGGAGATGAAAAACCCTGTTAGGAAAGCTAGTTCGTCTTTTGCCTCTTTAAAGAGCGCAAAGTCAACAATTGAAGTGGGAGCCCTGAAGGTTGGGGTCAACTCATTGATGTTCGTGAGAAAAAGGATCTTTCGGTTTGGGATATGTGTCTTCTGCTGTGGAGGATCTCTGGTCCTTACAAAGGACAAACTCGAACCATCCATGAAGTCTTTCTCAGTAGAATCTTTATCCATGGAGATCAAGTTAGTGTAATTAAGGACAGTATCGAAGACGAAGATATGTCATGTGTGGTTTACCGGTGTGAAACTGCTTTGGACAATTGGAAGACGGTTGAGATCTCTGAGATTTTTCCTTTGTCAAAATAATATTTGTTGTTTTCTTTCAAATCCGTAGCTCTGCCCAAGGCTAATGGATCATATTGTAGGGCCACTTTTTATTTTCAAATATCACTATTGATAAATAAAAGACATTTTGTTCGGATTCTTATTATTCATTTGTGATTTCTTTTTAGAAAATGACAATCTTTTTCAAAACAAAAAAAATCTTCCTTTTTGCATCTTTTATTTTTTACTTTTTCTAAAATAATAAAGCATTCAAACATGCAGAATAATCGATAAAACCGTTGAATCCAATGACTTTACTCCCTCTAATAACTCTGAGTTTCGTATCTACCAAGCAGAAGAAGGGGGTGAGGAAGATTATGACATCCCCAATGAATTGGCAAGGCTGCTCGAGCACGAGTTCAAAGCCCTCCAGCCACATCAAGAACCGGTGGAGACAACCAACCTTGACACAAAGAAAAAGAAGAAAAAGGTTAAGGTCGGGACCACACTTGAAGTAAGCATCAAAAAGAGATTGGTCAAGCTGCTACAAGAGTATGTTGATGTGTTTGCATGTTCATACCAGGATATGTCAGGTCTAGACACTGATATTGTTGTGCACAAGCTACTGCTTTACCCAGACTACCTGCAAATAAAACAGAAACTCTGAACAACAAGACCAGATATGGCCCTGAATATTCGTGAAGAAGTCAAACAACAATTTGACACCGGTATTCTCGTAATGGCGAAGTACCCGTAATGGGTGGCCAATATTGTACCCGTTCCCAAGAAGGATGGCAAGGTTAGAACGTGTGTTGACTATAGGGATCTAAACAAAGCTAGTCCTAAGGATAATTTCCCACTGCCACACATTTATACTTTGGTAGACAACACTGCAAAGTTTGTTGTATTCTCCTTCATGGACGAATTTTCAGGATATAACCATATCTAGATGGCTCCAGATGATATGGAGAAGACCATATTCATTACCCCTTGGGGGAAATATTTCTACAAGGTAATGTCCTTCGGTCTCAAAAACACCGGGGCAACTTACCAAAGAGCGATGATCACTTTTTTTCCAGACGCATAAGGAGATAGAGGTTAATGTCGATGATATGATCGCTAAATCCCAAAATAAAGAAGATCATATAGACCATCTGCATAAGCTGTTTAAACGCCTCATAAAGTTTCAACTACAATTAAACCCTACAAAATGCACATTTGGTGTTCAATCAAGGAAGTTGCTTAGTTTCATCGTTAGTCAATGAGGAATTGAGGTAAACCCCGACACGGTCAGAGTGGTATAAGAAATGCCTACTCCACGAATTGAACAAGAAGTCAGAGGTTCCTTGGAAGTTTGAATTACATCTCTAGGTTTATCTCACATATGACTACTACGTGTGAGCCTATTTTCAAGTTGCTTCGAAAGATAAAGAAATTGAATGTAACTCTGATTGTCAAAGAGCTTTTGAGAATATCAGAATACTTGAAAGAGCCTTCTATTTTGATTCCACTTATCCTAAGAAAGCCATTAATCATGTATCTGATTGTGCTTGAAGAGTCCATGGGATGCGTGTTGGGGCAACATGATGAAACTGGTTGAAAGAACATGCTATTTACTATCTGAGCAAAAAATTTATAGATTGTGAAACCATATATTCACTCTTGGAAAAAACTTATTACGCTTTAGCATGGGTTGTAACACCCTTCTAATATACCCCAAATTTTAATTAAAACAACAAAATATAAATCAGAGTAGATATGCAATTAAGGGTGTCACACTTAACACTTCACACCATTCACCAAAATATCTGGTCATGCTCATTTATTAATCAAAATAAGATATTGCACAATTCGCAGCGGATATAAATCTAACAACATGCAAATCCATGTAACACAGTACATGTAAAATTGTTCAACCATCAAAATAAAAACAAGGTAAAACATCCCGTCCCGATGTTACATATACCAGAGCATGACCCACTAAGGAACTACACTAGACTCCAAGCACTAGCTTCTACTCAATCACTGCTCGTTACCTGAAACATAGTTGTAAGGGTGAGTTCCTCAATCGATATAATAAGCATTATAAAATATCATGTAATGCTAAGTAAATTAACACATTTCATCACCCTAATCAGATCACACATTCAGTAACGGCAACATCAACTCAAAATCATAATCATACTCAACCCAACACAAAACACACGTATAATATTGGAACACATCCATTCATATTATACGCCATACATACATTATGCAATGAGACTCCATGCATGCGGTACCGACTATTCGTGAACACATAGTTCAACCTCACCGATCAAATCCAGATACGGCTACCAAGCTCACTAGTCCCACTCATTTGAGACCTAGTGACTCACTCACTAATTCCTCACCATGGGAATTAGCTACCACCATAAAGGCCATGCTATGCACGCTAAATCACCTAGCATGCAAACATCAACAACAATCCACAATGGACATATGCTCACACTCTAAGCCATAAACAACTCACTAATTCCTCACCATGGGAATTAGCTACCACCATAAAGGCCATGTTATGCACGCCAAATCACCTAGCATGCAAACATCAACAACAATCCACAATTGCATACATAATAGATATATTCACAGCATTATGCATACCATCATACACCATCAGCATATTTATCACATAATCACATCATGTCATGCCAAACAATAAATCACAGTATTAGCACACTCTACTAATACCTATACTGCTCAAAACAACGGGAAATGATCCCTACTATATCATACATCAGCTAAATTATATCTGTCGCATTACGCGAAAAACCGACGGGAAAAGAAAGAAACAACAGAGCCGCCACCGTGCGTTATTTATCCCAAAAGAGGGAAAGGAAACGCTCGAAGTAAACCTAGGAAAGAACATGGTCTCGCGACCAAAGAGAATGGGATCGGGAGTCGGTTATGCGAAGGGAAGGTATTAGCACCCCTACGCATCCGTAGTACTCTACGGGATCCACGCACAATAGAAAGGAAATTGGTTGCTAAAGCACTGCTCAAACACACACCACTGGCTGCAAGAGACAAAAGAGACTGACTGAAACTGACTCGGCAGGACATCGTATCCTGGGCCTACTTAGTCTATCAGACATAGACATCAGAGTCGAAGTAGTTCGGACTGGGGAGACGACACATGCTCGCTAGGATATCGCATCCTATGCATACGTATCTTCTCGGACGAGAGAAGAATCAGAGCATTCGTAGCTCGGCTGACACGCACACAAACAAACACAGGCAAAGGCAAACGTGGAGCCTGAATGCCAATCACTGGACTTACATCAGCATCCGAACCAAAACACACAAGAAGGCAAACATGGAGCCTGAATGCCAATCACTGGGCTTACATCAGCATCCGAACCAACAAACACACACAAGGGTGGTTAAGACACAAAGGGTTGAAAAAGAAAAAGGGCGCCCGGAGAGATCAGCTCAATCTCCTGCCTACATACTTCATCTGGTATGAAGATCAGGGCGATGTAGTTCCCCTACGCAGGGAAAAGGACTAGCCTAACCAGATAACAGAGGGAGACACAACACTAGGGAGACTACGACTCGAGCCTAGATGTTGTCATGCAAAGTCAACCCTAAGTTAAGGTTTCTAGCTAACTGGCACAAGGGCCAACCTATCCTAGTCATGACTTGCACAGGAAGCAAGCCACACACACACCAAACTTGCACAGGGAGCAAGGGTCTCAATTGCAACTAGGGCAAGAGAAAGGGGAGGTCTCAATCGCAACGAGGGCGAGAGAAAAGAATTAGTGTTAGTTGTTAGTCAAACTCGACAAGACATCGCATCTCGTGCCTACGTATCTCATCTGGACATGAGAATCAGAGTTGCCGTAGTTCGGCTAAACTATAACTGTTGATTTGTGTTTTTTAAGTGGACAACGTCACTGCACAATCTACCTGATGCTCGACCTTTGGAGACTTACTCATCTGTAGTAGAAGGAGTTAACGTATCCTTAAGAGGGGATGATGTTTGTTTGTGTTTTAAAAAGGCTCAAGCAAGAAAGGAAGTCCTATACGAAGGAACCGTGCTACCTTAATTGACATGCAAACGAGACTACGCGGAGTCTAACAAACCTAGGGGATACAATCACACCACACAAACATACACAAGCATATACAACATAAAATAAACACACCAACAAGGGGGCTCAAACATGGGTTAGGTTTTAGTCGAGGGGTCACATCAACCTCAACAAACAAACCTCTGGAATGGGGTGAATGTTGCTCTTAACCTTGCCATTGAGAGGCTAAGGTGAAGCAGATGAAAGGAGATGAGGGGTGTGCCTCATTGCTTCTATCCCTGGCCAGGGAGAGCATTTGACAAGAATGTGTGGGTTCAGAAAGTGGGAACCCTTCTACACATTTGATACTGACTCAACTGTACAATTGCACAAGATCTTGGGTTTTTATCTGTAATGCATCAACACAGCGGTGTGAGCAAAACAGAAGACACACTGAATAGCAGGGGATAGGTTGCTTATCCCTTGGTTCTGCCAATTGCCTCTTCACTTAGGAGGTCTTAAACTATGTACAAGGACAAATTAAACATACACAAACATTGCCTCTTAAGGAGGACTTCAGACAGTTGCCTGGCCAAGTAACAGGCCAGGTCTTCCAGACTACATGAAGAAAAAGGAATTATACCTCAAGCAAATTGCTAAATAGCAAAGCAAAGCAAGTTCAAAGAACTTAAGCAACTAATGGTACCTGAAATGGTCAAACAGATCAGTACACAGTTCACAAGTTAAAACAAAGGAAATAGGAATCAACAGTCAAATCAGATAATCAGATGTGCAAAGCACAAGACTCAAATCATATGAGTCAAGTCACCTACAAAACCAAGAGGTTAGACAATGATATTCAAGCAAACTCAATCAAAGATAATTGGCCTCATTGGTCATTTTGTTGGTCAACCTGAAAACACAAGCTCAAAAGTGAGTAACAGGACCACTAGGGCAAGCCTAGGGTCAAAAGAGAATGAAAAAGTCAAAACAGCAAAGGGAAAGCATTCAAAATCATGTTCAATCAATTAAGAAACAATTCCAATTGGGTTCACATTCATATCAATCACCATCATCAATTCATAGGCAAAAGAAGTCAAAGCATGGCAAGTGAGAGCTCATAGAAGTCAACAGCAAGACTTGCATCAAAAGTCAACTCAAACATTTCCAAAAATACCCAAATAAATCATGACCAAACCTAACACCTAGCATGGTAAGCATGTCAAATTTCATCACATTTGGACAAGTGGAAGGCAGTCAATGAAAATTATAAAGTCAAAGCAATTTTGAACATGCTTAAGGAAGTCAACCAAACATGCATCAACTTAGAAAAATCATAAATCAGAGATGGTGTATGATAAATGAAGGGGACTAAAACCATGGCAAAGATGAGGATGTCTAGTTATCTCATGTAAAATTTCACATCTATCTAGTAAAGTATGAGAATTTCACAAATGAATTGGCAACATGTATCACACAAAGTCAACATTTGACTAGACAGGGGAGCAAAATCTCAAATAATTAGGAAAATGGCACAAACAATTCCACAAAAAATCACATACAAACTAGACACACAATAGAAGGTTCATGCAAAAGTTGAGGTCAATTGGGGGTCAAGAAGCATGGATACAAAAATCAGCAAATTGCACATCCATGGTGTGACACAAGTTGTCACACCCTACTTCAAAAATTCACAACTCTCAAACCACATTAGATAAATTCATGATCCTTACATCAAAATAAACATGAGTGAGTGTAGATTAACCATAAAAAATTTCAAAGTCATTGGATACATCCTCATCATTTCACAAAAGAATTGGCAAAAGGTACAAAAGGTGCATACATGTCAAGAACCCTAATGCCATTAAAAATCCAGCCATCCAAAAAATCATTAAAAATCATGATAAAAAAGTAGACATCAAACAGGACATGATGCAAAAATTTTCATGAAATTTGGATTTGAAATGCATGAGTTATGAATTTTACAAAATGTAGTATCAATTTGGGATAAATGAACAAAATGAACATGGTTTAACAAGTCAACAAGTTGACCGATGGCATTTTTGTGAATACCACACTCATTAGACAAAACGCAGCGTACAGGGGCGAGGCAGGGAAATGTTCTCATTGGTTGTCACCAATGGAACAGTAACAGGGCAAGTAATACACGTGAAAAACCAAATTTCTGGAAACAGGATTAGGGTTTACTGCAGTATATTATCTTCATGCTCATCATCATAAAACGAAATTCAAACAGCATTACACAAACAGCATGGCAGTGATATTCGTGTAACATCAAACAGCAACAAACCAAACACGGTTTCCAGAATTCTGGGTAAAACATTTCAGGGTTTTAGTAACAGTGCTTAGGGTTTTTTGAAAGCAACAGTGTTCATCATCATCAACAGCAATCGAGCAAAACAAACATGTCCAGAAATGGAAGTTAAACATGGCATTCGAACAAGTAGACCAAGCACATGCATAATCCAAACATGGTTTTCATGAAATCATCATCATCAAAGCAAATCGACTAAAAGCATATTTGAGCATACAAATTAAAATCCAGATTTCTCATGCATGACACAACCATTTTAAGTGAGACAAAGTTCAATGGAATCAGCATCAAAAGACCTACCAGAAACATCTCATGATTTTGGAAATAGAGAGGGTCGAAATCTTACTTGGATTTGAAGTAAATGGAGCAACAGTGATGGATTGGTGATGCAAGCTTGAAACAGGTCCCCCTTATGCTTTGAAATGATGAATACTTGAAGCTATTTGGCTCAGCAAGGCTTGGAATCTTTCAAATCGATTTTCACCATTGTTGAAGCTTTGGAAAAACAGAACATGAGATGAAGTTCCAGCTGTGGTTTGATGCTTGAAAAAGCTTCCAAATGTTGGCCAGATAATGAAGAAACCAATGGATGCTCGGGCTCTTTTGAGTTTTTTGCAGAAAAATGCAAGGATGTGAAAATGGAAGTTTTGAGAGAAGAGAGAATTCTGTCGTGTTAGAGGCTGCAGCCAGGGTTTTTCTGACAGAGAATAAGTTATATATGGACTGTTTAAGGTTGGTTAAACAAATGCTAAGCAAGGTTAACTTAAATGAAGTGAATTGCAACTTTTGCTAATTTTGAACATGGTTCATGGAGGTGTATGATTCTGGCCGAGTTTGGGCCTCAAACAAGTTTTAAACAACATTATAAACAAGTCCCAAATGGCCAAATGTGCTGAAAATGTCTAAATCAAAAAATCACTTTTTGCACATACTTGAAATTAATGAAGTCAAGTCCAAAAATGCCATTTTGCATGGTGATGTTTTGGTGCATGAAATTTACATTTTTGGAAAGAGGAGGTAAAATGTGGTTTGTAGGAAAAAAACCCCACCAAAATTGGCCAAATGGTTTGGGAGATATGGCCTTTTGAAGTTCAAGATTTTGTGAAAATGATTTGATCATATCTTGACAACCATACATGGGAATTGAGAGTTCTTGGACTTTTTGGAAATGGGAGAACAAGATCTTCAACTTTCATGTTGGGCAAAAATTCATTTGAAGCTTGTATCATGATGTAAGTTTGGGATCAAGAAGTTTCCATTTTTGGCAGTTAAAATTACAGGTCCAGTTTCTATTTTTGGAAATTTTCTGATTGGCTTCAAATTCTTCAATGATGTTGATTGCCATGACATATGAGGTCTATTGGGACATGAATAAGCTCTCTCAAACCAAATCCATCCATCAAAACCATAAAAATCAACCACAGTTGACCAACTTTGACTTTCTAGGGTTTCTGACTGATTGTGCATGAACTGAGGGCTTCTGAACATCCAACCCTTGACTTAAACACCTCAAATGGACCTCCAAGTCATGTGAACATGTTGGACAAACCCTAGGGCCTTGGCTCCTTGAGAAACACCCTTGCTTGGTTGGTTGACTGATCTCCTGATCAGTTTGACCTAATTTCTTGATTGGCTTGCACTTGAGGCAACTGGGACAATGCAATGCTATGCAATGGACCATGATATGCTATGACCTAATATGAGAATGTATGTACAATGATAGGTGCAAATTTGAGGTGCTACAGCTGCCCCTATTCAATCAGCTGGGAACCCGAACGGATGATAGCAATTGCTGTCAGACTTTCAGGGTAAACAGGGATTGAATACAAAAGAACCGTAGAAATTTGCACCGACTGAATATAATACAAGGAGAACCACGTCATTTACCGATGAAAACTGCAGGACGGCTTCAGAAAAGCAAAACCATTTACCGATGGTTGGAAAACTGGAGACTTGATATTTACCGATATCAACTTCAGCAAGACCATTTACCGATGGCTGCTGGGAAAATAACTTCTGGAAAGCGAAACCATTTACCGATGGTTAAAAACTTGATATTTACCGATATCAACTTCAGCAAAACCATTTACCGATGGTTGCTGGGAAAACAACTTCTGGAAAGCGAAACCATTTACCGATGGTTAAAAACTTGATATTTACCGATATCAACTTCAGCAAAACCATTTACCGATGGTTGCTGGGAAACAACTTGGTGTAGAAAAGGAAGCAAGACCATTTACCGATGGTGGCTTCTAGGTGACTTGATATTTACCGATATCAACTTCAACAAGACCATTTACCGATGGCTGCTGGGAAAAACAACTCCTGAAGAGTGAAACCATTTACCGATGGTTAAAACTTGATATTTACCGATATCAACTTCAGCAAGACCATTTACCGATGGCTGCTGGGAAAACAAACTTCAGAAAAACAAAAACCATTTACCGATGGTTAAAAACTTGATATTTACCGATATCAACTTCAACAAAACCATTTACCGATGGCCGCTGGGAAATAATTTGATGAAAACAAAACCATTTACCGATGGTTAAAACTTGATATTTACCGATATCAATTTCAGCAAGACCATTTACCGATGGTTGCTGGGAAACAACTTGGTGTAGAAAAGGAAGCAAGACCATTTACCGATGGTGGCTTCTAGATGACTTGATATTTACCGATATCAACTTCAACAAGGCCATTTACCGATGGCTACTGCAACTGGGAATTCGATATTTACCGATATCGAAGAGAACTGGGCCATTTACCGATGGCATCTCCGCTTGGGGAGGGACAAAATCTTCGTAGTGATACCAGACAAAACGTTTACCGATGACTTCTGGGGATACTGATTTTATGAACAAGAGAAACAAAGAATGACCAGACATTTACCGATGACTGGGATGGGACTCGATGTTTACCGACATCGAAAGATGATGTTTACCGACATCAAAAAGAGATGACCAGACATTTACCGATGACTGGGGTGGGAGATGTATTGGGGAGGAACAAACAAATGTTTGCAACTGAAAACCAGGTAGGACATTTACCGATGACTCTACTGGGGATTTCTAGCTGGGGAATTATCAGACATTTACCGATGACTGAGGGAAAGACTCGATGTTTACCGACATCGAAAGATGATGTTTACCGACATCAAAAGCAAGACCAGACATTTACCGATGACTGGGGGTGGGACCCGATGTTTACCGACACCGAAACAATGACGTTTATCGACACCAAAAAATGACCAGACATTTACCGATGACTGGGTGAGACTCGATGTTTACCGACACCGAAGCAATGGTGTTTACCGACACCAAAAAATGATAGAACACACGCGGGTGTTGGCATGACACTTACTGGTATTACAAGAACGGACATCTGAGATATGTCAAAGCAAGGCTGATCATTTGCTGGGGGTCTCACTGGGGAGAAACGAACTTTCTGTCACCATCGGGTGAGGAAATAAACCTCTGTGGGGATATCAATCTGAATGCTGTCGAAGCAACTGTAGCAGACGTGCTGCCGACGTTGAATAAAATGATCCGCCTCTGCCGGGGATACGGTCTGATGGGGTTAACACATGAATGCATATGTTTGAATTTTTTATGGCGTAATGCTCCATATGGAATGGAAATGCTACGCAGTTTTGAGGATGCAATGATTACTATATGCAAAATGCAAAATGATGAAAACTCCGCTGGGGAAGACACAGGACGACTGTGCTGAGAAACCTTCAATACAACTCCGCTGGGGGAAGAACAAGGCAAATGTCGGGGAACCAACAATACCAATCCACTAGGGGAAGAACAAAGCAACTCGCTGGGGAGTAATAAAGCAACTTGTTATAGCCAAAAGTAAACTGCTGGAGCTATCCCAATCAATTCACAAAGATTCCGCTTGGGGAAATAACTGCTCCACTGGGGAAGACAAAACCAGGCAACTCTCTGGGGATAAGTCTCATACAGACCTCAGATATGATAAGCTCTGCTTTGGGATATAACTGTTACTCTGCTGAGGACGACCCGCATAATTCACAAGTAGAAACAACTCAGCTGGGGAAATAATTAACAACGCCTACCAGGATCGGCAAAGAAACAGTCTTGAAAAAAGAATCCGTCTGGAACGAAAAAAAGAAATCGGCCTGAATACCGAAACAGAAACGTCGACCTGGATACCAAAATAAATGATAACACATGGATAACCACGGCCCGAGCGCCGCTCGTCAGTCTGAATACTGAGCATCGGAATATGAGAGATTTGATGTCGATCTGAAACATCGGAAATTGGCCTGGATGCCACTTCGGTCTGAACACCGGAAAATTGGCCTGAGTGCCATGAGTACATCGACCTGATCGTCGGAAACTCCTTTGGTCTGAATACCGGAAAATTGGCCTGAGTGCCATGAGTGCATCGACCTGATCGTCGGAAACTCCTTCGGTCTGAATACCGGAAAATTGGCCTGAGTGCCATGAGTGCATCGACCTGATCGTCGGAAACTCCTTCGGTCTGAATACCGGAAAATTGGCCTGAGTGCCATGAGTGTATCGACCTGATCGTCGGAAACTCCTTCGGTCTGAATACCGGAAAATTGGCCTGAGTGCCAAAGCGTGAATTGGTTCGTGTTCCAAAACACTCAACATCCTGAAGAGGGCTAGAAAAGCAGTCTTGTTAAAGGATGGACATTAGATTCCACAAGAAATACGAATCTTACTCTGCTGGAGATAACAATCGAAAGATTGACCAAAGAGTGCATGAGATATATTATCTATAGCCGTCAAAACGTAGATAATAACCTCGCATGGAAGATTATCCATAACCGGGTTATAGGTTGTTAAATGGATAAACGACCGAAAAGAAAGGCATCGGTACCAGGACTAGGTATGCAAAGATGACCAATCAAAAGAGGATGAAGTTGCCAACTCGGAGCAAATATCCAAAAGGAAAGGGAAGGCCCAATGGGGACAATACTGCTTGATCAAGGCAAGTATCCAAAGGGGACAAGACCATTAATACCACAAAGAGGGGATTACATCTACCGGTTTGTAGGCAGAAAACCACAGAAAAGTAACCAGTCATCATCGGGATGAGCACAAAGGGTTAACTCCAACAAGGGGATGAAAGTGGGATTTTACAACTACCAGCTAGTGGGTAGAAAACCACAAAGATAGGACTTACAGCTACCGGTTTGTAGGTAGAGGCCACAAATTCCGCTGAGGATGAAATGAACGAGTGCCGGTTAGTGAGCGACTATTCATTTATGCCCCAGGGAATCATAAGAGACAGTCAACGGGTAGCCAATTTAGGATCGATCCAAAAAGGCAGACTGAAACAAGACTCATCCTAATGAGGAAAGAACTCAATAGGGAGAACCCATCCCGTGTAGGGAGGGAACGGAAATAACCGTCATCCACGAGGATGTATCTCAGTGGGGAAATGGCAGGAAAGGATAGACACTTTCTGCTTAAGGGGTTGGCTCTACATGGAGAGATCAGACACACCCACATCTGCTAGGGGAAAATCTACTGGAGAGATCTGTATCAACAAATAGCAGGAGGTAACAATCAACAGATACCCGGCGACAGCTGCAACATGAGTATCCAAATGCTATGATTATGCATGTATGCATTATGCATGATGAATGTATGATGAATGCTGACAAACAGACATGCTCAACACGCAGGTCCGGGAATCAACCGTCCGGAGAGAAAACCAAAGCCACCAGAGAGCAAAGAAAATCCACTGGGGACTGGGATATCAGGGAACATTTATCCTGCAAGGGAGGAAGGCCACCGGAGGCTTCCGGAGGGATCGTCAGTCACAACCGGAGAACAGAGTTCAACATACAGGCGTATGCGCCACAACAACTCGTGATGAAAATCTGAGATACCGAGAAGCAACCAGATCTCTGATGAGAAATACAAAAGCATTGATAAAGCTCCTTACGCGAACAACTCCACTGGGGAATCTATCTGAGGGAATGCCGGATTACGGGGATGTCGATCCTCCAAATACTGAATCTTCCAAGAAAAGCACCCATGCTGGGGGGAGATGAAGACTGCTCTGTTGGAGAGGCGAAAGTTGAAGTCTTCAGTAAACACTCTGCTAGGGGAGCTGCCCCACAATAATGTCCGAAACAGCAAACTTGCTGGGGATGCCCCACGATAGGGCTCAAACAGCACTCTACTGGGGATGCCCCATAATAGAGCTAACAGGGATTTGGAGGAAGAATCTGTACTGCCGGGAACATGAAGATGAATAACTTCAAACGACACTGCATCAGGCAACTTCACTGAGGAGAGACCATACGAGGTTCTGCAGGACAAAGATACAGTCATGCTCGAGATACGAACAATTGTCTTACCTGTTGGTAATCATACCACCCCCGGGAGAGCACTGTGGGTCTCCTAAGTATTCTTCCATCATTGTGAATGTTCACTTTGTTTAAGAACAATTTTGTGAAAAATTTGTTTATTTTGAAAACAATGATACTTTATCAATTAAAACATGCAAAACGTTTGTTGAGTTGAAACAAATAAGAGTGCAAATAATTGGGTAAAAGCTCAAATAGATGTAATGGAATGGTAGTCTGCAAAGGGCGAGACTCCATGGATCTGTACAAGTTTGAAATCGATGATATATATTGGAGAGGGCTACATTGAACATAATGACCTTTCCTCTACCATTCTGAATTTTCGATGTATTCAAAGCTTCAGTCGACGACGAATCGAGAATCCCTGACGGATGACAGATATAGAGCACAGTCTTGTCAAGATGCAGTTACTTGCCAAATCCCTAATTTTTGCCTAGATTGCCCCAGTGTGAGGTGCTCAATCTAGCGGGATGCGAATTCTCTCTTTTTTTCAATGTCTCTAACTTTTGCCTGGATCGCCCTTTCGGGTTTTCAATCCACCGAGACGCTCCTTTTTGCCTAAGTCGCCCTTTGGGGTGTTCGACTTATCGAGCTTTTGCTTTTTTTTTTGTTTTTAGGCGAAGTATTTCTTGACTGCATCTGGAATTCACAGGACGAGTGAACTTCTCCATCCATTGTTGTAAGTGTCAAAACATTGCCTGAAAAGGCCCTCCTGACAACATATGGACTTTCATAGCTTGGGGGGTTCACTTGCCCCTGGAATCGGGCACGAAAGACAAGACTTTCTTGAGCACACGGTCCTTTTCTCAGAACTCGAGACTTGACCTTCTTGTCGAATGCTTTCATCACTCTCTGCTGATATAACTGACCATGACACATGGCAGTTGATCTTTCCTTCTTGATCGAATTCAGCATCAGTCAACTTGGGACTTTGAGGGTGCTATTTTCCTTTTGTTTTTTCTTTCTTTTTCTTTCTTTTGATTTCTTTTGATTTTGCACCCTCTCTTTCTTTGTTTTTTCTTTTTCTCTTTTTTTGATAAATGCCCCAGTTGGCTGTTCTGCTGATTCTCGAGATGCAGCTGAGTGATCTTCTTTTCTTGCTCAAGAAATCGGGAAATACCATAAGGAATCCCTTCAACATCATCTTCTTCCGCTTCAAATACAGGGAATTCAAAATTGGGAGATGACGTCCGATCATTATGTTCAATGGGTTTAAGAAACAACCTGCATAATGATTTTGATATGAAAAGCTTTTTGAAAATCAAACAAGACAATCGTTATGCAGATGAAAAGATTGCTTTTATTCTTGTTTTTAAAGGTTTTTTTTGTGATCACCAATTTCATGCAAAAAGCAAAAAGGAAAAACAAATGGAAAAACAAATGTTTAACATGAATTTATTTGAATGGAAATATCATTGCACAAAATGTTGCCAACAATATCATTACTTCTCCCTTTGGCATGGGAGAAGGGTTTTTAAACAAAGTGATTATTACTCCGACTTATGAACAACTGTAGGAAAGCCCACAATGACCCAATTGTGATAGATCCCACCGGGGATGACAACTATCAGTATCCTTTGCATCAACATCTTCTGTTTTTCTGAACAACCCTTCTGAAGAAAAGTCGGCGCCAGCCCAGGACTTGCTATCTTCAAGCTTGATTATCACGGGGACCCAAGTCTTCAAAGTTCAGAATACCTGACCTTACGAGGTCTTGAACCTTCATCTTCAACTGAAAGCAGCTCTCCACATCATGGCCAGGAGCACCCGAGTGATACACACAATGCTGTTCAGGCCTATACCACCACCGAGGGTTGACGGGTATGGGCGGCGGGTCTCTGGTTGTAATCAAGTTCCGCTCTAACAGAGAGGGATACAGTTCGGCGTAGGACATGGGGATTGGATCAAAAATGATCTTCTTCCTCTCATTACTTGTACCAGCTTGATTATCAATGGGAGGCTGGTAAGCCTGCTGCTGAGGACGATGTTGTTGATGCTGATATTGCTGAGTTGGTCTTCTCTGCTGTTGTTGAGGTTGAGTTGCTGGAGTAGTCGCAACAGCAGCCTGACGAAACTGTCCTCTGTTTGCACCCCTCCGACGGTGCATAGCATTTGTTTCACTTTCTCCCCTTTTGGGTACCCCAGAGGATGGCTTCTTAGAACCGGAAGAACTTGAAGAGCCAGGATGGCGAACCGGAGCGCAGGTTGCTCTGACATTAACAGTCTCTGCAGCAAGAGGCTGTTCACTGATTCTGATCCCATTCAATTCATCGCCCACGGCATGATCATTGACGAGAATAGTGACAGCAGCATTCTCATGAACGGGTACACCCACTGGTGAAGCACGGTGGACTGGTGGAATCATGGCTTCCAGTCTCTGGGCTAAGGCACGCAGCTCCTCTTGCCCCTGAACAACTCCTTGCATCGTTGTCATGAACTGGGCCATGTTCGCCCTCATCTCAGCCAACTCAGTCTGAACCTGATCCATACTTCTTTGATGATTGAGTCTGGTCGCGGTGCGGACGGTGATCAACAATCCTGTCTTAGTCAAAACCCAAAGTGAGAAGTCACGTCCCCAAACATGTCTGTAATGCAAGGATGATATGTACATGATATGCGTATGATGCGAATGCTATTTTAATATGAATGATCCTGATAAAGGATATGCGTATGCGAGTTAACTTTTTTTCTTTTTTTCATGCATTATTTTTTTTGAAAATAAACATGCTATGATGCAAATGATGCAACATGACTGGTCAGGCTGTGCATCTCGGAGCACAGGATCGAAGCTTCAGCTGGAACTCGGAGTCACAATCCATCTGAAACCCAAAGTCAACTGATACTGTCATCTGGAACCAATCTGAGGAACCAAGTCACCATAAATCCGACTTGGGGAGTTCCGAAATAAACGGAACTGGAGATTACATCACTATCATCACAGGAACATCCACTGAACGGATGACAGCCAGATCCTCTGAACAGGTACTCTCGAATTCAACCCGGGGATCCGAAATAAACGGAACCCGCTGATAAACTACGGACAGAACTCCGGCGTCCCAGAAATAAATGTCCATAATCCATAGTCACCATCAGTACCTAGAGTCACCAACTGTACCTGCAATAATGATCAATCCCCCCCACTCACGGGTGTAGTCTAGGCCAGGGTAAGGTCGAGAGAAACGCAGCATAAATAACCTTTCGCAGAATATCATCCTGTGCACACCCGATGTATGCACCGATAATATCCCACCAGGGTCTGAACTGCTCGTGATGTCAATGTTCCGCTAAGTGGTGTACACCACCCGCTTCCCATGAATCACTCTATTCCTATGTTTCCTAGATTTCACTCATAGCCTGGGTATTGGGCCTTTTACCTCGAGTAACTCCCACCCCAAACAGAGAGACACAGCCAGATGAACAGATGAATATGAATGCAAACATTAATGCAAACAATAAATGCAAACAGTAAAATGCAAATATATACAAATGAATGCAATAAATAACAGCATAAAGCAACCAAAGCCCTAACCTAGAGAGCGCTAGGAGAGACTCGCTTAGGGAAGATGGACCAGCACAGGTCAACTTCTCTTATATCCCCAGCAGAGTCGCCAGCTGTCGCATTACGCGAAAAACCGGCGGGAAAAGAAAGAAACAACAGAGCCGCCACCGTGCGTTATTTATCCCAAAAGAGGGAAAGGAAACGCTCGAAGTAAACCTAGGAAAGAACATGGTCTCGCGACCAAAGAGAATGGGATCGGGAGTCGGTTATGCGAAGGGAAGGTATTAGCACCCCTACGCATCCGTAGTACTCTACGGGATCCACGCATAATAGAAAGGAAATTGGTTGCTAAAACACTGCTCAAACACACACCACTGGCTGCAAGAGACAAAAGAGACTGACTGAAACTGACTCGGCAGGACATCGTATCCTGGGCCTACTTAGTCTATCAGACATAGACATCAGAGTCGAAGTAGTTCGGACTGGGGAGACGACACATGCTCGCTAGGATATCGCATCCTATGCATACGTATCTTCTCGGACGAGAGAAGAATCAGAGCATTCGTAGCTCGGCTGACACGCACACAAACAAACACAGGCAAAGGCAAACGTGGAGCCTGAATGCCAATCACTGGACTTACATCAGCATCCGAACCAAAACACACAAGAAGGCAAACATGGAGCCTGAATGCCAATCACTAGGCTTACATCAGCATCCGAACCAACAAACACACACAAGGGTGGTTAAGACACAAAGGGTTGAAAAAGAAAAAGGGCGCCCGGAGAGATCAGCTCAATCTCCTGCCTACATACTTCATCTGGTATGAAGATCAGGGCGATGTAGTTCCCCTACGCAGGGAAAAGGACTAGCCTAACCAGATAACAGAGGGAGACACAACACTAGGGAGACTACGACTCGAGCCTAGATGTTGTCATGCAAAGTCAACCCTAAGTTAAGGTTTCTAGCTAACTGGCACAAGGGCCAACCTATCCTAGTCATGACTTGCACAGGAAGCAAGCCACACACACACCAAACTTGCACAGGGAGCAAGGGTCTCAATTGCAACTAGGGCAAGAGAAAGGGGAGGTCTCAATCGCAACGAGGGCGAGAGAAAAGAATTAGTGTTAGTTGTTAGTCAAACTCGACAAGACATCGCATCTCGTGCCTACGTATCTCATCTGGACATGAGAATCAGAGTTGCCGTAGTTCGGCTAAACTATAACTGTTGATTTGTGTTTTTTAAGTGGACAACGTCACTGCACAATCTACCTGATGCTCGACCTTTGGAGACTTACTCATCTGTAGTAGAAGGAGTTAACGTATCCTTAAGAGGGGATGATGTTTGTTTGTGTTTTAAAAAGGCTCAAGCAAGAAAGGAAGTCCTATACGAAGGAACCGTGCTACCTTAATTGACATGCAAACGAGACTACGCGGAGTCTAACAAACCTAGGGGATACAATCACACCACACAAACATACACAAGCATATACAGCATAAAATAAACACACCAACAAGGGGGCTCAAACATGGGTTAGGTTTTAGTCGAGGGGTCACATCAACCTCAACAAACAAACCTCTGGAATGGGGTGAATGTTGCTCTTAACCTTGCCATTGAGAGGCTAAGGTGAAGCAGATGAAAGGAGATGAGGGGTGTGCCTCATTGCTTCTATCCCTGGCCAGGGAGAGCATTTGACAAGAATGTGTGGGTTCAGAAAGTGGGAACCCTTCTACACATTTGATACTGACTCAACTGTACAATTGCACAAGATCTTGGGTTTTTATCTGTAATGCATCAACACAGCGGTGTGAGCAAAACAGAAGACACACTGAATAGCAGGGGATAGGTTGCTTATCCCTTGGTTCTGCCAATTGCCTCTTCACTTAGGAGGTCTTAAACTATGTACAAGGACAAATTAAACATACACAAACATTGCCTCTTAAGGAGGACTTCAGACAGTTGCCTGGCCAAGTAACAGGCCAGGTCTTCCAGACTACATGAAGAAAAAGGAATTATACCTCAAGCAAATTGCTAAATAGCAAAGCAAAGCAAGTTCAAAGAACTTAAGCAACTAATGGTACCTGAAATGGTCAAACAGATCAGTACACAGTTCACAAGTTAAAACAAAGGAAATAGGAATCAACAGTCAAATCAGATAATCAGATGTGCAAAGCACAAGACTCAAATCATATGAGTCAAGTCACCTACAAAACCAAGAGGTTAGACAATGATATTCAAGCAAACTCAATCAAAGATAATTGGCCTCATTGGTCATTTTGTTGGTCAACCTGAAAACACAAGCTCAAAAGTGAGTAACAGGACCACTAGGGCAAGCCTAGGGTCAAAAGAGAATGAAAAAGTCAAAACAGCAAAGGGAAAGCATTCAAAATCATGTTCAATCAATTAAGAAACAATTCCAATTGGGTTCACATTCATATCAATCACCATCATCAATTCATAGGCAAAAGAAGTCAAAGCATGGCAAGTGAGAGCTCATAGAAGTCAACAGCAAGACTTGCATCAAAAGTCAACTCAAACATTTCCAAAAATACCCAAATAAATCATGACCAAACCTAACACCTAGCATGGTAAGCATGTCAAATTTCATCACATTTGGACAAGTGGAAGGCAGTCAATGAAAATTATAAAGTCAAAGCAATTTTGAACATGCTTAAGGAAGTCAACCAAACATGCATCAACTTAGAAAAATCATAAATCAGAGATGGTGTATGATAAATGAAGGGGACTAAAACCATGGCAAAGATGAGGATGTCTAGTTATCTCATGTAAAATTTCACATCTATCTAGTAAAGTATGAGAATTTCACAAATGAATTGGCAACATGTATCACACAAAGTCAACATTTGACTAGACAGGGGAGCAAAATCTCAAATAATTAGGAAAATGGCACAAACAATTCCACAAAAAATCACATACAAACTAGACACACAATAGAAGGTTCATGCAAAAGTTGAGGTCAATTGGGGGTCAAGAAGCATGGATACAAAAATCAGCAAATTGCACATCCATGGTGTGACACAAGTTGTCACACCCTACTTCAAAAATTCACAACTCTCAAACCACATTAGATAAATTCATGATCCTTACATCAAAATAAACATGAGTGAGTGTAGATTAACCACAAAAAATTTCAAAGTCATTGGATACATCCTCATCATTTCACAAAAGAATTGGCAAAAGGTACAAAAGGTGCATACATGTCAAGAACCCTAATGCCATTAAAAATCCAGCCATCCAAAAAATCATTAAAAATCATGATAAAAAAGTAGACATCAAACAGGACATGATGCAAAAATTTTCATGAAATTTGGATTTGAAATGCATGAGTTATGAATTTTACAAAATGTAGTATCAATTTGGGATAAATGAACAAAATGAACATGGTTTAACAAGTCAACAAGTTGACCGATGGCATTTTTGTGAATACCACACTCATTAGACAAAACGCAGCGTACAGGGGCGAGGCAGGGAAATGTTCTCATTGGTTGTCACCAATGGAACAGTAACAGGGCAAGTAATACACGTGAAAAACCAAATTTCTGGAAACAGGATTAGGGTTTACTGCAGTATATTATCTTCATGCTCATCATCATAAAACGAAATTCAAACAGCATTACACAAACAGCATGGCAGTGATATTCGTGTAACATCAAACAGCAACAAACCAAACACGGTTTCCAGAATTCTGGGTAAAACATTTCAGGGTTTTAGTAACAGTGCTTAGGGTTTTTTGAAAGCAACAGTGTTCATCATCATCAACAGCAATCGAGCAAAACAAACATGTCCAGAAATGGAAGTTAAACATGGCATTCGAACAAGTAGACCAAGCACATGCATAATCCAAACATGGTTTTCATGAAATCATCATCATCAAAGCAAATCGACTAAAAGCATATTTGAGCATACAAATTAAAATCCAGATTTCTCATGCATGACACAACCATTTTAAGTGAGACAAAGTTCAATGGAATCAGCATCAAAAGACCTACCAGAAACATCTCATGATTTTGGAAATAGAGAGGGTCGAAATCTTACTTGGATTTGAAGTAAATGGAGCAACAGTGATGGATTGGTGATGCAAGCTTGAAACAGGTCCCCCTTATGCTTTGAAATGATGAATACTTGAAGCTATTTGGCTCAGCAAGGCTTGGAATCTTTCAAATCGATTTTCACCATTGTTGAAGCTTTGGAAAAACAGAACATGAGATGAAGTTCCAGCTGTGGTTTGATGCTTGAAAAAGCTTCCAAATGTTGGCCAGATAATGAAGAAACCAATGGATGCTCGGGCTCTTTTGAGTTTTTTGCAGAAAAATGCAAGGATGTGAAAATGGAAGTTTTGAGAGAAGAGAGAATTCTGTCGTGTTAGAGGCTGCAGCCAGGGTTTTTCTGACAGAGAATAAGTTATATATGGACTGTTTAAGGTTGGTTAAACAAATGCTAAGCAAGGTTAACTTAAATGAAGTGAATTGCAACTTTTGCTAATTTTGAACATGGTTCATGGAGGTGTATGATTCTGGCCGAGTTTGGGCCTCAAACAAGTTTTAAACAACATTATAAACAAGTCCCAAATGGCCAAATGTGCTGAAAATGTCTAAATCAAAAAATCACTTTTTGCACATACTTGAAATTAATGAAGTCAAGTCCAAAAATGCCATTTTGCATGGTGATGTTTTGGTGCATGAAATTTACATTTTTGGAAAGAGGAGGTAAAATGTGGTTTGTAGGAAAAAAACCCCACCAAAATTGGCCAAATGGTTTGGGAGATATGGCCTTTTGAAGTTCAAGATTTTGTGAAAATGATTTGATCATATCTTGACAACCATACATGGGAATTGAGAGTTCTTGGACTTTTTGGAAATGGGAGAACAAGATCTTCAACTTTCATGTTGGGCAAAAATTCATTTGAAGCTTGTATCATGATGTAAGTTTGGGATCAAGAAGTTTCCATTTTTGGCAGTTAAAATTACAGGTCCAGTTTCTATTTTTGGAAATTTTCTGATTGGCTTCAAATTCTTCAATGATGTTGATTTCCATGACATATGAGGTCTATTGGGACATGAATAAGCTCTCTCAAACCAAATCCATCCATCAAAACCATAAAAATCAACCACAGTTGACCAACTTTGACTTTCTAGGGTTTTTGACTGATTGTGCATGAACTGAGGGCTTCTGAACATCCAACCCTTGACTTAAACACCTCAAATGGACCTCCAAGTCATATGAACATGTTGGACAAACCCTAGGGCCTTGGCTCCTTGAGAAACACCCTTGCTTGCTTGGTTGACTGATCTCCTGATCAGTTTGACCTAATTTCTTGATTGGCTTGCACTTGAGGCAACTGGGACAATGCAATGCTATGCAATGGACCATGATATGCTATGACCTAATATGAGAATGTATGTACAATGATAGGTGCAAATTTGAGGTGCTACAATATCACTCAGCTGAAACGACCAAAACTGCACAACAACAACTCAAAAGAAATCAAACTTCTGCCCATACGCGTATGCCTCATGCCCATACGCGTATGGCCCATTTCCAAGCCAAGCCCATACGCGTATTACCTGTCTCATACGCGTATGCTACGCGTACCACTTCTCCCATACGCGTACCAACAGAGACAAAACCACGTTTAAAACATCATCTTCTTCCTCCATACGCGTATGGCCTCACCCCATACGCATACCACTCACAGGCTACGCGTAATACACGTGTATGGCGCGTATCAGCGCCAAATCTCTTCCCTCCAGGCCATCTCATACGCGTATGACCAGAAATCACAATTCCAGATCTGCTATGGGTTTTCTCTGCTACGAGATCTCTCAGATCCAACCTTCCTCACTCCAATTCTTTACACAACATTCATTCATATTGTCTAACACAGATCATACACATTCAATTTCACAATCTCTAACCTTATTACATCCAATTCCTACGAATTTTCTTCAATTATACTCATATCACATTCATCCAAAAGTTCACAAATTTCAGCATTCATCATTCTAATTAGAATCGATTCAATGGTTTATCACTACCCAGTACATGTTAACCCATAATACCCATTAAACGACGATAAACCCCCCTTACCTGAGTTAATCCGGCAAATCCTTTAGCTTCAAGCTTTTCCCTTCTTCAACCCTTCTTCCTCTTGCTCTTCCTTTCTGCCCTTTTTCCACTTTTGAGTCGTTTTTCTCTTTTCACGTGAAAAACCCTTTTTACCAAATGAGACTCTTTTCTGATTCCAAATTATAATTCCAATAATAATAATCCAATAATATTCCAATTATTTAATTAAATTAATAAATATACTAATAATAATATATATATGAATGGTTTATTCTAAATAATACCCTCTCATTCATATTATCATCATAATATACTATTAAACTTAAATTAAATAATTATCATATTTTATCGGGGTGTTACAACTCTCCCCCACTAAAAGAGTTTTCGTCCTCGAAAACATACCTCAAGCGAATAACTCTGGATAAGACTCCTTCATCTGACTCTCAAGTTCCCAAGTCACATTGCCACCTGCTGGTCCTCCCCAAGCTACCTTTACCAAAGCAATCTCTTTATCCCGCAACTGCTTCAACTCTCGATCCTCGATCCTCATAGGTGATGTTTCAACAGTCAGGTTATCTCTCACTTGTACATCATCTACTTGGACCACATGCGACGGATCAGGAATGTACCTCCTCAACTGAGACACATGAAAAACCTCATGCAAATTCGCAAGTGACGGCGGTAAAGCGATACGATAGGCTACCTCCCCTATCCTCTCCAAAATCTGATAAGGACCAATAAAACGAGGTGTCAACTTCTTCGACTTCAAAGCTCGACCAACCCCAGTTATCGGAGTAACACGAAGAAACACATGATCTCCCTCTTGAAACTCAAGTGACTTCCTCCTCTTGTCGTGATAACTCTTCTGACGACTCTGAGCAATCCTCATCTTCTCCTGAATCATCTTAATCTTTTCCGTAGTTTGTTGAACAATCTCCGGTCCAACCACAACACTCTCACCGGACTCATACCAACATAAAGGTGTCCGACATCTCCTACCATACAAAGCTTCAAATGGTGCCATACCAATGCTCGAATGAAAACTATTGTTGTAGGTAAACTCAATTAAAGGTAAATAACAATCCCAAGCACCTCCCTTTTCCAAAACACAAGCCCTCAAAAGATCCTCCAGTGACTGAATCGTCCTCTCAGTCTGACCATCAGTCTGCGGATGATATGCAGAACTCAATCTCAGCTTAGTTCCCAAAGCCCTCTGCAAACCTTCCCAGAACTTCGATGTAAATCTAGGATCTCTGTCTGAAACAATACTCGACGGAATACCATGCAAACTTACAATTTTCTCAATATACAACTCAGCTAATCTCTCTAACGGATAATCCATTCTGATCGGAATGAAATGAGCCGATTTCGTCAATCTGTCAACAATCACCCAAATAGCTTCAAAATTCTTAATTGTCCTCGGTAAACCAGAAACAAAATCCATACTGATACTATCCCATTTCCACTCTGGAATAGCCAACGGCTGCATTAGCCCAGACGGCTTCTGATGCTCAATCTTTGACTTCTGACAAGTCAAACAAGAATAAACAAAACTCGCAATTTCTCTTTTCATTCCCGGCCACCAAAATAACTTTTTCAAATCATGATACATCTTCGTAGCCCCAGGATGAATACTCAGGCCACTACGATGTCCTTCCTCAAGAATACTCTTCTTAAGTTCGGTAACATCCGGAATACATACCCGATTACCAAATTTCAAAACACCATTCTCATCAACTCTGAATTCACCACCTTGACCTTGATTCACTAGAGTCAACTTATCAACCAAAAGCACATCGGATTTCTGACCCTCTCTAATCTCATCCAAAATACCACTCGTTAACTTCAACATTCCCAATTTAACACTATTGTGAGTACTCTCACACACCAAACTCAAGTCTCTAAACTGCTCAATTAAATCCAATTCCTTAACCATCAACATAGACATATGCAATGATTTCCGACTCAATGCATCAGCCACTACGTTTGCTTTACCCGGATGGTAATTCAAACCAAAGTCATAATCCTTCAGAAACTCTAACCATCTCCTCTGTCTCATATTCAGCTCTTTCTGATCAAACAAATACTTTAAACTTTTATGGTCACTGAAAACCTCAAATCTTGACCCGTACAAGTAATGCCTCCATAACTTCAGAACAAAAACCACAGCTGCCAACTCTAAATCGTGTGTCGGATAGTTCCTCTCATGAACCTTCAGTTGTCTCGAAGCATAAGCTACAACCTGCTTATTCTGCATCAAAACACCACCCAAACCCAACAATGAAGCATCACAGTAAACCTCAAATGGTTCCGACGGACTTGGTAATATCAGAATAGGAGCAGTAGTTAACCTTCTCTTTAACTCTTGGAAACCTTCTTCACATTTTGAGTCCCAAACAAACGCTTGCCCCTTTCTAGTCAACATCGTCAACGGTAATGCCAACTTAGAAAATCCCTCAATGAATTTCCTATAATAACCTGCAAGTCCAAGAAAACTCCTTATCTCAGAAACTGACTTCGGAGCTTCCCACTTAGATACCGCTTCTATCTTAGAAGGATCAACAGCAACACCACCTCTTGAAACCACATGACCAAGAAAACTAACCTCTTCTAACCAAAATTCACACTTGGACAGTTTAGCAAATAACTTCTTTTCTCGTAGAACTCCTAAAACCACTCTCAAATGTTCAACATGCTCTTCTTCAGATTTCGAATACACCAAAATATCGTCAATAAACACCACAACAAACTTGTCTAGGTACGGATGGAAAATCCTATTCATATACTCCATAAATACTCCAGGCGCATTAGTCACACCAAAAGGCATTACAGAATACTCATAATGTCCATATCTTGTTCTGAAAGCAGTCTTCTGAATATCCTCAGTTTTCACACGTATCTGATGATACCCCGATCTCAAATCTATTTTGCTGAACACACTCGCACCAACCAACTGATCCATCAAATCATCAATCCTCGGTAAAGGATACCGATTCTTGATCGTCACTTTATTCAGTTGCCTGTAGTCCACACACAACCTCATAGTACCTTCTTTCTTCTTAACCAATAACACTGGTGCGCCCCACGGTGACACACTCGGACGAATAAATTTCTTATCCAACAGATCTTCCAGCTGACTCTTCAATTCAGTTAACTCAACAGCAGACATACGGTACGGAGCCATCGATATCGGCCTAGTACCAGGTACCAAATCAATTGAGAACTCAACTTCACGCTCTGGCGGCAATTCATTCACTTCTTCAGGAAACACATCAGGAAAATCACACACCACCGCTAGATCGCAAATCACCAGTTTATCTTTAGCCTCCAAAGTCGCTAACAGCATAAACAACTCTGCCCCATCTGCTACTGCCTCATTCACCTGCCTTGCTGATAGAAACAAACTCTTTCCCTCCTCAATCTCAGGAAAGATCACAGTCTTATCAAAATAGTTGATATAAACTCGGTTAAACACCAACCAGTTCATACCCAGGATAACATCAATCTGCACTAGTGGAAGACACACGAGGTCCATTCCAAAGTCTCTACCAAAAATACTCAAAGGACAATTTAAACAAACTGAAGTAGTAGTCACTGAACCCTTCGCAGGAGTATCAATCACCATACTCCCATGCATCTCAGATATCTCTAATTTAAGTTTCACAGCACAATCCAAAGATATAAAGGAATGAGTCGCACCTGTGTCAATAATAGCTACTAGAGGAAAGCCATTAATATAACACGTACCTCGGATCAAACGATCATCTGCAGAAGTCTCAGAACCCGATAAAGCAAAGACCTTGCCCCCGACTGGTTCTCTTTCTTCGGCTTAGGACACTGTGGACTGATATGACCCACCTCTCCACAGTTGAAACAAGTCATAGTCTTCAACCGGCACTCTGCAGCCAAGTGACCACCCTTGCCACACTTAAAACACTTCTTCTCCGTACTGGTACACTCATGGATACGATGTCCAGCCTGACCACATCTGAAACACTTAGCAGGGGCACTGGAGTCTCCCCCACTAGGTCTCTTCATCCCACTCTGTCTCTGGAAACCTTTGCCAGCTGCATACGGTTTCCCACGATCATTCTGATTCTTGCCTTTCCTATCAACCCTCTGCTGATAGCTCTCCGCTCTGGCCTTGGTATCTTGTTCAAAAATCCTGCAACAGTCAACCAAGTCAGAAAACACTCTAATCCGCTGATACCCAATAGCCTGCTTGATCTCGGGACGTAACCCGTTCTCAAACTTCACACATTTTGAAAATTCCCCAGTAGCCTCATCATAGGGAGTGTAATACTTCGACAGCTCTGTGAACTTAGCAGCATACTCAGTAACAGACCGGTTGCCCTGCTTCAATTCTAAGAACTCTATCTCTTTCTTTCCTCTGACATCCTCTGGAAAGTACTTCCTCAGGAATCTCTCTCTGAACACCGCCCAAGTGATCTCAGCATTCCCAGCAGCTTCCAACTCAGTGCGGGCAGCAACCCACCAATCATCTGCTTCTTCTGATAGCATATGCGTACCGAACCTGACCTTCTGGTTATCGGCACACTCAGTCACTCGGAAGATCCTCTCGATCTCCTTCAACCACTTCTAAGCACCATCTGGATCGTATGCTCCCTTGAACATTGGAGGATTGTTCTTCTGGAACTCACTCAGTTGACGAGCAGCTCCCAATCCCACAACATTCAGATTCCCTCCAAGTACTCCAGCTAGCATACCCAGAGCCTCAGCAATCGCAACATCGTCTCTACCTCTTCCAGCCATCTCTATTCTGAAAACCCAACAAGCTAAAACAATAAGTACGGATAGGGTTACACAACACCTATCACATACAGGGAAACAGAATAATCACGACTCGACTCGACCAACTATGCTCTGATACCACTAATGTAACACCCTTCTAATATACCCCAAATTTTAATTAAAACAACAAAATATAAATCAGAGTAGATATGCAATTAAGGGTGTCACACTTAACACTTCACACCATTCACCAAAATATCTGGTCATGCTCATTTATTAATCAAAATAAGATATTGCACAATTCGCAGCGGATATAAATCTAACAACATGCAAATCCATGTAACACAGTACATGTAAAATTGTTCAACCATCAAAATAAAAACAAGGTAAAACATCCCGTCCCGATGTTACATATACCAGAGCATGACCCACTAAGGAACTACACTAGACTCCAAGCACTAGCTTCTACTCAATCACTGCTCGTTACCTGAAACATAGTTGTAAGGGTGAGTTCCTCAATCGATATAATAAGCATTATAAAATATCATGTAATGCTAAGTAAATTAACACATTTCATCACCCTAATCAGATCACACATTCAGTAACGGCAACATCAACTCAAAATCATAATCATACTCAACCCAACACAAAACACACGTATAATATTGGAACACATCCATTCATATTATACGCCATACATACATTATGCAATGAGACTCCATGCATGCGGTACCGACTATTCGTGAACACATAGTTCAACCTCACCGATCAAATCCAGATACGGCTACCAAGCTCACTAGTCCCACTCATTTGAGACCTAGTGACTCACTCACTAATTCCTCACCATGGGAATTAGCTACCACCATAAAGGCCATGCTATGCACGCTAAATCACCTAGCATGCAAACATCAACAACAATCCACAATGGACATATGCTCACACTCTAAGCCATAAACAACTCACTAATTCCTCACCATGGGAATTAGCTACCACCATAAAGGCCATGTTATGCACGCCAAATCACCTAGCATGCAAACATCAACAACAATCCACAATTGCATACATAATAGATATATTCACAGCATTATGCATACCATCATACACCATCAGCATATTTATCACATAATCACATCATGTCATGCCAAACAATAAATCACAGTATTAGCACACTCTACTAATACCTATACTGCTCAAAACAACGGGAAATGATCCCTACTATATCATACATCAGCTAAATTACATCACTCAACTGAAACGACCAAAACTGCACAACAACAGCTCAAAAGAAATCAAACTTCTGCCCATACGCGTATGCCTCATGCCCATACGCGTATGGCCCATTTCCAAGCCAAGCCCATACGCGTATTACCTGTCTCATACGCGTATGCTACGCGTACCACTTATCCCATACGCATACCAACAGAGACAAAACCACGTTTAAAACATCATCTTCTTCCTCCATACGCGTATGGCCTTACCCCATATGCGTACCACTCACAGGCTACGCGTAATACACGCGTATGGCGCGTATCAGCGCCAAATCTCTTCCCTCCAGGCCATCTCATACGCGTATTGCCTAGTGCCATACGCGTATGACCAGAAACCACAATTCCAGATCTGCTATGGGTTTTCTCTGCTACGAGATCTCTCAGATCCAACCTTCCTCACTCCAATTCTTTACACAACATTCATTCATATTGTCTAACACAGATCATACACATTCAATTTCACAATCTCTAACCTTATTACATCCAATTCCTACGAATTTTCTTCAATTATACTCATATCACATTCATCCAAAAGTTCACAAATTTCAGCATTCATCATTCTAATTAGAATCGATTCAATGGTTTATCACTACCCAGTACATGTTAACCCATAATACCCATTAAACGACGATAAACCCCCCTTACCTGAGTTAATCCGGCAAATCCTTTAGCTTCAAGCTTTTCCCTTCTTCAACCCTTCTTCCTCTTGCTCTTCCTTTCTGCCCTTTTTCCACTTTTGAGTCGTTTTTCTCTTTTCACGTGAAAAACCCTTTTTACCAAATGGGACTCTTTTCTGATTCCAAATTATAATTCCAATAATAATAATCCAATAATATTCCAATTATTTAATTAAATTAATAAATATACTAATAATAATATATATGAATGGTTTATTCTAAATAATACCCTCTCATTCATATTATCATCATAATATACTATTAAACTTAAATTAAATAATTATCATATTTTATCGGGGTGTTACATGGGTCGCTCATCATTTGAGGCAGTATATGATTTGTCATACTACTTTGTTGATCTCGAAAATGGATCCAATAAAGTTATCTTCAAAAGCCTGCCTTGATCGGAAGACTTGCCCGTTGGCAGATGCTTTTGTCTAAGTATAATATCCAGTTCGTAACCCAAAAGGATATAATGGGAAATGTGTTAGTAGAGTACCTTGATCATCAACCAGTTGAAGACTATCAGTCACTGAAGTTTGACTTCCCTGACGAGGATATTATGGTGATAAAAGATTGTAAGATCCCAGGCCCTGAGGAGGGACCCGAACCAGGATCTCGACGGAAGCTCACACTTGTAGGTTCCTCTAACTATAATGGTTATGGTGTGGGAGTTATTCTGATGAATTCAAAAGGTGGATATACTCCTTTCACAACAAGGTTGGGTTTTAATCGTACAAACAATGTTGCAGAATATGAAACTTGTATCCTTGGTATTGAAGCTGCAATTGACCTCCGAATCAAGATTCTTAAGGTGTATGGAGATTCAACCTTGGTGATCTATCAAGTTAAAGGTGAATGGCAAACCTGTGATGCCAAACTGATCTCGTATCGCGCTCATGTTGTGAAGTTGATGGAATACTTTGATGATATCTGTCGTACCCCAAATTTTGACAACTATTTTTTTCTTGTTATTGACTAAGAATCTAGGTCATTGACATGCTCATGACCCTTTATAAGGCATATGATCAATGCCAATGACCTAAAAAGTTAAAGGGGGACCATTTTAACTTTTTAGTCTCACTTAGGGATTTGTTTTAATTCGGGGATGTTGCTTGAAACGTAATAATTTGGGGAGTTATGATAGAGGGATATTATCATTGGTAACTAGGATATTTTGTGTTACTAAAACACATTAGTAAAAAACTAATAATTAGGAAATTATTTATTTTAATAGTAGAGGTGGAATAAATTATAATAATATTATTAGTTAAATGGGGATAAGTTAATATTAGTATTATTTTATATTAATATTAAGTTATATTATTGTTATTTAGGAATAGATTCAACCCCTATTAATTAGGGTTAAACTAATTTTTTATTAATCAAATTATCATTTATTGATATATTATTTAATTAGGATTATAATGGGGTTATTAGAGCATAATATTATTATTAATATTATCACTAATATTAATATTATCAATGGAATTATTATTAATATTATTATTATATACTCGTTAATGCTATTTTGTTTCAAATGAATGGAATAGCCTAGTTGGTTTTAAAAAGGAGTACGAAGAGTTAATTGGGAAAATCAGGTTAAACTAAAACATTCTAAAAACAGACAATCTCATTTAATTTTTTAACCTAATTTTACTTATAAATAGAACCCATTTTCCACACTTCTGATTCATCCACAATTTACTAAATCCAGTATTCTAAAGTTGTTGCTCTTCAAACTGAGGAACAATAACACCAAAACCCTAGAGTCTTCATCATCAATCTTTTCAAAAGGCGTGAACGAGGAAGAGGAATTACAAGAAGGCAAGGATAAAAAAACAATAAAAAGGGGTTGAATCTTACTGTTTAACCGGGGACAATCTTCTCCCCGTAGGTCGGTTTTCTTTATATTCTCACTTATATAACTATTTGATATGTTGTTTCTTGTTTGACGTCTGATACTTGTTTAGGGTATTGGTTTATTTTTGTTGTTGTGGTTCATGTTGATATTGATTGTGTTTCAATAATTATAATTATTTTAATATAAATCATTTCTACACTCTTTCTCTAAAAAATACTTCTGTCCAAAAACTAATAATATGGGATAAAACCCTAGAATTTTAATGGATAAAAATTTATGGGATAAATATTGGATAATTTAGGGATAACTTTGCGATAATTTTTGGGACAATAAACAAGATACATTTTTAGGGTTTTAGGGATAAAAAATTAGGGATAAGGGATATAACCCTTGAGTTTATATAATTACCCTTTTAATTTATTTTCTTAAATAAAGAAATAATTATATTTTTGCAAATGATTAGTTGGGGGTAATTTTAGGGATAATATGGGATAAGGTTATGGGATAAAACCCTACGATTTTAAGGGATAAAAATTTATGGGATAAATATGGGATAATTTAGGGATAACTTTGGGATAGTTTTTGGGACAATAAATATGGATAAATCTTTAGGGTTTTAGGGATAAAAAATTAGGGATAAGGGATATATCACTTGTATTTATATAATTATATTTTAATTTATTTTCTTAAATAAATTAATAATTATATTTTTGCAAATAATCAATCTAAACTCACCTCAAACTATAAGTCCTCTACCATAGTGCATTGAGGCATTTTTCAAAATCAATCACTTCTCCGCCCCCGATGTGTGAGAACTTTCAAGGGATAAAAACAACCAAACAACCAATCAACCAGCATTTTTTAAGACGAACTACGGGGCTATGATCTTTCAATAAATTTTAGGGTACGTAGGCATAGAGTTGTATGACTCTAGCGAGTACTATATTCAAAAACATTTTTTGTCTCAATTAATCAATTTCCTTTTAAATAATAAAATAATTTTCAATAAATAGATAAATTATTAATAAATATTAAAGCATACATTCCTTAGAAACACATTAACCTTAGAAGTAAAGGAGGATCCTATTGAGTACAATGGAGGTAAGGGGTTCCTAACACCTTCCCCTTACTTAATCGACTCCTGAACCTAGCATCTTACCCTTAGTTCATAGATTTTATCATTATTTCCCCGTTTCTTAGGAACGAATAAAGGATGTTGGTGACTCTGTCATTTTTCCAGTCCCGATAATATCACTTTCCATCATATCCCAAGAGCAGAAAATCAAATGGATGATGCTCTGGCAACGTTAGAATCCATGTACCAAGTCAGATTCCGCAATGAAGCTCTGCTTATCCAAATAGAGCGAAGAGATCAACCTGTCTACTATCAATTGATTGAAGAAGAAATTGATGGTAAAACTTGGTTTCATGACATCAAGGGTATCTGCAAAGTCAGGAGTATCCAGCAGATGCTACATTGTTGGATAGAAAAACTCTGAGAAGGTTATCATCCAAATTCTTTTTGAGCAATGATGTTCTTTATAAGAGAAACCACGACATGGTTCCACTCAAATGTGTGGATAGATACGAAGCAGACCTGTTGATCGAGAAGATTCATGAAGGATCCTTTGGAACCCATGCTAATGGGCATGACATGGCCAAGAAGATCTTGAGAGCTGGTTCTTACTGGTTGACCATGGAATCTGATTGTTTCAGCTATCCTAAGAAGTGTCATAAATGTCAAATTTATGCTGAAAAAGTACATGTGCCGCCAACGCTGCTGAATGTTTTGACATCGCCATGGCCTTTCTCAATGTGGGGCATCGACATGATTGGCGCCATAGAGCCTAAAGCTTACAATGGTCATCGTTTTATCCTAGTCTCCATTTGATTATTTCACCAAATGGGCAGAAGCTTCTTCATACACCAATGTGACAAGAAAATGGTTACCCACTTTCTCAAAAAGTAGATTATCTATCACTATGGAGTTCCAAGCAAGATCATCACCGATAATAGGTCGAACCTGAAGAACAAGATAATGGAAAAATTATGTGAGAGGTTCAAGATTGAACACCATAATTCTTCTCCTTATCGTCCAAAGATGAATGGTGTTGTTGAAGCTACCAACAAAAACATCAAGAAGATACTGGAAAAGATGGTGAAAACTTACAAGGATTGACACAAAAGTCTACCTTTGGCATTGCATGATACCAGACCTCAGTTCTCACTTCAATATGGGAAACCACATTCTCCTTTCTATATAGGATGGAAGCAGTTCTCCCAGTGGAAGTAGAGATATCCTCAATGAGAATCCCGATGGAGACCAAGCTAGAAGAAGTTGAATAAATCCAAAACAATTATGATCAACTCAACCTCATTGATGAGAAGCGTATGACTACTATGTTCCTTGAAGAATTATACCAAAAATGACTCAAAAAGAGCATTTTACAAGAAGGTTCATCCTCGAGAGTTCAAGGAAGGAGATCCCGTGCTTAAGAAGATCTTGCCCATACACAAGGATTCGCGTGGGAAGTTGACTCCCAATTATGAAGGCCCATATATTATAAATAAAGAATTCTCTAGAGGTGCTTTGTTTCTTACAACTATGGATGGCAAAGAGCTCACTCACCCCGTGAACTCTAATGTAGTCAAAAGATACTATACCTAATAAGAGCTTGCTAAGTCGAAAACCTGAAAAGGAGACTTAGACAAAAATGGGTATCCCGGTGGACTAAAACCCTGAAAGGGAGGTCCAGGAAAAAGTTAGGGATAATAAGAAAAATGATAGCTCGCTAAGTTGAAAACCAGAAAAGGTGACTTAGGAGAAAAAGAGTGTCCTGGTGGATTGAAAACCCGAAAGGGTGGTCCAGGCAAAAGTTAGGGACAAAAGGCAAAGACTGCATCAGACAAAACTGATCTACACAGAAGAGCCAAAAGTGGAAGACCAATCCAACTTCTCTCTTCAGAAGTAAGATTTTGCAGAGTCATGGTTATTAGGGATAGTAGTGGTCATTATGATTCAATGTAAACCTTTTCCCTTTGCCATTTTCAAATTTGTAACATTCCATGGAGTTACACCCTTTGTGTGCTACCCTTCTTTAATAAATATAAGTTTTCCTATCATTTTCTATCATTTGTTGTTTTTTCTCTAATTTTCTTTGTTATGCAAAATGTCATTTATTTGTTAATAATGGAAATTTTGAACTTAAAAAGAATCTTCAGCATATTGAAAAAACACAATTTTGCTTGGATATATGAGAATATTGAAAGGAAATCCTTCGTTTCCCCATAATTCTCAAGGTTATAAGACCTATCCTGGATAATCATGACAACGATCTTCATGGAGAGTAACTCATCAATCCTCCGAAAGGATCCCCTTGGCTAGTTATAATTGCCATGCTTTATAGATCATCCCTTGGATGCATCAATCATCATCACTTGTTTGAGTTATCAGTGTTGAGGATTTAGAACCTCTACAAAACCCTCTATAAAATACCAATATGCTTAATGTTAGTATTTTCATATCATGGTAATTCATATATCATGCATAAAAGCAAAATCCAAATCATGCATAGCCCGAAGTGTACTTTGTGCTCACTTGCATTATCTCGGGTCTCGTTGTTGATTGTTACCCCTTGAACTCCAAATCTAGTTGTTACTGGAACTCTTCAAAGTCCAGTTCTCACTAGCAATGTCTTAAAATCCAATTGATATTAGTATATCCAAAGTCCAGTTGTCACTGGCATTTTTTAAAACCCAATTGTTATTAGTACTCCCCGAAGTCCAGTTGTCAATGGAATATTGTTCAAAGGTTAGTTGTTACTAGTATCTATTTTCAAATCCAATTTTTATTGGTATCCTTGATTTCTAGTTATCACCGGTGTCATTTCATAGCCCAATTATTATTGGCATCCCTTAAAGTCCAATTTTCACTGACATCATCTTCAAATCCAGTTGTCACTAGTATCGTCCCAAAGTCCAATTGTTATTGGCACTCATTGTTTGTAATCCAATTGTTTTTGGTATTCAAAGACCATTTATTATTAGCATAGTTTAAAGTCCAGTTGTCACTCTCCCCTTTTGTTACAACTTCAATTGTTATTGTTAGCCAAAGTCTGGTGGTTACCAACATGCATCTTTTAAAATCCAGTTGTAACTGATACCCTGTTTTCAAAGTCCAATTGTCATTAGCGTGCAATGTCCAGTTGTCACTGGCATCATTCTCCAATCCTAGTTGCTAGCATATTTACTCTCTAAGTCCAATTGTTATTGGCACCTTTTAAAGTCCAATTGTTATTGTCATACTGATTCAAAATCCATTTTTCATTGGTACCCCAAGTCCAGTCGTCACTGGCATCACTTGCACAACTTGGTTATTACCAGTGTATGTCTTCTAAATCTGGTTGTCACCGGTATCTCTTTAGAGTCTAGTCGTTACCAACATCTATCTTTAAAGTCCAATTGTTACTATCATCCCCTACAGAGTCCAATTTTCATAAGCCTTCATTTTGAAACATCTAATTGTTATTTGTATCCGCAAAATCCAGTTGTCACTCGTATCCTTTTAAGTCTAGTTGTAACTGACATCTTGTTTACAAATCCAATTGTTATTGGTACCCTTTAAAGTCTAGTCGTTACTGGCACTGTTTGCAAGTCCAATTGTTATTGACATCATTCTTAAAGTCATGTTGTAACTGACATTCTATTTCAAAATCTAATTGTAATTGGTACCTTAAGTCTGATTGTCACCAGCATCATTTGAAAAATCCAATGGTCATTGGCATCTTTAAAGTCCAGTCATTATTGGACCCCATTTTGAAAGATCCAGTTGTAACTGACACCAATATGTTTGAAGCTGGTTGTAACCAATGCTTACGGTCAAAGTCCAGATGTTGTTGGCACCTACGAAGAGTTTTATACCCTGTTTGCCCCGATGTTTCTTAGAAAGTTATGTATGACCCATCATTCTAAGGAATTCCCAGAAGTTTGGATGTATTCTTGTTAGAAGACTCTGACATTTTGCCTTGATTGATTTCTTTATTAAAAATCATCATAGCCTTTTTCGTGGATGTTTTTTCTTGTAAGAAAGCTCCCTGTTTTTCCTTGGATGATTTCTTTGTAAAGAATCTCCAGGTTTCTGTTGTATGGATGTTTTTCTTGTCATAAAACTCTTGAGTTTTATCTTGGATGATTGCTTTATGAAGAATCTCCAAATTTCTTTTCGTGTATTTGACTTAATTGTGAGAAAGCTCCCAAATTTTCTTTGGTTGTATTCCTTGTTAGGGATCACCATTTTGTTTGATTGGATGTTCTTCTTGTCATAAAACTCTAGATTGTTATGTAGGATGTATTTCTTGTTAGAAATCTCCAAATTTTTTGAATTCTCTTGTATTCTAAAGTGTAGTTCGTCAACTTTCATTTTGAATACTTCCTAGTGTCTTTTCTCCAGCAGGATTGTTATCCCCAGTGAGTTTCTACCCTTATTTTTGTTTCCTATGGGCCATTGTTACCTTGTCTCCATCATTCCCCACAAATTTGTCTTTCGTTATTCATCCATCATGAAATATCCAATTAGGGTTCATCTCATGTCATATCATATCCATAGCAAATTAAAAAAAAGAGTTCTACATACATGCATAGCATATCATATCATGTCATATGCATTCAGGATCAAAATTAGGGTCTTCTTAGTATTTAATTATCTCTAACCTCAATCATATGAAGCGTGTCCTACTTTATATTCTCTGGTTGAAGATACTTAAATAGGGGCAACTGTCACATCCTGATTTTGACCCTTAATTGCCGAATCGATACATACATCATAGCTTTTGCACCTATGCATTTCATAACTTGCATTCCATGCCGCATAATGTCTATAATGTCATTCAAAATACATGTTCGGATCTACAGGAAAACCGATTGAATCAATTTTCAAATATGTATCAAATCAACGGGCGAAAAGTTTCTAAATCGAGCTTGCAGACATCAGTTTTGTTAATCTACGTTTCACATAGTTTAATCTAGTATGCTCATTTGATTTTTTCGACTATATTTTTGGTCACATTTTGATCCGCCTGAAAGTTTTAATCAGACATTTTTTATTTCAAATTTTGACAAAAACTTGTATGTTTCCGAGAAGTTTATTTTACACTGATCATTATGGTGCAGTCATTTTAATTTTCTAGGCATTTTTGTGCCCGATTTTTATTCTTTTTTTATCTATTTATTTTTGTTTTCTAGTCAAAATAATTTAGACAATTAATTAGAATTAATCATGTTTTTAGTTTTAATTTTGGCTGTGTCATTTTATTTTGAATTTATTTTGGAAAATCTTAATATTTAAATTTGGTAACGAAAATAAATAAAAAAAAAATCTCTCCTCACCCACTTAACAATGGACACATGTCTATTGGAAGAAAAAAAAATTGTTTTGTTGATCCTCCCACTCACCAAACACCGATAACACATTCTTTGACAGTAAAATATCTTCTTTCCACTAGACCTAGGACACGCGTCCCCACTAATTTTATTACAGAATAAAATGCTTTATCCACTCACTTTTGAAAAAGGACAATACTTTTGTTTTCACATTAATACTCTGTCTCACGTGATGCATGGAAGGGGACAACCACCAATCAACATTCTCTTCTTTTTTTTTACTGAAAGAAAAAATGTTTTGGGGATTGAAAGAAAGAGATTCATTAACACTCTCTTCAACCTCTCAAGTTTTTTTTCTCTCATCACTTTTCTCGATTCGTCACCTCTCTTCTTCACACCATAAAGTCCACCATATCCAAACCTCATTCTTCACTCGACACCACCCTACCTCCGACATCCCTTTTCCTCCGTATCCTTACGCATAACTCCTTTATCTCCCTCCAACAACCTCATCGAAAAACCTCACAATTAACCACAAATCTATATTTTCATAACTTGACATCACCTTCAAAAGCACCTCAACAATACGATACACTTCCACAACCATACTTTTATTCATGTGAAGCACACTCATAAAACACTCCCCTTCATTTTCATGAGCTTACAAAATATCACCATCACGTAAAACCCAATCCGCAGCAACAACAATACCGCAAAACCAACAAATCACACCCTTGCAGTGGCAATAATAACCATAAACACCTCACTCAACTTTCGTCTTCAACCTCGAGGCAACTCATCACCGGTCACCACTTAAATTTCCTCTCTTCTTTAGCAAAACAACATCATTGCAACGACGACATTCAGTGGTAATACTGAGTTTTTGTGTGTGTTTATGTACACATTTTGGGTTGAGTTGTGATCCAGTTTCGACGTATCTTTTTGTTTGGGTTGTTTTTTTATTTTATTTTAAATCTTGGTTTTGTTAATAATTTTGGTGTGTGCCAATTACTTGTTTGTGAAGTGTTCTTGTTGTCTTTGTTGCTTTGCGTTTCCTTTAATGAAGAAGATGAATAGTGGTATTTTGTTCATAAGGCATGATGGTTTGGGTGTTGCAACTTTTATTTTTTTTCCATTTGATGCATTTTATTCTCTTATATATTATTTGAGGCTTTTGTTTGACAAGTTGAGGTCATAGTTGAGTTGGTTGAGGATCTGTTTTCCCAACCCCCATGACCTGGGTTTGAGACCTGCACGCCCCTAACTTTACTTTTGTGTTATTTGTCTACTTCCCATTTTTGCATTTTCCCTCCTTATGTATTTGTCCATGACAATGTTTGATAGATGAGAATCATGACTGAGTTGGTTGGGGCTCTGTCTCCCAACTCCCATGTCTTGGGTCCAACCCATCTCTGCCATACATTCTTATTTTGTGTGTGTATTTTTCTACCTTTTTTTTGCATTTCTTTTAATCAAATAAATTGTTATTTTTTTTATAGGTTTATAGCATTTATCCCTTCCTATTCACACTTTATTTGTAATTTCATTTTTATGTTTAAGTTTTTTCATTTTTATTTCGATTATGATATTTGTAATGCCGTAATATTAATAATTAATAAAGTATTATATGTGTAGCGGTAAATTCATGACCATCAAGCTATGGATAAACTTGACGTCAATAAAACCAGAGTCGCCACCGCGCTTTTATTGTTTCCAAAGGAAAAGGGAAAAGTACGAATAAAACCCAAAGATAAGAAGTTTTCAAATCAAAATTAATAAAATTCCAGAGATTATTGGTAAGGGGGTTAGTTACACAGAGGGAATGTGTTAGCACCCAAAGTATCCTAGGTACTCCTAGGGAGCCTTTTTTTGTGTGCAAGTGATTTTGTCTAAATTATGTTTGACAAAATATAGAGTGGAGGGTGAGAAAAAGAATTCATTAATTATAATTTTCCTAAACTTCTAAAATACATAACTCCATCATGCCACTTCCAATTCGTGCACATTTGATACTGAGGTCATCACATGGAAGCATGCAAAAAGAATTATTCATTTGAGTGCAAAAGTTGCCAAAACAAACCCAACAAAGGACCATGTGCAAGTCCCTCAATTATTGTCCAAATGAAGTGATCTTGGATGCTTTGGAAAGGTTACATCAAGGGGAACAACTTTTATTTTGAACATTTTTCCATTTGAAGCTTGGATCATGATAAATTTTAAGGTGGAAGTTGGAGAAATCAAACATGTTTGAAAATTTTCTAACTACAAAGTCAAATGATCACTTCTTCCACATTGAATAACTTTTTCTATGAGCTCCAAATGAAAATGGTGTCTTTACCAAATTTGTATCTATTTCATTACTATTAAATTTGTTAACAAATTTGACACCATTTGGATTTGGCATGATGGAGTTATGGATTTTAGAAGTTTAGGAAAATTGCTTGTTCAATGGTAATGACCCAAAATGACCTATAATGTTTCCTCTTGGCACATGCCCTTTAAAGTTGAACTTGACATTTATCAAAGAATAAACGTTATACAATACATATTTAAATTGATCATGAAACTTTTATTTCCTTCATATCATAAAAATTGAGCAAGTTATGGTCCTTGGAAGTTGACCTCCTAACTAGGGCACAAACAAAATGACCTATAATCGTTCACCATAAAAAATGACTTTCCGAGCAAAAATAGATATTGATGTCAACATGAAAGTTGTTTTTAATTTCATAAAGAGTAACGTTTCTCTTGGAATCATTTTCATATGACAAAAATTGTAGGAGATAGGGTCTAGGGAACCCCAATTTTGACCAATTGACTTTCTCTGGTCAACCTCCTTGAACCAACTTGCAAACTTGAAGTTATCTTGATCTTTGGGACTCATGGAGGATTATATATTCATAAGATGATGTATAATGAAGTATCCCTTGAAATATTTGACCAATTGATGAAGAAACTTGCTGAGGAAGTCACACAAGATACCCAAATGAATTAGGGCTTCCAAGGCAAACAAGCTTCAAAATCTTGATGAATTATTGATCAAAATGACAAATAAATAACATTGGGATCCATATATGATGTTTAGAACCATTTTTAACCTTTCCTTAACTTATCTCTTTGTATTTAGGGTCTCAAACTCTAGTTGTTAGCTTGATGAGGCACAAGTGGACACACACACTACCTACAAAAGAAACAAAGCTACACATAGACATATTTTTGGTATTTTGGTTAGTAAACAAAATAAAATAAAGTATGATACAATAAAATAGTGATTGGTGATCTCTCCTAATGCAAACCCAATGAATGAGGGGTAAGGAGGATGCCAAGGTGTGATCCCAAAGCCAATGCAAATAATGAGATAACATGAGGGATCTTAGGGTCAAAATTGGGGTCTTACAATGTGCATGTGGTTTTGTCTTGCTTATTTTAGTTGTTTCATTGTGCTAAATATATGATTTTAGTCCATGGTTCTAACAATTTTATGTCGTTATGTCGCGATTTTTTATCGATATATTGATTGTATTTCGCCGTGTTATGAACCTTTGCATATGACGTTCCATTTTTTGCCGATACGCACAAACTGGCTTAGAGAACATTACCTAGAATTTTGCTTACATTTCTTGTTTTTTACTTATTTTATTTGTCAATTGTGAGGTTTACTTAATATCGGTTTTGACGCCATTTGCTTTGCCATTGCGAAATAAACCTCACTTTATGACTTCATTCTTGAGCATCTTGAGTTTCATTCCCATTTCATTTTTCCATGATACGTCCTACGTTAGCATATCTATCGATTCATGATAACAAACAATAATCCAACATCGTTGTTATTTAAATCGAATTGGAACTCAATTTCCATTTGCTTTGCACATTCTTGCGTTATGTCGCATCCATTCACATCCTCGCATCATGATTTTAATTCTTGCATGCTTCATTTTTACTTCTTTCAATTTAATTATTATGAACGTATATTGTACATATGATGTTGTGTTGCTATCTCCAATTCACATGGATTACTCTTGGGCCTTCTTACAATGAGATCATTTCCTCGTGCACGTACACTCATTTACTTGTGTTTGTTAATTGAGTTTTCATTTTATCATTTCAGTATCTCATATCCCTATTCAACAAAATGTACCCCCACTCCCATGACGTGTAATAATTTTATCACTTTTTTTTATTGTTGTTTAGGTAGTTTCTAACACAAGAATAAAATCAACCCATTTTCCAAAAATAACCAAAATAAAAACGCGATCAAACATTGAGTATTTTCTTAATAACCATTCATCCATTTCAATCCACTTCTACTTCTTCAATATCTTCAAACCTTTCATTCAAACTCGTTTGTAATCGATCATCAAATGATTGATCCAACGTCAAGCCATTTTCATAATGAAAATAAAAAACACTTAACTGCTATTGAACACTTTTCAATAAAAAGTATGAAAGGAACGAGGTGTAGTCCACGAGCTCCTGAGAGTTAAGATCTGAGATGTAGTTCTCGTCAATCTAAACACTCATCATCCTCAAATCAATTCCACAACGCTTAATAAACCTCAACTAGTTTCGAGTTTGCTTTCCCAAGCCAAACTTCAAAACATCTAAAAATATCAAAACCCTTTTTGAAAATAAGATGAAAAAGGAGCGGGGTATATTCCACGAATTTTCGAGAGTTAGGAACTGATATGTAGTTCTCTCCTCTCCGAACTCGCTCATCATCCAAAAATACATTCAACCAATCAAATTATTTTCTCGCCACTGTGAGATTGATCCTCAAACCCTTTTTTGTAAACGAAAAGTACTTTGTCTTGAGACAATGCAAAAATAATGTTTCGTCCACTTGAACATATGAGTAAGCTTGTGACGTTGCCCACAAATGTTGATTTGTACATCCATTTAGCTGTGATGCGAGTGTTCCCTTCTCCACTTGTTTTGGGTAGCCAACAATGTTTTCTTCGATTGACATAAAGTAGCTTCACTAAAATCGACCAACAACGAAATATTTTCTACCCAGAACTACATAGCCTTGAGTTCTCCATCACACCTGGAGATATATAGGAGCGAGATTCAAATTCTCGTCAGGCACCCTAATAAAACAAACCCTTTTGTCCTTTCCATTACCCTCTTAATAACTCTAGAAGCGTAACATTTCTAAGCTAATACTAATGCGTACAACTAATCAAACGGTCCCCGTTGAGTAGAACAGACGTGAGGGGTGCTAATACCTTCCCCTTGCGTAATCGACTCTCGAACCCTGATTTGGTTGCGATAACCAATATCATTGTTGTTATTTCTTGGTTTTTGTCAGTATTTCTCCTTTCCTTTTTGGGAATAAATAAATTTTGGGAGACTCTGTTTACTCCATCCCGCGAGCGTGTAATTATGCTTCACGAGCATCGTGTTCTCATTTTTCGAGGCATGACAGGTTGGTTGAGTTTAGGCATGTGTTTATTGGGTTGTGTTTTGGGCTTGTATTGAATGGGTTGGTTGTGTTTGGGGTTTTTCATATTGTGTTTGTAGTTGTCTTGATGCATTTGGGAAAGATAATCTGTTGTGGCCAGATTTACCATACACTGAGCCTTTATTTGGCAGCCATTTCCTACTAAAAGTTGTTATATCCCTTCTCTTTTCATTACCATCTTTGCTTCTTCTTTTTGGCCTCCATAGTTATCTTATAGATGGTGGTGGAAGTATGTTGGGGTATGGGATCTCTTCCCATACATTTTCACCATTGGTTGGATATATGAGTGGTCTATAGCAAGCCTGGTAGGCCTCCTTCTTATATAAGGGAAGAATGTAATTTGTTGGGTCTTCATCTCTTTTTTGGATGCATGTAATTGCATGGTAGCATGGAATTCTAGTGAGAATCCAACTCCAACAAGATCACTTCTTCAGCTTAAGATCAACTGTGAATTTGTCTCTGGTCACATTTATGTGTCTTACTGTATAAATCATCTTACCAGATAATCTTGTAAACTAAAAAATGAAATGATTTAGTTACTAATATAAAATAGGATTATGAGATTAAATCAAGTATTGATTACCTAGACATAAAGAACCTTGAGATTTATTTCTATCTTTCAATCCCTCTTTTAATTCTTGGAAGTACATAACCACTATAATCTTCAATATTGGTTCTATTAGTTTCTTATCTATCCATGAGGTACCCTCTTATCTCCTCTAGCATTGTTACATTTGACTTTTATCTTGGTCCAATTATAGCACTATTAAATGTTTCTGACATATTGTTCATCAACATATTTCATTTAGTATTATAATTAAACATAGACTTACTCCAAAATCTAGGAGGAATATTCAACAAGTATTTGTAGGCCTCTTCATTAACCTTCATAATTACCTTCATTTCCATTTCCCATGCTTGAGGATATGTTGCCTTATCTACCCTCCACATCATTTCCTTCAGTTGCTTTCCAGGAAACCTCTTTTTAAAGTTATTGTATAAATGTCTAACAAAAAATCTCTGGTCAACTCCAGGTAAAAACTCTTGCATTGCAGGTAACATCCTCTACGCATAGAAACAAAGTTAAATATAAAGTTCACGCTAGTGGCAAAAAAAATGTTATTGAACATTGATACCTTTTGCTGATCTGATATGAAAGTGAATTGTTTAAAAACTTCTGGCCCTCCTGAATTTTGAAGTAGAAGATCAAGGAACCAAGGCCATGAGACTTTAGTCTCTACTTTTAGCACAACCAATGCAATGTGAATCATTTGATCATTAGGGTATCTACCTACTATTGCAAGAATCTACCATCCATAATGATCGTTGATAAAACATCCATTAAGTCCTATAATTGGTCTACATACTTGAAAAATTATCTTACAAGCATCATGACACATATAAAGTCGTTGAAAACTTATAAATAATGGTATGTTGACATAGTCTTTAGGTTGTTTCTCATTTTCCCCGGTTTGTTGTTCAGTTGGTAGGACTTTCAACTTAATTGTATTGTTTGTATTAGATCTCACCAACTCATGTGTGTAGTCATACAATCTAAAATATTGATCCTTAAATTAGCCTTCATAAAAAGTAAGTGTTGCTTTCTATGTCTTATAAGCTTGCGTCATACTCATACTAGTATTGTATTTCTTATGCAATTTCTCACACATTGCATTAAGTTTCACAACTGGGTTAACTCTAACCTTAGAGTACAATTTCTTCCCAAGCACTTAGTGTTAAGCATCCTAACATTAAACTCCCTATTGTATGTGTGTGTGTCGTTCAGTTCTCTAAGTTGCCATGTATCCTCATTTGGAAATTTGGAACATAATGAAAACCATCCACACCCTTCCTTGCATCTCACTCTAATCCTTGTCTTATCATTCTTTATAAAGCGTAAGTCTCTACCATTATGAACAAAATTATTTGCAATTGCTTCTTTGAACTCCTCCCTTATTGAGAACATGGTTCCCAATTCCCATTTGTAGTCAGTAAACTTCTTATGCATTACAAATGATGGGTATTTTACCTTTTTATCCTCACTTGAATAATTACCACTTATATCCTCATCAGTTTCTAACTCTTTATATATATAATATGAATCAGACAAACCCGTATCTACCATTTTACCTTTATTCCTTTCAACAAACCCAAAATCAAGTGTATCTTCATCACTTAATGGTTAATTATCTATAAAAATTCTTTCATCCATCCTTCATTTTTTTTGGGTTTTCCCTTTATCTTTTTGGAACTTCCTACTGCCTTCTTTTTCTTTGGTTTCCCACCTTTCCTATTTTCATATTGAGGTGTTTCATCCACTTCTAATTCATCCCCATGTTGATCATTTTTGCCAACATCAAACCCTTATACTCCTGCCAACATCTCATCAATTCCATCATTTAATACCTCATCATCTGAGTCATCAAACTTGCACCCTAATGCACTGTCATCACTTTGTTCATTATGGTCAGTTTCTACTTCTGTTAAGTTTTGGGCATCTTGGACAGTTTTGGAATTTTGCTCAGGTATCTCAGGCAGGGCCTCAGGTTGTGGGCCATTATGGATTTTAGTTTGGGCAGTTTATGGTTCAACTACTTCTATTACTTGAGGTTAGGAAATAGAGTGGATTATGTATAAGTCTACCTTTCCATTAGTCTTGAACCAATTAGAAATTCTATTGTACCAAAGCCATTTTCTAGTAACTTTAATTTACCAGCAAAATCATACCATATTTCAAGTACCCCTGGATACCCCGTTTCTTTAACAATACCCAAAATTTCAAAATAACTCCATATGTCACCATCACACATCCAACTTCACACTTCTCCTCCTACATATGTACCCTTATCATCAAATTCTCCCCCGTGATGAAAGTCAACATATAAAATATCCATTTTTGTCCCGTTTACATCAATAACGATCCCATTACTCTACAAAAAGCAACATTACATTATGCTACACTACCCTAACAAGCAGAGAGATGATGCACTTTTGGAGAATAAAGAAATAAAGGACAACAAATAAAACCCTATACATAAAATAAGCAAAATTACAGTATGCTACACTACCTACCACTACCATTATAGACAATCTGAACATTAATATATAAACCCTAAAATCAGAACCATAAAATTAAGGAAAATGAAACATACCTCAATCATCCAAATCTTCTTTTCCTTTGTTCTTCCCCTTCTCCCCCCTCATTCTTTTTTTACTTGCACCGTGAGTCCTTCAAATCCTACTTCTCACTTTTTTGTTTGCACTTGTGTTACTCTCCTCCTTAGGACATGAGTTCCTCTCATTCCCTCTATATTCATCCTTGTTTAGGAATTTATGCTTCTTCCATTTCTAAGTTTGGGATTTAGGGATTTCTGCGTTTGTCTCTTATTACTAATTTAATAAAAAAAATCCATGTCATCACCGTTACTGACACATCACTCACGTTAGTGCCATATAATCATTTTTGAAACATAATTTAAAAAAAGGGTAACAGTGTACAGACTTGGTAATTTAAAGGATCAAGTTGTTGCAAAAAAACTTAAAGGACCAACCTGTTACAATAAAATAATTTAAAGCACCCCTGGTGTAATTTTGCCAAAAACTTATCTCTAAAATACCAACGTTATGAGCTAAAGAAAATGAAATTTTACAAATTAAGAATGATGAATATCTTTAAACCTCTAAAAGTTTGGAGTTGACTAATTGTGAAATGTTTTAGCATCAAAGATCTTGGTCAACGAGAGGATGAGCAAGGCTCATCCTCAAAAGCATTGTGAAACTGTTATCCTGTAATTTTCGGCACTGCACTATCCCTGGTTTGGAAGAGTATCAGGAAAAGATCCATAAGATTAGGATCACTCTCTCTTTAAAACATGTCCAAAATGTCAAAAATGTTTGCACAAATCAACACTTTGACATGGAAATATGGTGTAGAAGTTTCGAGCTCGACGCGTCGATTAGATTTTAGGGACTTCGTGTATTTTTGAATCCAAAGGTCAGATGAACTAAGGATGCTTCGATAACACTATAGGAGTTGACTGGAGATTCTCGACAAAGGAAGTTGATAGATTTAAAAGCATTTATCATCATAAGAGATGGTTTGCAGGTGTTTAAACTTTGGAGACTCGTTGAAGCAGGCTAGAAGATTGAAGCCCACTTAAGGGAGTACGTGCGAATCCTGCTAAAGTAAAAAACTATAGACGGTTAACATTGTAATAGTATATAAGAAAATTTTGGTCATGTGATCAAGGGTCTCAATTTTCATTTACTCTTCATAGAACTAAAGTATTGAAGTCACAGAGAGAAACATTTTGTGAGAAGATGTATGAACATGCATCCTTTCTTTAAGTCTTTTAAATCCAAGCATTTACTTAATGACGTTTATTATGCTTTTTTGTTAACTTACTTTGTCTAATTTTTTTTTGCATTATTTTGATCATAGTCTTTATCCAAGTTCTTACTATCCAAACATTTAAGTTTCAAGCACAGACACTTTTCGTCATACTTTTCTGCACAAATTATCCTTAGAATTTTTGCGATTTTAATCCCTTAAGTGAACTAAAACGTGTGATTTGATTTACAAAAAATAACAGTAAACAAATTAGCATGCCCAGTGGAACCCTTTTGTGCAACAAATTTTAATTTTTATAGACAAGCGTTGTGTCTTATATTGTTTATCTTGTTCTTCGTATATGAAATGTCTTCAATTCTCAAGTCTTTATGCGTCTAAGGAGTGGCAAAACTTATGCTGAAATGACTCGTCCAATGTTCAAAAATTCCTCATCCCCATAACAATTCTAAAAACATAGAAGAGCAGTCGGTTGAATCGAAGATTGGTAATGCAGGAACTTCGATATTCGATGGAGTAACCTCTCTTATTATAAGCCAAATGTCAATTTCGAAAGTATTACCTAAAGTGGTGGTTTCTCCACCACATTCAACGATTATCCCAACTAATCTCAGGGTCACCCAATCGAGTTTAGGAGACCTTATGCCTTATTTTCTCCTAAGTTTCACACTACCCATGGCAGTAGGGAATATCCATGATGGAAGGCCTACAAACCAATGTGTCTACATATGTAGATAAAGCAATAACCTTTGCATCCCCTTTCAATCCATGCTTAGCATTAGGATCTTCTATAAGCAATCCCAGTTGAATGACACAACTGTAAGGATGAATATGCTTACACAACAAATTGGTATTGTGTTTAATCCTTTATTCCAAAACACAAAGCATAGTTACCAACAATTGGCACAACAGATGGGCCGAATTAGTGATTTCTTTGGCGCTACTCAAATGCCTATTCAACCAATCTCTCAAGCCCAAGCAGTCGGGAAATTCAAAACCTAGGTCTCCCTATTAATCAAGGGAAACCACAAGTTATGCCTCAACGAGTCGAACATCCTACATAAGAGGTAGTCAAAGGAGATGTAGGTTTAAATGACCCATCGTTGGTATTGGTCAATAGCAATCAAGATTAAGACCAAGTTGTTAGGAATGTCTAACAAAACAATTTTGGGGGGTAGAATAATATAATCAATGTGGTCAAACAGATCCTAGCCTAAAATGGCTTAATGTTGGTTTGCATTAGCCAAATTTTGTCTCTGTGTTATTAGAGTATGTACCGCAAACTGAACTCCCCAAGGATTAAAAAATTCCCAAGTTCAGTAAGTTTGTAGGAGACACTAATGAGTCCACTGTCGAGAATGTCACTCGATACCAATCAGAGGTATGGTATCTGACCAAAAATGAAAATTTGAAAATGAAATATTTCCCCAATTCCTTAAACAATCATGCTTTCACATGGTTCACCACCTTATCCCCAAATTCTTATATAATTGGAAGCAATTAGAAAGGGAATTCCATTAACAGTTTTACATAGGTTAGTCGAAGATTAGCCTGAAGGAATTAGCTAGTGTGAGACGAAAATAGGCTGAATCAATATATGACTATCTAAATAGGTTTAGGATAATGAAGTTCCTGAACATGAGTTGGTTGAACTGAATGCTCGGGGTGTGGACTTTCCCATCAGGAAGAAGCTAGATACCCAATACTTTAGAGACATGGCCCAACTAACAGACAAAGTTTGCAAGTGGAATGGTTAAAGGCTAAGAAGGCTAGGTCGAGTAAATACAATAAGAAAGAAAAAGTTGAAGGGGAGAAAAATACAAAAGAATGGGGGGTTGAATTGTGTATGACTAAAAATATTTTTTCACTTCTAATTATGGAACATCAGATTCTAAACCACATTCAGAGTCTGATACCAGAGTAACTATCAGAAGTGAGAAGTTTACTCATTTCTTCTTCAACTCTATTTTAGAACCTAAGGTTTCAAGCTTAGACTCTAATACGAGTAAGAGACTGAATCAGGCTTGAGTCTGACTTCAAAGTTCATTTGCATAATGGAATATAAATTCAGAAGTAAATAAATAGACACACAATATATTCTAGTTCCTCTCAAACAATGGGTAGTCTGGTTCCTATGTAGCACAAAAGCTTTTCACTATAATCAGGTTGATTAAAATTGATTAAGCCATTAGTTCAAGACTTCCTGCTCAATCCCATAGAAAGATACTTTTGCTCAATCCCCCAACTCGAGACTTCCTACTTAATCACCCCTGATTGAGACTTCCTTTCCTAAAATTTCCGTTCAGGACTTCCTGCTATGCCCACAAGCATGCGACTTTAATGCTCAAGCATCCAGCTCAAGACTTCTTTGCCTAAACACTTTGTTCAGGACTTCCACCTTAAGCTCATGTTAAGGGGTTTTGCTCAATCACATAGAAAGAAACTTGCTTGCCTAACTAATCTAGTTAGGACTTTAATGCATAAGAATCCAGTAATATACTTACTCTGACCTTAATGGCTAGAGTCTTCATATTCTCTTAACCATAAGAATCTAGTATAAACTTGTGTTCATGTGAGTGCATCTTAAAAAGCAGATACACAAAGGTTCTCACTCTTGAGCATATGTGAGTTGTTTTCTCCTGAGTGTAGAAGAATGAAGTGGTAATTCTTCTCCTCTCCTTGCACAATTTTTCATCTTGTTGTGCCTTTCTGTTCTGATTAACATATTCACATATTCTATCTTCAAAATGTATGTGAATACATTTCATCCCTGCTCTCACACACTTAACCCTTCTGGTTATATTTTCTATTTAGTATGTGTTTTATAGATCTTCATTTTCTGATTAAAAAATAGTCTCTCTCTCAACCAATACAGTGAACTGGTATCACATTTTTCTGAAAAAAAAACACATATTCTTCAACCCATATTCATCTTGGTTAGAGCAGATTCAAAGAGATTGTTCCATGAACTTCACAAGTTCAGAACACTCTTGAATGTTTTGAATCTTCATCTATAAATAGATTTTGGAATATATCCGTTGAAGATTGAAACTACCATAGTACAGATAGTTGTTGAAACTACCATGGTACAAGTATTCGTTGAAGGTTTTTAGTTGTTGGACAACAGAGTGAGTCAAAAGGTTCCATTAAAGGTTTCATTAGGGATTTCATCTTATTTTTATCAGATGAGTTTCATCAGGGTTTTATCAAAGGGTTCAACTAGGGTTTCACCAGGATTTTATCAGGGGTTTCATCAAAGGATTATATCAAGGGATTCTATCAGGAGTTTCATTAAGGGATTCCATCAAGAGGTTTCACCAGATTTCTATCAAGGGATTTCATCAGAAAGGTTTTATCAAGGGTTTCATATAGGGATTCTATCTGAAGTTTCATCAAAGGGTTCCATCAAGGGGTTCTACCAGAATTTTATCAAGGGATTTCACCAAAGTTTTTAGCAAAGGGGTTTTATCTAGAGTGATCAGGGTATCACTAAAGTCCAGCCTGACTCCAGTAACACGATTGGATGATCATAGGAATCGTATGCTAGTTTCACCCGGAGGGGTTGAAACTGATCATCAGGGAGTAATCAAGCGGTTTCATTAGGGATTTGTCAAAGGGTTTCATTAAGGTTTTATCATTAGGGGTTCCATTAGAAGTTGTATCGGGGGTTTCATCAAGAGTCTTGCCAGAGATTTTATTTAGAGTTTCATCAGAGGCTCTACCAGGGTTATCAAATAGCAACCGGAGGATCGCCCGAGTCCTGCCTGATTTTTATGATTATGGGAATCATATGCAATGAGATATTATCAGGGATATATCAAAGTGGTATTCCAATAGAGCACCAAGGATTGGTCAATCCTTGCTCGGCTTCAGAGTCTATTAACCTCGCGATCAAAATTAGGATTCCTTTTTATATTTAACCACCTCCTCCCTGAGAAGATAAAAACTTACCATCATCAGTATCTCAGTTCGAAGCTGATTAAATATAGGCATCTGTCATACCCCTAATTTTGACCACTATTCTCAGCTAGCTTAGAGGTTAGATTAATGACATATCCAGAACTCCTTATAGGTTATCTGGTCAACCCAAAGACTTAAAAAGCTAAAGGGGAACCCTTTTGACTTTTTATTCTCTCCTAAGGAGTTTGATCTTACATTAGGGTTTAATTGCTATTTTATGATTTTTTTAGGGTATAGTGTAATTTGTCAAGCTAACATATAATTGTATTAACTAGTTAGAAAAATATATAGTTTGCAATCTATTAGAATGTACAGGTTAAAGTCATTTGGTCATTTGTTTAGTTAAGTAATTAGGCTATAAAAATTATTAATTATTATTGACTAGATGATATTTTAATTAATCAATTATCTAAATTTAAAATAGTTATTAAGATTGTTTCATGGTTATTGAGATATTTAGATCGTTATCATATATGCTTGTCAAATTTATTTTATTTTGAACAAGTGAGATTGTCTAGTTGGCAGTAAGAGGAGTGTAAGGAATGTGAGTATAAACACACGAGCTCAAATCCCAGTCTCTTAGTTTTTGGAACTTTTCTCTTTTTTTTTTCTATTACAAAAATCAAAAATCTCTTTTATCATTATCAGTATTTTATTCTAAAAAATCTTTTTTTATTTCGTTGATTAGGTTCTAATTATTAGAGTTAAATTTGTAATTTTTACTATCACTATTTATTTATTTATTTAAGATTTAAAATTAATAGTAATTTAGTATCATTATGGGACAACTTAACGGAAAAAGAAATATTTCTAAGTTAGGTTAGCATCCATTTACATTAATTATTTATTTTATTTTTTATTCACATTTTAATATTATATTTAAATATTTTAACCTAATAATTTGATAATAGAGGAAATATTTTCACATTGAATTTTCACCACTTATAGAGTTTCTTCTTCTTTTTACCTTCACTTACATTATTTTAAAATTTGTATTTTTTTTATATATAATTTTCATTTTTTATTAATTTATTTATACTTATTATTATATTATTTATTTTTAATGTATTTTAATTTTTAAAAAATCAAAATAAAATAAAAAAAATAAAGATTGTTTTATTCATGTTATTATTACTATTTTGCAATCTTTGTTTTTTTAAAAATTATTAATTAATATTATTGCATTATTATTATAACATCGAAAATTATAAAAATAATCAACTCCATTTATATTTTGCTGTTACAATGTACATAGGCCATGAATCCATCTAGATTCATTGTGTTTGAAAACCTTCATAAATAATTCAACCAGACATTGAATTCTTGACCTAATTCTACCCTATAAATAAACCTTCAATTACCACAGGAAAGAAATCCACAATTCACAAATTCACTCCTTAAAAGTTGTTGCTCCTCACGTTGAAGAACAACAACACTAAAATCCTAAAGTCTCTCATCATCATCATCATTGATCTTTTCAAAAAGGCAAACAAATAAGAGGAATTACGAGAAGCGTGAAGAAAAAGATATAAAAAAAAGGAGAATTTGTGCCTCTTTGTTAACTAGGGAAAGTCTTCTTCCTGTAGGTTGGTCTCCACTCCTGTTTATCTTTTAGCATAAAGTTTTATTATCTTAATATATGGTATGCTGCTTATGTTAAAATTATGTTTGATGATGTGTTTAGTACTAATTAAATATTTTAAATAACAAAAAAAAATTATATCAACCTTTTTTTACTAAGAATATATAGCAAATCCTTTTTTAAATTACTAAAGATTCTATTAACTAATTTCAGGAAGTAAATTTCTAAAGTAAAAAAAAATGTAAATCTTTATGATAAATCAATTTTTTTAAACATAAATTAATCTTATATAAACAAAACATAGCATATTCCATGTCAAATCCAACAAAAATCATAGCACCTAGTTTCAGAGGATAAGAATCAAGAGGATAATTATTATATTCCATGTTAATTATTATATTTTTGCAATCAAATGGGATAGTAATCAAGAGGATAAGAACATGTGATAATAATCAAAGGGATATAAATCAAGGGATATAAATCAGGGATATAAATCGAGATAAGGTATATGTCATATAAATATATAATATTTATTTTCATAAATAATATATATATATATATATATATATATATATATATATATATATATATATATATATTATTTTTTGTAATCAATAATGAGAATAATCATGGGATAAATTTCTAAGGAAGTTTTAGGGTTTCACACATAAAACACCAAGGATAAGGGATATAATACTCTAGTTTATATAATTAACCTTTTAATATTTTTATTAAATAATTATATAATATCATTATTAATTTATTTTCTTACATAAATTAATAATTATATCTTTTCAAATCAACCAAGTGATAAAATCAACTTAAACTCACCTCAAATCATAAGTCCTCTGCCCTTGTGCATTAAGGCGTTTTTCAAAAATCAAATACTTCTCCGTCCCCGATGCGTGAGAATTTTTCAAAGGATAAAAACAACCAACCAACCAACATTTTCAAGACGAACTACGAGACTCTGATCCTTCAATAAATTTGAAGGTATGTAGGCATAGAGTTGTAAGACTCTAGCGAGTATAATAATAAAAAACATTTTTTAGGTCTTCCCTTATTAAAATAAGAAAACATTTTTGTAAATAAATAAAGAATTAAACAATGAATATATGATAAGCAAATATCTCAAGCACAGTCTAACCCTAGAATTAGATGAGGATCCCATTAAGTTCAATGGAGGTAAGGGGTTCCTAGTACCTTCCCCTTACTTAACCGGCTCCCAAACTTAGCATCTCCCCCTTAGTTATTAGGTTTTCTCATTATTTCCCTGTTCCTTAGGAATGAATAAAAGATGATGACGACTCTGTCATTTTTCCATCCGCGACACAAACATAATTCAGGATCCAGGGTCAATCACAAATGTCCAGGACATTCCTCATTTAAGTCGGTCATATTTCTTTTATTAGAGTTCTTACCCTGCATATGCTCATGGAATTTATTTCCCAACAAGTCATTATTCATCTTTATGGTTGGAAATGATATTCCCCAACATTTTCACTATTGTTTCTCCCCAAGCAGAGGTTACCCTAAAAAAAGGGTCTCATATGAGCTTTTCCCCTACAGAGCTTTGCTAGTAAACCTCTTCCAAAGAGTCTTTTCTAAACTATTTTCCCCAATAGATAAGCTTTGTTAGAGCTACTGCTATAGTATTCTTAGAGAATCTTAACATACAATTGAGGTATCATTCCATTGTTGGAATATATCGATAATATCATATAAGGTACTACTTCGTTGATTCAGAGAATCTCATTAGCTTTATTAGAGATACTACTTTAGTATCCTCAGAGAATCTTAAGATGCGGTTGAAGTATCATTCCATTGTTAGAATATCTCGATTATATCATATAAGATAATGCTTTCTTGTTCCTCATGGAGTCTCATAAGCTTTTATTCTGTTACTACTCTAGTATCCTCGGAGAATCTTAGATACGATTGAAATATCGTTCCATTGTTGGAATATTTCAATTATATCATATAAGATATTGCTTCGTTGATCCTCAGGGAGTCTCATAAGCTTTTATTTCGTTACTACTCTAGTATCCTCGGAGAATCTTATGTACGATTGAGGTATCGTTCCATTGTTGGAATATCTCGATTATATCATATAAGATACTGCTTCATTGATCCTCATAGAATCTCATAATCGCTCGTTTCGTTACTACTTTAGTATCCTTGAAGAATCTTAGATACTATTGAGGTATCATTCCATTATTGGAATATCTCAATAATATCATATAAGATATTACTTCGTTGATCCTCAGGGAATCTCGTGTGTTCTATTCAAGACCCCGGTCTACTAATTTTCAGAAAATATTAGATACTATTGAGATTTCATTCCATCTTTGGAAAGTCTCGATTATATCATAAAATATTTTATTCTGACGATTCTCAGGGAGTCCTGTTTAGTTTATTTCTTCTATGACTACTTCACTACATTTTCTCACTGAATTTCTCTCTACATTTCATCTCTACATTTCGAAGGACAAAATTCATGGTCTTTTCATATTTAATCATCTTCCACCATGAATAAATGAAGATCATTGTCATTCACACCTTCTGGTTCAACGTAATTAAATAGGGGCAACTCTCATACCCCAATTTTGTCCGGGAATTTTAAAACTTTCATGCATCCGATTTTATTTTTACTTTGTATCACCTGCATAGCATAACAGGTCTTTCACCACACATAATGCATAAAATATCGATCAGGATAAATTTTTGGATATAAAGACAGATGGGTTGAATCATTTCTCAAATGTACTTAAAATTAATGGGCGAAAAATTTAAAGACAAGGGCTGCAAACGTCAGTTTTATTAATTTATGATTCACGTAGTTTAACCTGGGGTGCTCGTTTTACTTTTCTCGATTAATTTTTTAGTCACATTTTGATCAGCCTGGGCCTTTTCAACCGGATATTTTTTACTTCAAAGTTTAACAAAAACCTGTCTGTTTTCCAGAAGTTTATTTCATGTTAATCATTTTAATGCATTTAATTTAATTTTTTGAGCACTTTTGCGCTCGATTTTTATTTATATTCAGTCATTTTATTTTTATTATTTTGTCAAACTATTAAGAAAAATAAAATAGAATTTTCCATGTTTTTATTTTATTTTTATCATATTTATTTAAGAAGTTGTGAATTTTAGTTGTTTTAATTGATTTAATCTCATTTAAATTAATTAAAGCTTCTAAAAGGACAACTTTGGAATTTTAAATTAGGTGTGTTTCTTTGATTTAATCTGAATCATTGGTTCAAATTAATCAAGAGCCCACATTGCATTATCCATATTTTTCCTTGTTGACCAATCAAAATTCAAATAATAAATAATATTAATAATAAAGAAAATTAGAAAAAAATTAAAATATCTCTTTTCCTTCAATCAGCAGTACACACGCATGGCTCATCCATCCACTTGAATCCACTCATTTTTTCTATTTCCACTAGCAACCCAACGTGTATTCTCTCTCGGCGATAAAAAAATAAAAAATCCACACAAATAACTAGCCATGTGAAAAAGAATGAGAGAAATAACTTTATCCAATAAGGAGCTTCCACGCGACACTGGTACACTCTTTTTTTCATTTTTGAAAAAAAAAACTAAAAGAAATAATGATAAAGGGAGAGAACGCATTGAGGGGAGGGGATTCAGTAGAATGAGGACCTCTTTTTTTCTGCATATAACTACTCCTCCTATTCACCATCACCATCCCTTTTTAAACCATCATTAAACCAACAATCTCCCTGCTTTTTTTCCGGTGACAACACTAAAACGGACAAACCTTTCTCACCTAAACCAAAATCTCATTCATCCCACACACATTCACCCACTGAGAACACTAATTCGGAGATATGAAGATTGAAATCTTTGTATCGACGAGATTGAAGAGACTTAAATACAGAAGACCCAATTTTTTATCCTAAGATACCGCTAAAATGCTTATGATATAATATGAATGCATGCAAGGATCTCCGTGGGGAATATATTTCCATGAGAGACAAAGAACTGCTAGAGAAATGAGGAGACTGAAATTATGCAGGGGAATAACAGATTCCAAAAGGGGTACCAGTTGGGGACAAACAAAGTTCCACAGGGGAAAAGGAAAGACGCGCGACAAAACTACTACACGAAATTGCTGGAGACAAAGGGATGTCCTCCAGGAAAAAAAAGCACCGGGAAACGACTCAACTCGGGAATAACTATTATATTGGAAAGAAATTCATAGTTAGAAAAAAAAACAAAGACCCAACGATGGGAGACCTATAAAAGTAAGACTCTACCGGGGAAAAGATCAATCAAAGGGCACACCCAACTCCACTATGGGGAGAAATTACCTAACTCTCAGCCAAGTGAGAACTTAACAAAGGTGATAAGCCAAAAAATTACCAACTACCATTCAAGTGATAGCTTAACAAGATAACCAACCAAAGGTAAACATGAATATTACCTAACTATCAGCCAAGTGATAGTTTAACAAAGGTAATGGGCCCAAAAGGAAAGGTTACCAACTACCATCCAAGTGATAGCTCAACAAGGTAACCAACCAAAGGTAAGAGAAATTATTACCTAACTATCAGCTAAGTCATAACTTAACAAAGGTAATAAGCTAAAAAGGAAAGATTACCAACTACCAGCCAAGTGATAACTTAACAAGGTAACTACCGAAGGTAAAAGAAATATTATCTAACTATGAACCAAGTGATAGCTTAACAAAGGTGATAAGCTCGAAAAGAATGATTACTAACTACCAGCCAAGTGATAGCTTAACAAGGTAACTAACCAAAGGTAAAAAGAAATATTACCTAATTATCAACCAAGTGATGGCTTAACAAAGGTAATAAGCTCCAGGGACCAAAGTTCAACCCAGGAATAAACTTGAGAGAAATGGTCAAAAAAGACTAGATCCAATGAAAAAATAATCTCAATTTGGGATTAATTCCATCCAGATTATGAACTGGAAAGGAAAACTTAAACAAAACCTTCCACGGGGATCAAACTCCATGAGGAATTAGAAGGGATAAGTGCTTTCTGCTTAAGGTCGACACTCTATTAGAGAGAGGACACACACACACTCCACGGGGATAAAAACGCCAGAGAGCGGAGAATGCACCAAGAAATGCAACATGCACAAATAAACACCATGATGTTATGCATATGAATATGTGTATGAATATGCTAGCAAAACAAGCATAAAAGGGTTAGATCAATAACACAGTACAACCAGATACTTTACTAATATCAACAAGGTGGAGATGCTATTGGAGATCTTGCTAGGGATTCAGCGGAAGAGAACCCTGCAAAGAATGATCATAAGCCATCAAAGGAGCTAAATCCTGTTACAAGGGATAAATCTTTCTAGAGAGATAAAACAAATATTTCTTGGAGACCCACACCTAATTTTCTAAAAGTATGAACTCCATTTCGAGGGAGGGAAAGGTTTGTCAAGGATAAGAAACATCTGAACAAACTCCATTACAAAGACCTGTTGGCGACTTCACTGGATTCTATCATTCCAACAATCTCTGGTATGGGAACTGATGAATTTGGTTTTGCATATATAGCTTGAGTTTTGATGATAATAATATTGTATTTGTGTGAGAACAAGTTTGGTACCCTAATGGTTTGATATTGTGTAGCTTTAACAACCAGTTCTGATTCTGAATATATGATGTGCAACATCATCAGTTTTTGAACTATGCGTTCCAAATCCTCTTCTGTGCTAACTTTTAAAAGTTCTGAAAGATGTTCAATATTGTTGCTGCAATGATCTTAATGCTTATATGTTTATTCACTCATGAGAAGCTTCTAAGGAGACATTATGTTGTTGTTGTAATATTCTCTCAGTTCATGCTTCTGTTCGTGACTCTGATCATTATACTTTTGACGAATGGCAAGCTTCTGAAGTTGTGTTATGTAGCTGAAAATTCTGAAGATCTCAAGCCGAACAATTGAAGTTATCAAGGTTCTGGATGAAGACTCTGAAGATTCTGAAGATCTCAATCCAGACTACTGACGCTGTCATGGTTCTAACCAAAGATTATAAAGTTTCTGAATCCCGCTTTATGTTTTTTCATTTCATGCTTCATTAACTTTAATTAGAAGTCAATGAACTTGAAGATAAGATCAAAATGGGAATCTGATCAAATAGTACATAGTACAAATCGAACATCCTTTCCACTACGTGATTTCATGGGCAAGGATAGTATTATACATCACACGTGTCACTGATTTTGTTGGCGAAGGACATTATACAATATCACTCCTTTCTCCATTTTTCTCTCCAACTGTCTTCTTCTTATGCTATATAAGTGAGACTTGGAGACTTGAAGAAAAACTTTTGACAAGTTTATTTCTTTGTGAAAAGCCATCATTCTTTTGCACACATTTTTTCTTAAGCGTTTATTATATATTTGTGTAAAACCTTCTTGTATAGAAGCATCTTGTAACACACAAAATATTATTCAAATTGTTTGTTTGATTCCTTAAGGAGGTTATCCTTGAGAAGACAAAGAAGGCTGTTCTTTGTGAGTCCTTAAGGAGACTAGGGCATAGTTGGATCCTTGAGAAGACAGAGAAGGTTATTCTTTGTGATTATTGTAATCTGTTGACTATAGTGGATTAAGTCTTTGTGTATAAGGTAAAATCACCTTGGCGTGTGAAATTGATTAGCTTTTAGTTTCAAAAGAACCTGGATAAAAATATTTGTGCTTTTATCTATTTGTTATTAACTTGTTAGTTGTGTTTTTGTTTTAGAAAAAACTTTTGCTTGTAAAACCCAATTCAAACCCCCCTTCTTGTCTTTTTCACACCTTCAATTAGCATCAGAGCTCTGGTTCTGATTGTGATGAAAGATTTATTAACACCTTATAGTGTTTAGTATTGATCCAGTTTGTGTTAGAAACAATGGTCGTTGCTAACATTGCTAACATTGTTAGTAATAATGAAAGAGATCATTACAGTGGAAAACCACCAATCTTTGATGGTGAGAAATTTGACTATTAGAAAGTTATAATAGAAAGTTTCTTTCTTGTTTATGATGTTGATCTCTGGGATCTTGTAGTCGATGGCTACGTTCACCTAGTAAATTCTGAAGGAAATACTATAGCAAGAAATGTTATGACTGATCAACAGAAGAAAGATTTCAAAAATCATCATAAGGCCAGAACCATATTGCTTAATGTTATCTCTTATACGGAGTATGAGAAGATAACAAACAAAGATTTTTCCAAATCAATTTTTGACTCTCTAAGGATGACTCATGGGGGAAACTCTCAAGTAAAGGAGACAAAGGCCTTGACCTTAATCCAGAAATATGAGGCATTCAAAATGGAAGATGATGAAACAGTTGAGATTATGTTATCAATGTTTCAGATGCTTGTTGCAGGACTTAAAGTTCTGGAAAAAGGATACTCTACAACTGATCATGTCAAGAAAATTATCAGAAGTCTTCCGAAAAAATGGAGACATATGGTAACTGCCTTGAAGTTGGCAAAAGACCTCAATAACATCAGTCTTGAAGAACTTGTTAGTTCTTTAAGAATCCATAAGATTGAGCTTGAAAAAGATGAATCTCAGAAGCGATGTAAATCTATTGCCCTAAAATCCAAGCCTGGGAAGACAAGAGCCTATCAAACCGAGGAAGAATCAGAAGGATATGATGAATACTCAGAAGATGATGATGAGAAGTCTCTAATCTCAAAGAGAGTCAACAAACTCTAGAAACACAGGTAAAATGGTCAAGGAAAGTTCAGAGGAGCCAGAAGAACTACTGGTCATTTTGATTCTTCGTCTGGATAGAAGAAGCAAGGTTCTGGAAAATAAGTTATCTGCTTATAGTGCAAGGATCTAGGACACTACAAAAATGATTATCCTAAGTTGAAAAAGGACAAAAGGCCCAAGAAGAATTTCTCTAAAGTCAAGAAGGGGTTGATGGCTACCTGGGATGAATCAGAATCCGAAGAAGAAGATTCTGATGAAGAAAAAGCCAACGTTTCACTGATGGAAACTATAGAGGATCCCACAAGTTCTGAAGAATCAGAAGATAAGGTATTATCATAATTAGAATTTGACTCCGATTCTGAAGAGGTATTTTCTAACCTATATCATTCTGATATTGAATCATGTCTCTCTGAAATGCTGGAAAAGTACTAGAGTCTTAAGAGTAAATACAAAGACCTTAAACAAGTCCAAGCAATTGCTTATGAAACTCAAAGAGAGCTTGAGAAAGATATTCTCTCTCTAAATTAAAAAGTATTTTCGTTAGAAAGTAACAACTCTTCTTTGAAAAGCAAATTTTCAAAACTAGAGGAGTAAATAATCTCATAAGCTTCTGGTACTTATTGCGTCATTAGATATGACAGAGCATTCCAGTACTTTATGGCTAAAAGCATAGATAGTAGTAAAATGATTTCCTTGGTCTATGGAGTTAGAATAAATGGCAAGAAAGGTTTAGGTTGTACAAAAACTATAAAACCTGATGAAAGTCAGAAGGTAAAACCAAAACCTCTCTATTTGCATTTCATGTCTGCTGGCACTGAGCTTGATACTTCTGCACAGACACAAAAACATACAAATGATAAGAACTTTGTTATGAAACCTAAGTATCATACACAAATTCCTCATGATTATCCTTCTTCTAAAAGACCCAAAGTTGTAAGGATAAAATAATTTATACTGCAGACATCCTTAACAGTTCAAATGAAACACTAGTCATGGTACCTGGATAGTGAATGCTCATGACACATGACAGGAAAAAGGTCTATGTTCCAAGATTTGGAACTTAAGCCGGGAGGCTTCATTGGTTTCGGAGGAAACCATAAAGGAAAGATCATTGGATTTGGAACAATTGGCAACGACAAACTTCCTTCTATTACTAATGTTCTTTGAGTTAATGGTCTGATGCATAACCTATTGTCTATTAGTCAACTTAGTGACAATGGTTATGATATCATCTTTAATTAAAAGTCGTGTAAGGCTATTAGTCAGAAAGATGGTACAATCCTTTTTAATGGAAAGAAAAAGAACAACATTTATAAAATTAGACTTTCTGATCTTGAAGATCAAAATGTAAAATGTCTAACGTCTGTTAATGAGGAGCAATGGGTATGGCATAGACATTTGGTCCACATTAGCATGAGAAGGATTTCTCGACTAAATAAGCTTGGATTATTCATATGTCTACCCAACCTGAAGTTCGCTTCAGATGCTCTTTGTGAAGCACGTCGGGAACGCAAGTTTTCTAAAACATCCTTCAAAGAAAAATTATTGTTTCTACCTCTAGGCCGTTAGAACTTCTGCACATTGATTTGTTTGGACCAGTGAAAACTACTTCTATCAATGGAAAGAAGTATGGATTGGTTATAGTTGATGACTATAGTCGTTGGACATGTGTAAAGTTCTTGAAACACAAGGATGAGTCACATTCTATATTTACTACCTTCTACTCACTAGTGCAAACATAAATGAATTTCAAAATAGTCAAAGTCATAAGTGATCATGGTGGAGAATTTTAAAATAAACATTTTGAAAATCTATTTGATTCAAATGGTATTTCCCATAATTTCTCTTGTCCTAGAACTCCACAACAAAATGGATTTGTAGAAAGGAAGAATAGGGCTTTGCAAGAAATGGCTCGTACCATGATCCAAGAAACTGATATGGATAAGCATTTCTGGGCAAAATCAGTTAACACAACTTGTTATATTCAGAACATGATTTCTATCCGACCTGTTATGGGTAAGACTCCTTATGAGTTATGGAAGAACAGAAAGGCAAACATTTCTTATTTTCACCCTTTTGGATGTGAATGTTTTATGTTGAACACTAAAGAGAATCTTGGAAAGTTTGATTCTAAAGCACATAAGTGTTTATTGTTAGGATATTTTGAATGCTCTAAAGGCTATAGAATCTTTAACACAGAAACATGAATTTTTGAGGAATCAATTCATGTTAGATTCAATGATAAGCTTGACCCTAAAAAAGTCAAAGCTAGTTGAGAATTTTGCAGATCTGAAGATTAATCTTTCAGAATCCAAGGATATTGATTCTAGAGAAAAAAAACTCAGAAGGAAAATCCAGAGAGTCTGAATAAACGACTCAACCAGAAGCTATCATTGATCCAACTCATCAGAAGAAGAGTAGATCAAGAACTTTTCATTTTGAAGAACTGATTCTGGGAGACAAGAATGCTCCAATCATAACAAGATCTTCATTCAAACCTTCTGAAGAGACTCTTCTAGTTTTGGTATCTCTGATAAAATCCACATTTATTGATGAAGCTCTTATGGATAATGAATGGATTCTGGCTACGCAAGAAGAACTGAATCAATTCACCAGAAACAATGTTTGGGATCTTATTCAGAAACCAAAGGGTCCCATGTCATTGGAACCTGATGGGTCTTCAGACATAAGTTGGATGAGAAAGGTGAGGTTGTCAGAAATAAGGCTCGAATGGTAGCACAAGATTATAGTCAGCAAGAAGGTATAGACTATACAGAAACCTTTGCTCCAGATGCCAGGTTAGAGTCTATTCGTCTTTTAATTTCATTTGCAGTCAATCATAACACCATTCTTTATTAGATGGATGCTAAGAGTGCATTCTTGAATGGATATATTTCTGAAGAAGTATATGTGCATCAACCTCTTGGCTTTGAAAGTTCTCAAAATCCTGATTTTTTTTTTAAACTGAAAAGATCGTTATATGGTCTGAAGCAAGCTCCTAGAGCTTGGTATGATAGACTAAGTAACTTTCTTTTGGAAAAGAATTTTATGAGAGGGAAAGTGGAGACAACTCTCTTTTGCAAAACCTTTAAGAATGATATTCTAGTTGTGCAAATTTATGTTGATGATATTATTTTTGGTTCTGCTAATGCATCATTGTGCAAGGATTTTGCTAAGTCAATGCAGGCAAAATTTGAAATGAGTCTGATGGGAGAACTCAAATTCTTTATGGAATCCAGATTGATCAACGTTCATAAGGAACGTACATTCATCATAGAAAATATGCAAAGGAACTTTATAAGAAGTTTAACTTATCAGAATGTAAGAAAGCAAAGACTCCAATGCATCCTACATGTATTCTAGATAAAGAAGAGGTAAGCAGTAAGGTAAATCAGAAGATATTCAGAGGTAAGCTAGGCTCTCTTTTATATCTAACCGCTTCTAGACCTGATATATTATTCAATGTCTTCTTATGTGCTCACTTCCAATCAGATCCTAGGGAAACTCACTTAACTGTTGTTAAGAGAATCTTTAGGTATCTGAAAGGTACTACTAACCTTGGATTGTTTTATAGAAAATCATGTGAATACAAATTAATAGGCTATTAAGATGCTAACAATGCTGGAGACAAAATAGAAAGGAAAAGTACGTCTGGAAGTTGCCAATTTCTGGGAGATAACTTGATCTCATGGTCCAACAAGAGATAGTCAACAATCGCGCTTTCAACAACCGAAGCTGAATATATTGCAGCTTCTGGATACAACACTCAGATACTCTGGATGAAGAGTCAGATGGAAGATTATCAGATATATGAGATTAACATTCTTATTCTCTATGATAATACTTCTTCTATTTGTTTATCTAAGAATTCTATCTTGCATTCTAGGGCTAAACATATTGAAATTAAACATCACTTTTTTCGCGACTATGTTCAGAAGGGTATTTTTCATTTAAAATTTGTTGATATAGACCATCAATGGGATGATATCTTTACAAAACCCCTTGCTAAATATAGATTCATTTTCATTCTAAAAATTTTTATGAAATTATGTCCAGAATGAAAAGATGTATTTTAGAATGTTTAAGTCTTCAGAACTCTAGATTAGATTCTAAGAATGTTTTCTTTTTGACTCTGAAACATGAGCTTTCTGAAGTAAGGAAGTTTTCATGAATCAGAAAGGTTCTGATCAGAAGCAATCTTATCGATTTGTCTTCCTGATTTTGAATAGTTGTTTCATTAAATGGTTGTCTTGTCGTTTGATTTCGTATGGTTCTAAGTGGTGACAATTGTCCCACTTTCTGAGTATGTGTGATAAAAACATGACACATTGGATTTCACAATTATTGGAATTAGGTTTAAAATATTACGCTTCCCCCTATGACTGCATATTTCCTTTTTGTCATCATTGCAAAATTTTCTATATAAACCCATTTCACTCATATTTTCACACTACGCACGCATTACTCCCATACTTTCAATTTTCAAACCTAAAACAAACTTCTCTCTCTCTCTCTCTCTGTGCAAATGCTCTTCATCTTTATCATCTTCAATGGCTTCTCAACAATAATCTCCCATACGATCAATGGCCGATGAAAACAACCCCGTCATGGAAGGGATACTAGAATTAACTCTTCACACTCTTGTCAACAAGTTAATGGTGCTCTACGAAACCATTATTGATTTCAAGAACTTGAAAGAAAATGATTTTGATTTTACTGAAACTCTAGAACTTCAAGGTTGGAAAACCTTCTTTGAAAGACTTATAGGCCATGTGTATCTAGTGTTGGTGAAGCAGTTATGGGTGCATACCACTACTGAAAAAGAAACTATTACCTCCTCCGTCATGAATAGGAAAATAGTTATAACTGAAAAATTCATCACTGATTTAATCTCTCACAATGGTAAAGGAAAAATAATTCATAGTGCCAAGATTAATGTTAGGAGAGAAGTTGTTATCGCTCCAGTTATCTTCAAAGAAGGAACAAATTTTGAGGATGACAAAGATCCCAGTGCTAAGTACTTGACTAGAAACCTAAGAGTTTGGTTCAAAATCATCTTGGGTTGCATTCACCATAGGCCTAGAACCAACAGTTCTGACTACATCAACACTCGTCAGAAGTTCATGATGTTCTGTCTAGAGAAGAATGTCAAACTGATACTTCCCTCCATCTTGTTCATGAGGGATTCTGTTCAAGAATCCATAACTGGTGGATTTTCAAAGAAGACTAAGAGAAAGTTCATTCCCAATGGGAGGCTGATTTCTGACATTCTCATTGAGAATGGTCTAGTAGATGACCTTTTGGTTAGTGGATCAACATATGAACTTATGAAGGATGCTGGAAAGGTATTCTGGGGGAAGAGTCTAAAGAGTATGGGTCTCATTTCCAGAATTGAAAATCTATATTTCATTCTTTCTAAGGATGATATCTGTGGAACAAGGAATCTAGTTGACAACTACCCAATCTTTATTAAGATTGATCCTCCAGAGGTTCTTATGTCATATATGGAATTGACCCAATGGTGGATCCCTTCAATCTACCTAAGACTTATCCTGATATACATGGTAAGAGGAAGAAGGAATCTAGAGGACAAAGATATTCTAGGCCTCAGAAGAAGAAGTTTATTGTCTTTCTGGATGAAGACGATGTGCCTCTCAGTGAGCGCTAGAAAGCAATGCTTCTGAAGGATACTTCTAGAGTTGTCCAGTCATCTTCAAAAGCTTCTGACATTATGTCTGGTAAGCTTCCTACTGCTAGAACTCAATTTACTTATGATTGTAATACCCCAAAATTTACCCTTCATTTTTCCTGAAAAAAAAAAACGAAAAAAAAAAAAAACGGAAAAAAAAACGAAAAAAAAAGAAAAAAAAAGAAAAAAGAAAAAAATTATTTAATTAATTAATTAATTAAATAAATAAATAAAATATAACAAATTATTTTGGACTTGGGTCTCCCTCATTTGAGCCCATTACCCACGAAAATCAGTCTATAAATACTGAAGTTTCAGTAGAGGAGTTACACTTGGAGTTACACTTGGAGTTACACTGAGAGATTCACTGGAAAAAGATAGTGAGAGAAAGAAGACAGAACAAAGGGGGATTTTGAGGAGGAAAAAGATAGTGAGAGAAGAACTAACAGAGTTCAGAGCAGCCTCCAAACCCTGAAGGGAACTCAACTTGTAAACCTCACGGGTGCAACTCAATTTCAATCAAGCTCTCCAATCAGGTTTGCCCTATATCCATCATCTTTATGCCTTTTATTTGAATGCCCTAAATGTATGAGGTATTATGGGTGAATTTGATACCTTTTTTGTGAGCCTTTTGTGAATTTTGATGGAATTATTCATGTGGTTACATTTTGATTTAGGGGCAACTCTGGGTTACCCTATTTTGTTTATTCTAACCTGTCTTGTGTTTCCATGGCATTGTTTTCTCTTGATTTCATCCTGCTGCTCTAACCCTTTGTCGAGTTTTGTGAGGGCTCACATGGCTTTCGCAGAGACACTCGCGTGGTTTCCCACTTTATTTGTGGGATATCCCCTGGAGTTTTATTCTGATTATTCGTGTTGACTGATTTCCTTTGACGGTCCAGCTGGAGACATTTCAGGGTTTCTTGCCCCTTTAACTGCTATAGCTTCGGATCTTTATCCGTGTGGTAATTTTTTCCCTTTCTCATACTTTATCGCTTTCTTAGCTGGAAGACCTCGATAGGAGGCAATGTTTGAGCCCCTTGGTGGCATTTTACTTTGAGATACATGTTTTGTGTTTTGTATTCATATCCCCACATGTAGCGCGGTTCCTTCGTCAAGGACTGCCTGTTTGCCCTCGAGCATCCCAAACCCTAAAACCCAAAGCAACACGTTTACTCCTTCTACTACAGGCGAGTAAGTCTCCAAAGGTCGAGCATCCGGTAGATTGCGTAGTGACGTCGTTCGTCCAAAACCCAATCCATAACCCCGTAGTTAGCCGAACTACGGCTTGCTCTGATTCTCATTCCAGATGAGATACGTAGGCATAAGACGCGATGTCTTAGCGAGCACACTAACCCTTAACCCATAGGTCAGCCGAGCTACGAAGACTCTGATTCTCATATTCAGATGAGATACGTATGCAGTGGATGCAACATCCGCGCGAGTCATTTTCATTTAACCCTTTTTTGTTTTTTTTGGCAAACAGCACAAGATAAACCCACACCCTTTAGACGAAAACTACAAAAGTGGATCCCGTAGAGTACTACGGATGCGTAGGGGTGCTAATACCTTCCCTTCGCATAACCGACTCCCGAACCCAAGATTTGGTTGCGAGACCCCGTCTTGTCCTTTCCTTTTTCAGGTTTACTTCGAGCGTTTCCTTTCCCTCCCTCGGGATAAATAACGCACGGTGGCGACTCTTCTGTCATTTTCTTTCGCCGGTTGTTTTTTCGCACACTGTATTTTTCAGGTTGCGACAGCTGGCGACTCTGCTGGGGACCTAAGAAGTTGACCTCTTGCTGGTCCATCTTCCCTAAGCGAGTCCCTCCTAGCTTTTGTAGTTTGTTTGTTTATTGGGTGTTCATGCCTTTGTACAGTTATTTATTTACCTGCTTTACCTTATTACATTGTGTACATATCATTGTTGTATCTGTTGGTTGGCTATGGCTGCTTGGTGATCTTTGTGAGATGAGTTCTATACCCGAACTCGAGTGCACTTAAGATAGGAGAATGGCATAGTCCTGTCAACTTGTGTGGAGTATTCCTTAGCGAGTTGACTTGCAAGCCCATTCACTTGGTGGAGGTCATGTTGAGATCAATAATGTCACATAAGTAAGTTGTGGTTAGACATTACTTGTTCCAATATAGACCTAAGAAGCCAAGGACCTTAGTTTACCTAACCCATCTTGGCCTATTCGTAGGACGTAGTGCGAAAGTCGTTCAAATGTAAGATTTGATACGATTGTTACGCGATACTACACTCATAAGAGTCTCTCTTGAGAATATTGTTGGAATACGAGTAGTCGTTCCTCTGATAATATCCGAAAGATGGGATTATGACTATGGGAACCTTTTGTAGAACATGTTTGGCAGGTTTAAACCTTAGTACACTCCTTTTGGGTGGTTCTTAACCTAAACTCCATGCTCGTGACTTGCGACAAACCCTTGATTCATGGTTGATCCGATCAGGTATCCTTAATATCAATGAAACTCGGGTATTGATAAGGTGTAAACCATAATCCGCCAAAATGGGTGGTTGATATTAAGGATAACATGATCCATCCCATGACCTTTGTTTGGTGTGCTCTTAATTTCTCTCCAGACAGTGCAACCTGACAGATGTTCAAGCAGATACAACAATCCTGATTGACATGCCACTGCATTGCATTCACATCGTTGCATCACATCATTTGCATTCATATCATTTAACACATGTTTATCCATTTCTGTGGGGTTTATATCTTCCACTTGATTCTAGTCGGAATTTTCTTGGTTCTCATCAACGGCTTAGTCTTTTTTTTACACTGTTTATCAAATGTGAGACTGGAATCAAGGGGGTAGAATACCTTTGGAATTGATAAACATGTCATTGCATTTGCATATTCATTAGCATGTCTTGCATAACAGGTACTGCCGCAGGGGTGACCATTCCAGCTGCAGCACCACTACAACAACAACAATCACAATGTCAACCAGCTCAGTATTGTAGCACCTCAAATTTGCACCCTCCCATTTGTACATTCATTTCATTTTTTTAGGTCATTAACATTGCCTTAGCATTGCATAGCATAGTGCATTTTTTATCATGCAAAACTGATCAGAATGCTGGAAAAGGTCCTATGGTCGTTCTGGAAAGCTCATGTGAATTAAGGCTCATGTTGTAGCAAGTTGGCCAAAGTTGGGGGTTCAGGAGCCCACAGTGCGTAACCAAGTCGGCTGGGGCCCATAAGTCAACCGTCTAACCAAATACCCATATACCATCCTTGTCCATATCACTAACCCATATCCGCATTTTAAAACCAAATGTCCATAAACCAGATATCCATTCAACTCCAATTCCTAATATCCATTTGATCCATTATCTTCAATAGCCCATTTGCATATCCATAACTTTTTTTAAGTCCATTTTTTACAATAAAATCCACTAGTAATCCAAATCCTCTTACCAAATCCATATTTCATTTTTACTAATTCCTAATTTCTAAAACAATCCATGTAACCATTTGATTCTTTTTCCAAACCATTAATGATCATTTACATACACATTTCAATTCATCCTTTAGATTCAATCCAAAGACGGTTTACCATCATAAACCATTATTTCTAATTGACAATTCAAATGCACTCCAAAAATTTCAACCATTAGTTGCAAAACTGCACCTTCATTACATAAGCCAATTTCCAAAATCACATGTATTCAATTCCAATTTAAACATTTCATTAATGTCTCGCATTACTAATTCAATTACCTACATTACACATTCAATGCATAAAAGTTACAACAAAATCCCAAAAAAATCAAACCTTAATCCATTTTTATGTCCCAGTGAGTCCAACACTCATGTACATATCCACATAATATTAACCAAAAAAAGATATATCCAGAAAAGACAAAAAAACAATGTGCAGTAGAGAATTGAAAGAGGGATAGTGCGTGCTGTAAAATGCAATACGGCGTTCCAAGCTCGCACAAGCTGCTGCAACCAAACGCATTTACAATTCCCAAACCGCATTTACAACACTGAAAACGCACGCCAAGCTATAGAAAACGCGGAACGCAGCATCAAACTTCCAAAAGCACAACCTGCATAATAACCAATCCATAACAGAAAAATCAGTATCATCACCCTATAAAATCAATCTTCTTCCCATCTTCCAGCTCGCTCTCGAATCCTCATCGCACCTCTAAACAACCATCGCCCTGCAATTCCTACTGAACCTGCAAAAGCCTCACGCCTCCACCGAAACACAACCGTAACAAGCTCTTCTCTACCCTAACAAACACCGAACTCCACTAACATTCTCAAAAATCTCTCAAATCTCTGAACCTCTCTCCCGAATTCCAGATTCATCTTTCAATCTTCAACAACCGAAACCGTCATCTTCAATTCTTACTCCACTGAAACCATATTGAATCACGATTCAGGACGACAGAACAGAAGCAGAACGGAGGAGAAGAAGAATCGAGAAAATCAGAGAAAAGAGAGGAGCGTACCGATTCGCAACGGTGCCGTCACGACGAATTCGCAGTCAGAAATCAAACGCCTTCATCTTCGTTACAATCGACGACCTTCATCGTTCATCATCCTCATCGCTCTTCAAAAAAGCAAATCGCACCAGAGAGGGTCGGAGGATCGGAAGGTCGGACGGAGCTTCGAATCATCTGAGCGTCGAACTCGTCTTCACCATCGTCGGTAAGTGCTGAATCGCGTTAGCTTCTGTTGTGTGTGTATGTGCGGAGAAGTCGTTTAGTGTGTCGATTAGGGTAAAGAGGCGGAGCGCAGTGCGATGGCTTCGTTGTTTGAGGTTGTCGCCGCCGGCGATGGAGTCGCCGCGGCTTGGTCCTTCGTGACCTACTTCCTTCCCTCATATCCGCGGCTGATTCGTGGAGAAGATGAAGGATGTGAGCCTTTGGCTCCTTCTTGTGTTGCTGTACGTTTGGGCTTACTGAACGCAAGGCCCATTCTGTTAGTCCATCTCCTTGTTTAGGTAGTTAATTATTATATTAGTAGTTAATTAGGATCGATTAGGATTGATTAGGACTTAGGAGATTTTTAGAAGACATTAGGGATACTGTTAGAATTAGAGATAATTTTAGGATTAGTCTAAATAGATTTTAGAAGCTAATTAGGAATTTTAGTTGATAATAGAAGTTATTAGAAACATTAATTTTAGGATTAATTGTGAAAATATTAAAAATTGACTATAGAGTTAGTTAATTAGAATTAAACAATTTTAGATTAGAATAATTAGATTTTAGAAATATTAAATCTAGTTTAGATATAATTAGAATTTTCATGTATAGATATTACTCCCTAATTGTGAAATGACCATTCTACCCCTAGGCTTAGAAATAATTCAATCTTGCCTGCTCCCTTAATTTTAGGACATGCTAGTACTTGATTAAATGAGTTTCATATGGAGTATCAGCTTCTGTCCTGGTTTTTTTTCCCTCTTTTGACCCTAGGCCTTGTCCTAGTGGTCTGTGCTCTCACATTTGAGTTTTTGTTTCAGGTTAGGAGCACATGTGCTTAGGCTTGATGATGATTATCCAATGGGAATTGACTGTTTGTTTGTGTATGACTAATTTGAATTTGTTTTGTAGGGTTGACCTTTGAGTATGAGCTTATGGCTTGCACCTTCGTGCATTGTGATTATGTCTGATTGTACAACTTAACTATTGACTTTTGCTGTTTACTGTTGTTTGTCTGTGTACTGATCTGTTTGACTATTTCAGGTACCATTAGTTGCTTAGTTCTCTGAACTTGCTTTGCTTTGCTATTTAGCAACTTGCTTGAGGTATATTTTCTTTTTCTTCATGTAGTCTGGAGACCCGGCCTGTTATTTGGCCGGGCAAACTGTCTGAAGTCCTCCTTAAGAGGCAATGCCTGTGTGTGTTTAAATTTGTCCCAAGCAGGAAAAGTCCTTCAAGTAAGGCAATTGGTGGAAGGTAGGGATATGCAATCTATCCCCCACTACTCTTGTTGTGTCATCCCTCTGCTCACACTGCTGTGTGTTGATGCATTGGGATACAAACCCAAGATCTTGTACAAAGTGTACAGTGTCAGAGTCTTCGAGTATAGAAGGGTTCCCACTTTCTGGACCCATGCTCATTTGTCTATTAGCTCTCCCTGGCCAGGGATAAGAGCTGTGAGGTCTCATCCTCACTTCATCCTTTCATCTGCTTCACCTTAGCCTCTCAATGGCAAGGTTAAGAGCACACTTACCCTATTCCAGTTGGCCCTAGTGCCTAACCTTTTTGCTTGAGCCTCTTGTATGCATATAGAGTGTGCTTCCTGTGATTGCTTGTTTGCTTTGCCTCTTTAGGTTTTTAGCTTAGACTTGCCCTTGTGCAAGGTAGGTTGTGCTTGACTTGCTTCCTGTGCAAGTCAAGTATGTGTGGCTTAACCCTTGTGTGAGCCACGTTTAGAGCTGTTCGGCCGAACTACGGCAACTCTGATTCTCACGTTCATGTGAGATACGTAGGCACGAGACGCGATGTCTTGCCGAGTTTGACTAACGACTAACGACTAATCCTTGCTTGCTTTCGCCCTCGTTGCGATCCTTTCTCTCGCCCTCGTTGCGATCGAGACTTTCCCTTTCTCTTGCCCTAGTTGCAATCGAGTCCTTTTTCCCTGCCAGCCGAACTACGGCAACTCTGATTCTCACGTTCAGGTGAGATACGTAGGCACGAGACGCGATGTCTTGCCGAGTTTGACTAACGACTAACAGCTAATCCTTGCTTGCTTTCGCCCTTGTTGCGATCCTTTCTCTCGCCCTCGTTGCGATCGAGACTTTCCCTTTCTCTTGCCCTAGTTGCAATCGAGATCCTGTTCCCTGCCGGCCGAACTACGGCAACTCTGATTCTCACGTTCAGGTGAGATACGTAGGCACGAGACGCGATGTCTTGCCGGGTTTTGACTAACAACTAACTCATTTCTTTTCTCTCACCCCTGTTGCGATCGAGATCTCCCCTTTCTCTTGCCCTTGTTGCAATCGAGACTTTGCTTTTTTTCCTGTGTCTGTTCAGGATAGGTTGGCCCTTGTGCCATTTAGCTAGAAACCTTAACTTAGGGTTGACTTTGCATGACAACATCTAGGCTCGAGTCGTAGTCTCCCTAGAGTTGTGTCTCCCTCTGTTATCTGGTTAGGCTAGATCCTTGTCCCTGCGTAGGGGAACTACATCGCCCTGATCTTCATACCAGATGAAGTATGTAGGCAGGAGATTGAGCTGATCTCTCCGGGCGCCTTTTCTTTTCTTTTGTGTTTGTTTGACAGTTATAGGCTGAGTCCCCGACTCCCTATCTATCTGTTGTGTTGTTTAGGTTCGGATGTCAAT